>NC_133871.1:5084248-5400149 GCF_044706935.1 Curcuma longa
AATCTAGAGGTGATCGATTTGATTTCATAGAAGTTTTTCATCGATCATTAAGGTAAATCTTCAAGTCTAATTTTTTACTAGCCATCAAGGTATATTTTTTCGCGTTCAACAATTAACCTCTTAAATTTTCCATTCTACTACTGAAGAAAAATATTAATTTTACAATGTACATGAGATTCAAAGACCTAATGTTTGGGTAAATTATTAAATATCTTACTGCTACATCGTTACCCCGAGAGGCCATCCCTTTCTCCTTAGCATTTATGTTCATGTTAATGAACATCCTTCCTGTTCCAGGTCAAGACAAAAACCACACTCAAGTGTTGTCTACAAAAAAGAAAAAAAAAAATCGATTCTTGGATTCAATAAGGTGGCATTGGGAATATTATAAAACTTACAATTAATTCAATTATTATGTCGACGACCACGACGATACATGGGGAAATAATTGAAACAGACAAATGATCATTAATCATGATCGAATCCTATTTGCCTCGTTATTGAAATTGAAACGAGTAACAATCCAAATTAATTATGTCTTTATCATTCGAATGTAATGCGTCACCTTTCCGATTGCATCAACACCATGATTCTAATTGGGTTTTGCTTAGAACAAGTTAGTCGTTGACTCATTAGTTTTTAATTTTCTCCGATCCCATCAATGGTGGTTATCGGGGCCATAGGCTACACTTGCAAGTTACACCAATATTTATCTTAAATTATCACTTCAGCCGTCTATACTTTATTAAACATTCAAAATTTAATCAAACTTTTATATACAACTCATATTTTTTATTTTTTACTTTTATTAAAAAAATAATCTAGGCAAGCCTTTAAAAAATTTAAAATGCCATTTTTTACTCCGCTCAATTACCTTTTAGATTTTTGTTATTATTTTATCCTAGAGATATCTAAATATTATATTTCCCCACCACTCTTAATTATAAGATATTAATTTCGTTCTCAAATCTTAGCTTTTCTAATGAACAATGGCGGAGCCAGCCCTGCCTCCCAAATTCTTGGACTATATGCCGACGATATACCTGAGCTAACTTTTAAAAAAAAAAAATTTCTCCTCTTTAAATCTAAGTTTGTTTTTCTAGCTTCTCACGTTGGAGACCCCGAGCTACAGCCCGGAGTAATGAAAAGTATGGCTCCGCCCTCAGCTCGTTTGTCTCTCATTGTCAGTCCTAGAATGATTAGAGAGAGGAAATCAAGATGACTTTAAAAAATTATTCTTTTAAAAATTCGATCTCTATTTTCATATCTTTTATATGATAATTTATGATTTAATTATATTTGCGAGACACATCTAAAAATAATTCATTACGATAAAAATAAAATAAAATCATCACTTTAACGACTTGTCTCATGCACCTGGAAGGGTCCAATCAACTGCTCGTTGTTCAGGTGTACCACATGGAGTGCCTCTGCCTGATTGGGTCCCCCTCCTCGTACCACATCGAATAGTGAAACAGTTGGCCGCATTAATTCGACACCATGTCAATCAATACTGGCGGTTATGTCGACACATGGCGGCCACAAAAAAGCACGTGGCATGTGAATAGCACGTGTGCGATTTATTACTTGCAAAGAATATATTAAGTAGGATGAGCAATGTTTTCGAGACCTAACTGAATTAATTAATATAAGATAAATTTATTAAAATAGGTAAAAGTTAAATTTTATTGAGGTAATATTCTCTTTTTAATAGCTAACTATAATTTTTTAATTTATCTCTTCCTAAATAATTATGAAACACCACTTAATGATAAATTTCTTAATAATCCAATCAATCCTATCATTTAAGTTGAAATCAAAGAAATAAAAATTTTTAATATAATAAATAATACATCAATTAAATCGATCAAAAATTAAAATAATTAAATTTTTTGATCAAATAAGAATTCGGGAGGAGCGTAATGAGTTATGAAATTTTAAATTCCCAACTCAATTTAACTGAATTTGATTTGTAGACCGAAATAATTTTCGAATATTTTATTATTTTTTAAAAAAATATCGTAAAAACGCACGTTTTTAAATTTATTTATTCGATAAAAAGATCGCGGCCCGGCAGAATCAATTTGTTGTGGTGGCCAAGCGTCGCCGTCATCGTCGTGCAAATAAAGGCAACTTAACGGATTCAGTTTTTGTACGAGGAAAAAAATAATAAAAAAAAATAAAATGGAGGAATTCCACAAACGTAGTACGTAGTTGCTGCTTGTGTGCTTCCTTAGCTTATTGAGGAATTCAAGAAGAAGAAATGGAGATGGTAGTGGTGGTAGAAGACATCGAGAACGATCAAACCGAGTTGCTTGTAGGGTTTTCGGAATGCGAGGTGTGGAGCCAGTAGTAGTGCTCCTCCCACAAGAATGGCTCCTCGATCGGGAACTCGGCCCCGATCGAGTATGAGCGGCGGAAGCTTTCTCTCGGGTCGTCGAGGGGCAGATACGGCAGGTCGAACACCGCCGCCTCGTCGTTGGCGTCGAGGGTCGAGGTGGTCGCCGGCGAATCAGACGGGGGGGGGGGCCGCGCAAATGTAGTGGCGGCTGCGGCGAGCGCCGCGGCGGCCTGGATGTCCTTGGGGGCGGCGGTGGCAGGGCGCGGGAGCGCGGCGGCGAGGTCGGGGAAGTTGAGGTGGGCCGCCGCCCGGCCCTTGATGGCCATCGCCCCGACGTCGTGCGCGCGCGCCGCCATCTCGGCGGTGGGGAACGTCCCCAGCCAGATCCGCGACTTCTTGCGCGGCACCCGGATCTCCGACACCCACTTGCCCCAGTTCCGCATCCGCACTCCGCGGTACTTCGGGTGCAGCTTCCCGTCCCTGCTCGACCTCGCCGTTTCGCTTTCGCCGCCTGCGGCCTCGCGTTTCTTGGATCTCGTCTCGGAGGAGGGCGGCGGTGAGCCATCGGGGCGGTGGTGAGAGGCGGCAATGGAGGGCGACGAGGAGGAAGAGGACGAGGCGTCGCTCTCACGGACGATGGAAAGAAGCGTCATATCTTGAAAAGGCATGATGCAAACCGGAGAGTGACTTAGATACTAGCTCCTCCAAGAGTAGACTTAAATAATACAATCCCAAAGTCTTTCTCTTTACTTTAGTCCCTAATATAATAATAATAATAATAATAACTGAAAAAATAGCAAATAAACATTTTAATTTTTAAATATTGTGATGCGAGCTATGCTGTCTAGAAACTTGGAGACAGGAAACGGCAATAGTTGAAGTTCCCATATTTTAAAAACGTCAAAGACCAAGTCACTACACCGCCATGGGAGAAGGCTGTGTGACCAAGTCTAGCACCACGTGCTGGAGGAATGCGTCGGTGTACGCTCCCTTCTTCATAAACTACGAGAGAAGGTCGTCATAGTCTCGCCGCCCGTCGCTCAACTCGAACTTCCGAGACTTGATGATTGTCGACAGGTAGCGATCGACGTGCGCCACGCTGCTGGTGAGCGTCGCCTCCATCCCCACCTGCAGCCACTTCTTGAACCGCCACACCGGTTCGGGGAAGATGAATCGTTGCAGGCTGACCTCGGTAGCGCGGTCGAAGGCCGTGGCAAAGGCGTTCTCAGGCAGGCCCAGCGTGAGTGTCTCGGGGTCCCTGCAAGTCGATGGCACCGGCGGGCCCGGCGGCGGCGGCCTCTTCCAAAATGGGGAGGAAGCGGTGGTGGATGGAGCGGCAGACGTTTCCCAGCGTTTCGACATAGCCTTCTTCCAAATCTGGCCGTTTCTGATAAGTTTTCATGGATGTCCAACGTTTCCGAAATGGAGACAGCAGTATATAGTTGCCGTTTTCAGACAAGCGCAGGATGCGAGTGCCATGAGGAACACAGATAATTCATCTTTGTCGAGGCAAAAAACACATGAAGAAGACAAAGATGATTTGATTGTTCATTACTCTTGCAATTATACCATGAAGACAAACATGCTTGTTCATAATTAATTCACAGTTCTTTCATCAATTATAGAACCTTTAGTCATTTCCATCTCATCATCGAAGACAGTCAAATATGTAGCCACAACACAAATGGCCGATCTGCTACTGCTAGTGTACTGAAGTGTCTCAAACAGTATGACTGGCCAATTTGCATTTCGAGTTATGTCGGTGCGAATCAGAATGCAGCATATAAGTCTTTTCTTCTTTCTTAAGTGGTGACAAAAAGACTTGATAATAGTAAAATAAAACATTAAGATCATCATCACCTCAGATTCTTCTGTCCAGTTTTACGTAGGACTTGTTTGTTCACACCAATCTCAACAAAGAAATTACAAATGAAGGAACATGCCTCTTGAACTTGAAAATAATAAACAAATGCAAGAACCAAGGATATGGATTGTTTCTAGTCTATAGGGCAAACTATTATCAGGTACTTATCTATGACTTGATATATGCCCCTCAAATATATTTAGATGCAAAATTTTCAGTTGGCAATGCAGTTGACTTCTTCCATCTCACGAGGGATTTGAGAAATTCTTGTACCTGCCAGAGAAAAAAAAAAAAAAGTTATGTCCGCGTCCAATACAACCTACAAAGCTCAACTGAAGCTAATAATTTTGAAACTCACTTCATATGAGTCTCTCAGAGAGTAAAAGGCATCAGTTTCTTTTGGCACATTCGATACTAAGATGCCGAATCCACAGTTAGTCTCTCTCAAGACCTAAAAGTAAGTTTTCGAGTTGTCTTTGATATAGCAACATAACTTCAGTAGTTTTTTCATCAAAGAATTTAAGTTATACCTTGAATGCATCTTCATCAGTCCGATCATCACCAACATATATGGGGAGTACATCATCGCGTTGGCTAAGCCCCAATGATTCAAGCAGAAATTCAACAGCTTTACCTTTGTTCCAGTCAATCACAGGACGGACCTCTAAAACCTGCACCATGAAAAGAACATAAATGATGATCAGCATAAAAATATATACATACCATTTGAATTCACCTTCCGCCCATAAGTGACATGCAAACGTGAATAACCATTTATCAGGCCAAATACACGAACTCCAACTTCATCCCACATCTGAAAAACAAGTTGATTCAGTAATGTTAATTATATACAAGAAAAATTTGAAGAAAAAAAAATTGTCTGGCAAAACATTCTCTTAATATTCAGTGCTCTTATTTAAAGTTTCTTGTTACCTTATTATCAACATTGCGGTAATGTACAGAGACACAAAACTTGTTATTCTCAACTTTGACACCAATGATGTCGTTAGTGACCTCAATGAGGGATTTATACACCTGTGATTATTTACACTAGGGAATAAATTGAAAGTGACAGAAGAGTTGAAGATGACATATAGAGGATGCTACCTCATTGATCATTGGTAGAAACTCATTGGCAGGTTGGAAAAGATGTACTTCTTTACCCTGTTACCAAGGATGCATTAGCGACATTTAGGCAACAACAGCATAATATTTGGAACAAGATTGTTTTTCTTATCCTTGCTGTGGATAAAATCATAGCAAGATGCCTCTAAAAAAATAACTACAAACTCCGACTATAAGCAGAAAAGGAATCAAGAGTACAACTAGAATTTCAACTAACCTTTAAAAAAGAAAGAAAGAAAAAAAAAGCAATGTAGCCCCAACTATATTTGGGATAAATTACTTGGATCTTATACTGTTGTTGCAGACCTTTAAATCAAAAGGATATAGAAAAAGGAATTAAAAAGTCAATGTGACAATAAATCTTTAACGACTGGATATTCTTTTGTACCTGACTATCAATTGTCTTGATGCAGTCTGGATGAACATCAATGCAGTTGGATACTCTGGCTGGGCCCATTATGTCCATACCATGACTACCAGCATAATACAACTCGGATAGCCTGACAAATTCGTGCACCTAAAGGAAACATGCTTTTCATTCCATCAATCAACACTATAACGTTATTCAAGGATATTCATGAACCATTATCATTCCTGAACATTCTCGATAATGTAAGCTAACATATAGCTATACCCTATCACGAGACCTTCCACTAATAATTGCAGTTGGGAAATAAATGGCAGCTTCTTTTACAGCAGCACGCATCTGAAATCAATCAATTAACCACAAAGAAAATAAGGTTCCCAAACAGCTGAGATGAACTCATGATTTTTGTAACACTACTACTAAACTGAAAAGAATCATCAAACTGGGGACCAACTTACAGAACTTGACATAAATGCATGATCAGGATTTTCCACAATTGGTGAAAGAGTTCCATCGTAGTCCAAAAACAAAGCTACTGTCTTGCATTTAGCATAACTTGTGATTAGGTGAAAGGAATTTAAAGCAGATGGATAACTTATCTGAAAGAGTTCAAACAAAGAAGTTAGACAAAATATTTTCCAAAAAAATAATTTAAATTCAGGTATTTGATATGTTTAATGAACATGTGTAACAAAAACACACCATCCAGGTTTGATAAGCAGCATCATGGTCATCTGTTTGAGACTCATAGATTATATCCTCGCTTAACTTTTTGTGAGGAGGTGACGATGCTATCATGGCATCTAGCCAACCGTTAACTCTGACATCTTCAAGTTTACCATTTATTATTCTGGGAATTGTTAGATACAAACCAGAAGACGAGTATGGCGATGCTGCTGGAGAATATGGTGACATGTTAGAGGGCAATCCCAATCTTAACTTGCTCAAAGCTGCAGGATCTGTAAGAACAGGTGAACTATGGTTTGATTTCAAATCCATTGATTTACTGACAAAAATACGCTTAGTAGCACAAAATTTGACAGCCAACCAAAAAGTTTAATTTGACTCAAATCTTCTTTTTCCCTTGAATATTATCCAACCCTTTTATCAATGAAGAACCACCTCTTCAGTGTTTTTTTGTCAGTTGAAGTGTGCTTACAGTCCATCAAGCAGAAGTCACCTGACACGTAAAGATACAAATAGTTAGAAGGAGAAAAACATAGATTCTACAAAACAATACAAAATTCTCAAATTACAGATCAAAAGTTGGAATTGACCAAATGAATGCACCTGGTTACACAAATGCCCAACAATCTAACCTCCCTAAAGTAAAAAGGCCAAAATACCATCTCTCATTTCACTGATCATCTCATCACATATTAAGTACAATCTAGTCAACAAATAAATCCACTAGTGAAAGAGCATCGATGAGTTATTGGGAGACTCAGGAGCATAATAGTGATGTCAAAGTTGCATTTTGACATGTGTATGTTTATCAAGGTGAAGTGAACATTTTATCCTAATGAATTTAGAGCAGTCTAAATATAAATGGGAAGGCGTGTATAAGTTCCTCAGACCCCCATAGTGCACCGTTGGTCTCACATTTGCATTTTGAGCAATACTGATCAATCAACAAGGTGAAATGATCATATCACCCTAATGGACTATTTCACCTTGATGGGCATTCACAAATCAAAATGTAATTGTGAGACCACCACGTAGAAGCCCCAAAATCCCTCATGCATATTTTCGCACTTGCATTTTGAGCAGTGTGAGTCCATTAAGGTGAAATCCTTTTACCTTAATGAACATCCAAAATGTCAAAAATGCAAGTGTCAGACCATCAATGTGCTCCTGAATATCCCAGGAACTCATGTTTGCCCTCGAACTTTCATTTTAAGCGATATAGATCCATTAAGATGAAATAATCAATTCATTTTGATGAACCTCCATTGGTCAAAATGCTAATGTGAAAACAACAATATGGTTAGATTCTCAACCAAGTCATTTATGCTTTCATATCTAAATTTGAACCTGTGTAGATCCATTTAAGTGAAATTAATTATTTTACATTATAAAAAAGCAGTGTTAACCTGGTTAGATTGGCTGATAGATTTATTCAGACGATTGGACCGTACCTAACAAGTATTGAGATGATCAATGAAATTAAAGGTAGTATTTCCAAGTTTTTAGTTTTTAAAGGCATTTACATTGGCCATTTACAAAACTAAATCACTAGTGGTCAATTTCCCAACTTTTAATGCCCTATGTAGGAATTTTGCTACAAACAATATTTAGACGCTACATCTACCTTCTCATTAGATACTAACCTACTAGGCAGGCTGTCAAATCATTGGAGCGTGTCCGTAAAGAATCAAGTCTTTATCGCTTCAATGCGCTGGACGCGACTGTAAAAGTAGAAATCAGGTCAAGCAATGACTATAATAATGTTAGATTAACAAAAATAAGTTCACAGTTCTGGCGACACAGTGGAAAAGCAAAAAGGAATTCAAACACCAAACAATGGACATGATGTGAAAACTCAATGATGCAAAGGACAAAAGGTTTTAAAAATTAAGAAAAACACAAATTCCACTGGAGAAGTGAATCTATGAATGGTGAAACACTTTGATACAAAGACACTGCTGGTAGACCTAAGAGTACAAAATGCAGAAGAAAAGAGTACAAAATGCAATTAATCATGCATTCGTACCAAAATACGACGAGAATAATTATGATATGGACGGGCACTTGTACAGTTGTACCGTGCGGATCAGAAAGTAAACAAATAAATTTCTTTCATTCTAAGCTGTCCTCGCGAAAGCTCGTATACAAAGCCAGGAATTTCTTGTCCGTTTTCAGTTGCATATAATTAGATAAATCTTCATGAATGTGTACAGCGCTTCATCAACGTACAGCTGATGGCTAAAAGTTTCAAGGATTTTGGCATACTTTTAAAGAATTACTGCTGGCCAGTCAACAAAACCAACTGTTCATTATCATATAATATTAAGAAAAGATGCATCTTCCTGTCTCTTGTAGGTGGTCAGATTCAGAACTTGGAAAACTGACGCTTACTTTGACCAGCAGAACCCTAGGACAGTGTTTGCATTGGAATATGGAACCTACAACAAACTAACAGCTATATATGTAAAACGAAGAAATCGAAAATGAAGCAGTTTTTGGATTTACTAATCCCTTTTACAGATATCTATTCGACGATGAGGAAGCATTCACGGCCAAAAGCAAATGGGGTCCCCCTTTTCTACCAAAGGGCAAACTCAGAAACAATGGCCAAATTCACAAACAATGCAGGAGGAAAACGACAGAAAGGCACGCCATCAACCTAAACTGATGGTTACATCGAAAACGCCCATCTCCATCCGCAGCGCCCCTTCATTCATTAACCGAGATATCATTCTGGCATAAAACGACAGAAGGCGCGCCATCAACCTAAATGATGGGGTCACAAAGAATGCCCATACTCATCAGGGGTCTACCTATTGTTCATTAACAAGCTTCCAACAAAACAAATCTAAGAACACCAAGGTAAGAAAAACCAAACGCTGGAACATAAGAAGAAGGAGAAGAAGAAACGAATATCGCACAAATAATCGTCCTTTTCAGAGGGATATAGCTAGACGAAAAAGCAAATCTTCATCAATTTTCAATCCTCCGCATACAGAAATGCCGACGAAACAAAACAAAAATAAGCTACAACCTATCATAGCTTACAGAAAACCAACAACTTCAGGATCTAATCGTGTATAGCATCAAGCGAACAGAGGAAGCAAAATCCATCTATCAACAAAGAAGAAACGAAAAAGAATTTTACAAGAACAACTACTTACACTGGATTGAAGGAAGAGAACAACTGGGGAAAACGAAGATCATCGAACTTAATTACCTCTAACGTGCTAGAAAAGACCACCGGGGACCCGCGCCGAGGAGATCTCGCGGACAAAAACGCAACTACAACCCTAATAGCCACCCGAAGGGGATCGATCGATCGCAAATAAATCAATCAATACTCCCTCGCCGTAATTCTACGTCTACCCTAACCAATAGGATTCGAACGGATAGAAAGGAGAGAGAGTTTCGAGCGTACTGAAGGAGCAGTATTTATAGTCCAACGGTCCACCGAAATGAGTCGTACACTCGCGTACTCCAAAAGACAACTTCATCCCGCTACTCTGCTAGTTACGCGTCCCGGCGAAAAAAACCCGCCCTTCCCGAGCTAGACTCGCTGTCGCCGCAAAACAGGAACCACCGTATTGGACCATTCTCCATCGTTTAGGGTGCGACCGAGGGGAAATTGATTTGAGATCAGGCCAGCCGATCCGATAGCTGGAATGGTTGGTCCTGGGGAGAGGGTGCAAAAGCGGGTCGCGTATGTGGACCTGCCTGGTTGGGTAGCGGTACTTCCGCGGGCTGTAACCGTAGCTTTCTGTTTTTACTTTGGCGTCTCTCTGTTAACATCGTAAAAAAATTTTAATATTATTTAAAAAATTTTCAGATTTCTAATTGATACACGAAGACTAGAACCAAGATTTTTCATCGTATCTATTTTTATACACTTCACATTTTTATTTCATTATAAAATTTCATAAATTCATATCGTCATCTATTAATAACGTCAAATTATCATTTAAAATTATAATTATCATTTAAGTAACGTCAAATTACTGTCAGAAACCTTACTTTAGACGGCAGCCGACGACGACGGGGCTTCGCAACGGATCCGCCTCAGACCCACGTGGGCGGCTGGAGTTGCGGCGACGGCAGGGCGGGGGCCCACGTGGCCCTCCTCGTGACGTTGCGGCGGCGCTGCGCGGCGGTGACGCCGTTCGTCGGCGGAGTCGCATGCGCACAGCGACTTCATGTTTGAGCTCAACTCCTTTGGTGAATAGAACTTCCAAGTGAATAAAATAAAAATAAAATTAATCATATGAAAACAGATTCTACAAAACCTCTAAGCTGTCGCAGGTTCATGCTTGACGATGAAATCGAGATGCAGCTCCACCACTCCTTCAATAACAGTTTGGTCAGTTTCTTCGTCTCTTGAGAAATGGAAAGATGGATCCTCGATCTTGAGCCAACTTATGCAGACCAGTTAGCCATTTTGTCAACAGCAGCAGCCTTGGTCTTGGGTTCTATTGCGACCTGAACGCACGGGATCTGGAAAGTCCATTCCTTCAAGGACAACATGGCTACCTGGATCACAGAGAGTTTCACCTGTCATTGTATCTTTCAGGCCCGGTTAAAGCTGCCTTGACATCCTCCCTATTGTTAGCATGCATCTCTAGAAGTCGTCCTATTCTCTCTTTCCAAAGGTGTTTGTTGTTGGAAATGTAAATGGAAATAAAAAAATTGAAAGAGAAGACTGTCATGTGAAGTAGTTTTAGTCCCATATTAATAGTTGAGCATCAACTTAGTTGGTTTATATTGTATCACAAACATCAATATTGTGAATGAATACATGGGGAGAGACTCTCTCATGTGATGTTGGACCTTGTTCAAGTGGATCAACTAATATTTTGCTATCCCATTTCATTTTTTGTAATAGACAAGTTAATAACAGTGGCATTGAAACGACTGAGACCTTGTCTGTTACAAATCAATCCATTAATTATATCATTAATCTATTATTAATTTTTAATTAATTGGAGATATGTTGCGAGGTTATAAAAGAGGAAGCGATGGGAGACTACAGAGAAAATGTTCTCGATCCCGGCTCTCGATTGAGATATGTTGCGAGGTTATAAAAGAGGAAGCGATGACATTCACCTCTCGGCTCGGCGTTAGGCAATCGACACCCGGTTCTCGGCAATCGACAACTCGGCTCTTGGCTTGGCACTCAGCAGTCAACACTCGACTCTTGGCACTTGGCAACTCGGCTCGACAGTCGGCTCTCGGCTCGGCACTCGTCAGTCGGCCACTGGGCGCTCGATAACTCAGCTACTCGGCTAGGCAGTCAGTGACTCGACCACTCTGCTCTCTCCGACAAAGATTGACAAACATTTGCAAAATATAAGTGGCATCGGAGAAACAAGATAATTAGATGAACAACCAGGGGCAGAGAGTAACAGGGAATGTAGATTCATGCACTTTGCTCGTTAAATCTAAATGGCATATTCCTGTATATACTACTCAACTTTAGTTATGTCCGCGTCCAATACAACCTACAAAGCTCAACTGAAGCTAATAATTTTGAAACTCACTTCATATGAGTCTCTCAGAGAGTAAAAGGCATCAGTTTCTTTTGGCACATTCGATACTAAGATGCCGAATCCACAGTTAGTCTCTCTCAAGACCTAAAAGTAAGTTTTCGAGTTGTCTTTGATATAGCAACATAACTTCAGTAGTTTTTTCATCAAAGAATTTAAGTTATACCTTGAATGCATCTTCATCAGTCCGATCATCACCAACATATATGGCGAGTACATCATCGCGTTGGCTAAGCCCCAATGATTCAAGCAGAAATTCAACAGCTTTACCTTTGTTCCAGTCCATCACAGGACGGACCTCTAAAACCTGCACCATGAAAAGAACATAAATGATGATCAGCATAAAAATATATACATACCATTTGAATTCACCTTCCGCCCGTAAGTGACATGCAAACGTGAATAACCATTTATCAGGCCAAATACACGAACTCCAACTTCATCCCACATCTGAAAAACAAGTTGATTCAGTAATGTTAATTATATACAAGAAAAATTTGAAGAAAAAAAAATTGTCTGGCAAAGCATTCTCCTAATATTCAGTGCTCTTATTTAAAGTTTCTTGTTACCTTATTATCAACATTGCGGTAATGTACAGAGACACAAAACTTGTTATTCTCAACTTTGACACCAATGATGTCGTTAGTGACCTCAATGAGGGATTTATACACCTGTGATTATTTACACTAGGGAATAAATTGAAAGTGACAGAAGAGTTGAAGATGACATATAGAGGATGCTACCTCATTGATCATTGGTAGAAACTCATTGGCAGGTTGGAAAAGATGTACTTCTTTACCCTGTTACCAAGGATGCATTAGCGACATTTAGGCAACAACAGCATAATATTTGGAACAAGATTGTTTTTCTTATCCTTGTTGTGGATAAAATCATAGCAGGGCCGGCTTTAGGCATAGGCCATTAAGGCCTATGCCTAGGGCCCCAATAAAAATTAGGGCCCATTTTTAATATATTAATTATTATATTTGAGAAAATAAAAAATTATTAAAATAGTTTTATTGGATTTTGTAGAAGTTTGGAATGGTCATTGATTTTTAAAGATTTTGATATGATTATAATATATTTAATATTTCTCAATTCTCAAAATTCTAATTTATTAATTTTTTTATATTCTTTTTCTTCCTTCCTTATTAACTTAATAACCTATGTCGCTTGCTCAACTTCAAATATCTTACTTATTTGATAACTTATTTTCTCTCCTCAAGACATTTCCAAGATCATCACAAGGGGTGTAAAGAAAAGAACGATCAGAATTAAGATCCTTTGTTACAAATTTTTCGATGATCTTAAGACCTAAAAGTATCACCTTTCTCATTTCCCTATCAAATCTTATTTTTATGTTTTTGTTAATTTCTCATTTTCTTATCAATGATTTATGTTGTAAACTTGACAGTTCATATTAGAAAAATTAAAAATTTTAGATTTGTTATGTAACTTGATTTATCTTTATATTTCACCTTTATTCTGAACATTTCATCTTTATTCTCAAAATTTTAGATTTTTTTATTATGAATATTTCATCTTTATTACTAAATTACTCTCATATTTTAATTACGATGAAATTTCATCAATATAATAATTCTAGTTTTAAATTTCGCAGATCATTTGTCGAACTTTGAAATATCATCGGATTAAAATTATAAGATATAAATTAGATTTTATTATTATTTAATTTTAAAATATTTTTATTTTCATAAAATAGTAGGGAATTATATTATTATTATTATTATTATTATTATTTGAATATAAATATGTTTGTTAAAAATATGATTTTACATATATAATAAATTTAAAAATTTTATTATTAAAATTTATTATTTTGCCTAGGGCCCCTTATAGGCTTGAGCCGCCCCTGAATCATAGCAAGATGCCTCTAAAAAAGAACTTCAAACTCCAACTATAAGCATAAAAGGAATCAAGAGTACAACTAGAATTTCAACTAACCTTTAGAAAAGAAAGAAAAAAAAAAAAGCAATGTAGCCCCAACTATATTTGGGATAAATTACATGGATCTTATACTGTTGTTGCAAACCTTTAAATGAAAAGGATATAAAAAACGAAATTAAAAAGTCAATTTGACAATAAATCTTTAACGACTGGATATTCTTTTGTACCTGACTATCAATTGTCTTGATGCAATCTGGATGAACATCAATGCAGTTGGATACTCTGGCTGGGCCCATTATGTCCATACCATGACTACCAGCATAATACAACTCGGATAGCCTGACAAATTCGTGCACCTAAAGGAAACATGCTTTTCATTCCATCAATCAACACTATAACGTTATTCAAGGATATTCATGTACCATTATCATTCCTGAATATTCACGATAATGTAAGCTAACATATAGCTATACCCTATCACGAGACCTTCCACTAATAATTGCAGTTGGAAAATAAATGGCAGCTTCTTTTACAGCAGCACGCATCTGAAATCAATCAAATAACCACAAAGAAAATAAGGTTCCCAAACAGCTGAGATAAACTCATGATTTTTGTAACACTACTGCTAAACTGAAAAGAATCATCAAACTGGGGACCAACTTACAGAACTTGACATAAATGCATGATCAGGATTTTCCACAATTGGTGAAAGAGTTCCATCGTAGTCCAAAAACAAAGCTACTGTCTTGCATTTAGCATAACTTGTGATTAGGTGAAAGGAATTTAAAGCAGATGGATAACTTATCTGAAAGAGTTCAAACAAAGAAGTTAGACAAAATATTTTCCAAAAAAATAATTTAAATTCAGGTATTTGATATGTTTAATGAACATGTGTAACAAAAACACACCATCCAGGTTTGATAAGCAGCATCATGGTCATCTGTTTGAGACTCATAGATTATATCCTCGCTTAACTTTTTGTGAGGAGGTGACGATGCTATCATGGCATCTAGCCAACCGTTAACTCTGACATCTTCAAGGTTACCATTTATTATTCTGGGAATTGTTAGATACAAACCAGAAGACGAGTATGGCGATGCTGCTGGAAAATATGGTGACATGTTAGAGGGCAATCCCAATCTTAACTTGCTCAAAGGTGCAGGATCTGTAAGAACAGGTGAACTATGGTTTGATTTCAAATCCATTGATTTACTGACAAAAATACGCTTAGTAGCACAAAATCTGACAGCCAACCAAAAAGTTTAATTTGACTCAAATCTTCTTTTTCCCTTGAATATTATCCAACCCTTTTATCAATGAAGAACCACCTCTTCAGTGTTTTTTTGTCAGTTGAAGTGTGCTTACAGTCCATCAAGCAGAAGTCACCTGACACGTAAAGATACAAATAGTTAGAAGGAGAAAAACATAGATTCTACAAAACAATGCAAAATTCTCAAATTACGGATCAAAAGTTGGAATTGACCAAATGAATGCACCTGGTTACACAAATGCCCAACAATCTAACCTCCCTAAAGTAAAAAGGCCAAAATACCATCTCTCATTTCACTGATCTTCTCATCACATATTAAGTACAATCTAGTCAACAAATAAATCCACTAGTGAAAGAGCATGGATGAGTTATTGGGAGACTCAGGAGCATAATAGTGATGTCAAAGTTGCATTTTGACATGTGTATGTTTATCAAGGTGAAGTGAACATTTTATCCTAATGAATTTAGAGCAGTCTAAATATAAATGGGAAGGCATGTATAAGTTCCTCAGACCCCCATAGTGCACCGTTGGTCTCGCATTTGCATTTTGAGCAATACTGATCAATCAAGGTGAAATGATCATATCACCCTAATGGACTATTTCACCTTGATGGGCATTCACAAATCAAAATGTAATTGTGAGACCACCACGTAGAGGCCCCAAAATCCCTCATGCATATTTTCGCACTTGCATTTTGAGCAGTGTGAGTCCATTAAGGTGAAATCCTTTTACCTTAATGAACATCCAAAATGTCAAAAATGCAAGTGTCAGACCATCAATGTGCTCCTGAATATCCCAGGAACTCATGCTTGCCCTCGAACTTTCATTTTAAGCGATATAGATCCATTAAGATGAAATAATCAATTCATTTTGATGAACCTCCATTGGTCAAAATGCTAATGTGAAAACAACAATATGGTTAGATTCTCAACCAAGTCATTTATGCTTTCATATCTAAATTTGAACCTGTGTAGATCCATTTAAGTGAAATTAATTATTTTACATTATAAAAAAGCAGTGTTAACCTGGTTAGATTGGCTGATAGATTTATTCAGACGATTGGACCGTACCTAACAAATATTGAGATGATCAATGAAATTAAAGGTAGTATTTCCAAGTTTTTAGTTTTTAAAGGCATTTCCATTGGCCATTTACAAAACTAAATCACTAGTGGTCAATTTCCCAACTTTTAATGCCCTATGTAGGAATTCTGCTACAAACAATATTTAGACGCGACATCTACCTTCTCATTAGATACTAAGCTACTAGGCAGGCTGTCAAATCATTGGAGCGTGTCCGTAAAGAATCAAGTCTTTATCGCTTCAATGCGCTGGACGCGACTGTAAAAGTAGAAATCAGGTTAAGCAATGACTATAATAATGTTAGATTAACAAAAATAAGTTCACAGTTCGGGCGACACAGTGGAAAAGCAAAAAGGAATTCAAACACCAAACAATGGACATGATGTGAAAACTCAATGATGCAAAGGACAAAAGGTTTTAAAAATTAAGAAAAACACAAATTCCACTGGAGAAGTGAATCTATGAATGGTGAAACACTCTGATACAAAGACACTGCTGGTAGACCTAAGAGTACAAAATGCAATTAATCATGCATTCGTACCAAAATACGACGAGAATAATTATGATATGGACGGGCACTTGTACCGTGCGGATCAGAAAGTAAACAAATAAATTTCTTTCATTCTAAGCTGTCCTCGCGAAAGCTCGTATACAAAGCCAGGAATTTCTTGTCCGTTTTCAGTTGCATATAATTAGATAAATCTTCATGAATGTGTACAGGGCTTCATCAACGTACAGCTGATGGCTAAAAGTTTCAAGGATTTTGGCATACTTTTAAAGAATTACTGCTGGCCAGTCAACAAAAACAACTGTTCATTATCATAAAATATTAAGAAAAGATGCATCTTCCTGTCTCGTGTAGGTGGTCAGATTCAGAACTTGGAAAACTGACGCTAAGTTTGACCAGCAGAACCCTAGGACAGTGTTTGCATTGGAATATCGAACCTACAACAAACTAACAGCTATATATGTAAAACGAAGAAATCGAAAATGGGCAACTAGCAACCAGAACTGGTCCCCGGCTTTCGAAGAAGTTTGATGGTCTTTACTTTAAGGCGGTGGCAGAAAGCTTGTAAAAAGCAGTTTTTGGATTTGCTAATCCCTTTTACAGATATCTATTCGACGATGAGGAAGCATTCACGGCCAAAAGCAAATGGGGTCCCCCTTTTCTACCAAAGGGCAAACTCAGAAACAATGGCCAAATTCACAAACAATGCAGGAGGAAAACGACAGAAAGGCACGCCATCAACCTAAACTGATGGTTACATCGAAAACGCCCATCTCCATCCGCAGCGCCCCTTCATTCATTAACCGAGATATCATTCTGGCATAAAACGACAGAAGGCGCGCCATCAACCTAAATGATGGGGTCACAAAGAATGCCCATACTCATCAGGGGTCTACCTATTGTTCATTAACAAGCTTCCAACAAAACAAATCTAAGAACACCAAGGTAAGAAAAACCAAACGCTGGAACATAAGAAGAAGGAGAAGAAGAAACGAATATCGCACAAATAATCGTCCTTTTCAGAGGGATATAGCTAGACGAAAAAGCAATTTTTCATCAATTTCCAATCCTCCGCATACAGAAATGGCGACGAAACAAAACAAAATAAGCTACAACCTATCATAGCTTATAGAAAACCAACAACTTCAGGATCTAATCGTGTATAGCATCAAGTGAACAGAGGAAGCAAAATCCATTCTACTTACGCTGGATTGAAGGAAGAGAAGATCCAATTGCTGCACAACTGGGGAAAACGAAGATCATCGAACTTAATTACCTCTAACGTGCTAGAAAAGACCACCGGGGACCCGGGCCGAGGAGATCTCGCGGACAAAAACGCAACTACAACCCTAATAGCCACCCGAAGGGGATCGATCGATCGATCGCAAATAAATCAATCAATACTCCCTCGCCGTAATTCTACGTCTACCCTAACCAATAGAATTCGAACCGATAGAAAAGGAGAGAGAGTTTCGAGCGTACTGGAGAAGCGGTATTTATAGTCCAACGGTCCACCGAAATGAGTCGTACACTCGCGTACTCCAAAAGCCAACTTCATCCCGCTACTCTTCTAGTTACGCGTCCCGGCGAAAAAAACCCGCCCTTCCCGAGCTAGACTCGCTGTCGCCGCAAAACAGGAACCACCGTATTGGACCATTCTCCATCGTTTAGGGTTGCGACCGAACTGTAGGGATGACAATTAGACCCGGACCCGATGGGGAATCCGTTCTCCGATCCCATTTTGATCGGGAAATCCCCGAATCTGAGAAAGCGGGGATGGGGATGGGGAATCCCCGAATCTCAGAAAGCGGATGGATCGGGGGGATGGTATTCCAAAAATTCCGGTCCCCATCCCCGAATCCGACTTTGATAATTTCATTTATTGAGATTCATTAATTTGATTATATCCTTATATTAAATGAAAAAAGAAGTCATATGGATAATTAGAATACTATAGTTTCATTATTTCTAAAACAAATAATTTTTTTTTTTAATTAATAAAAAAGTAATAATTTTTAAAAAATACTTTTTAAATATGTCATGACGGGGATGTGGATGGGTATGGATATGGGGATACCCATGGAAATACCCGCGGGGAAAACCATCTTCAAAATCTGTGGGGATCTCCGAAACCCGTTGGATATCCGAAATCCGACGGGGACGGAGATGATATTTAAATTATGATATCCGACGAGGATGGAGACGGAGATGGTATATGAGTTTGGGGTTTCGGAGACGGGGATGGAGAAGGCTTCCCACCAATCCCCGAACCCGTTGCCATCCCTAGACCGAAGGGAAATTGATTTGAGATCAGGCCAGCCGATCCGAGAGCTGGAATGGTTGGTCCTGGGGCGAGGGTGCCAAAGCGGGTCGCGTAGGTGGACTTGCTTGGTTGGGTAGCGGTACTTCCGTGGGCCGTAACCGTAGCTTTCTGTTTTTACTTTGGCGTCTCTCTGTTATCTCTGTTATCATCGTAAATTTTTTTTAATATTATTTAAAAAATTTCATATTTCTAATTGATAAATATTAGGATTATCAACTATAATATTATTTAATTTCTTTTTTTACAAAAGAAATTAGATCAAGATTTCTCATTATATATATTTTTATATATTTCATATTTTTATTTTATTATAAAATTTTATAAATTCACATCTTCTGATTTATTAATAAATTTTGATTAATTTGAATAGAGATATTTTTAAGAATTTGCCGTAGAAAGTTTAAATTATAATTATCATTTAAGTAACGTCAAATTACTGTCAGAAACCTTACTTTAGACGGCAGCCGACGATGACGGGGCTTCGCAACGGATCCGCCTCAGACCCACGTGGGCGGCTGGCGTCGCGGCGACGGCAGGGCGGGGCCTACGTGGCCCTCCTCGTGACGTTGCGGCGGCGGTGACGCCGCTCGTCCGCGGAGTCGCATGCGCACAGCGACTTCATGTTTGAGCGCAACTCCTTTGGTGAATAGAACTTCCAAGTGAATAAAAAAAAATAAAATTAATCATATTAAAACAGATTCTACAAAACCTCTAAGCTGTCGCAGGTTCTTGCTTGACGATGAACTCGAGATGCAGCTCCACCATTCCTTCAATAACAGTTCGGTCAGTTTCTTCATCTCTTGAGAAATGGAAAGATGGATCCTCGATCTTGAGCCAACTTATGCAGACCAGTTATCCATTTTGTCAACAGCAGCCTTGGTCTTGGGTTCTACTGCGACCTGAACGCACGGGATCTGGAAAGTCCATTCCTTCAAGGACAACAGGGTTACCTGGATCACAGAGAGTTTCACCTGTCGTTGTATCTTTCAGGCCCGGTTAAAGCTGCCTTGACATCCTCCCTATTGTTAGCATGCATCTCTAGAAGTCGTCCTATTCTCTCTTTCCAAAGGTGTTTGTTGTTGGAAATGTAAATGAAAATAAGGAAATTGAAGGACAGAGAAGACGGTCACGTGAAACGTGAAGTAGTTTTAGTCTCACATTAATAGTTGAAGAACAACTTAGTTGGTTTATATTGTATCACAAACATTAATATTGTGAATAAATACATGGAGAGAAACTCTCTCATGTGTGGATGTTGCACAGTAACTATTATGTGGATTCAAAAATTAAGATTTTATAATTTTTTTTAATATCGATCCAGTAATATCAGTTGATTATTTATAGTATAATATCTGACCGATGTTGTTTAAACTATATTTTAAATTTTAAATTTGAGATCTAACGGAATAAATCAAATAATTAATATTTAAAAAAAATAAAATTCTTAAATAACCCGAATAATTTAATTTAACCTATCTATTTTCCACTTCTAGGCCACCGACCTCATAGGCAGTGCAGCAATCAAAGTCCACGAGATGAAACCGACGGACCTGGTCACCCTTTACTCACCGATTTATTTATTTTTATTCTAATAAATTTATGGTAATTTCACAAACTACACTGAAAAAAGTATTATTTTAAAAATATCTGATAAATTTATTAAAATTTAGTAAATAAGTAATAATTAATCCTTCTTAAAATTAAACATACCTAACCAGTGATAATGGTTTTCATTCGCACCGGAAGGCGAAGCATCGTCTGCTTATCTTGCTGTATCGGTGATTGGATCCAGCGTCAGACCAGGCCACCGTAAGCTACGCCGTGAATCGTTCAAAAGCGTTTTATAAACGGAAGAAATTATTAAATTAGGCACAAGGAAGAAAAAAGAAAAAAGCGACTTATTATTATTTTTTTTAAAACGTAAATACGTATCGCAGCAGCCTCACCCATTTAATTTTCGCCGTCTGCTCCTTGCGATCCGACTTCTAGAAACCAGCTGGTTTCTTCCTCCACCGCTCGAGTCGCGAGAGGAGACTCGCTGGGGTTGGCCCCGATCGGTGCCAGGACTTCCCAATCGAGGGCGGCGGAGGCGATTCCGCGCTGAATCTCGTGCGCGGACCCGCGGATCTGAGCCGCTCGTCCGTGGATCAGGCGCCGGCCATCGGATTGTGCGGGTGCCCGGAGCAGCGATGGCGTTGTCCGGGATGCGAGGGCTCTCCGTGTTCATCAGCGACGTCCGGAATTGCCAGAACAAGGAGCAGGAGAGGCTCAGGGTCGACAAGGAACTCGGCAACATCCGTACCCGCTTCAAGAATGAGAAGGTACAGAACCTTCCTTCCCTCTCCTGATCCCTTCTCTTAATCGTTACTTCTGTGTTGTTTTTCGTCTGCAAAAAAGGGGGGAAATCCTCCATTTTTGTCAAACTGTGCCTCAAAGGGTAGGTTTCAACTGGTCGCTTCTAGGTTTGTGGTTTGTTCATATCCGAACAATGTTATGGTTCGTTTGCTAGGTCTGATTTCTGCAGGGAACTAACGTAAAGTGTTGTCTCTGCGAATCACGTAATCTTGCCATAGTTTGAGGATTTAGGTTTACTCTACAGAAGTCATATAGTTCGGGATGGAATAATTTATGTAGTTAATAAGCAAATTTTACACTGTCAATTTGACTGAAGATACCGTTTGTTGGCTAGACTGATGTTCTACTGTCTCAACTGTATTTCATTGTCTAAAGACAAAAAATGACAACAGATGAAAGAAAATATGCCAATGTAATATGCTATAATTGCAGTACTACTTCTTAAATAAACAGTTTTCTACTACTGTATTTGCAAGATATTCAGTCATGGTTGAGTTTAGAATTTGTAAACTTGAGTTCTGGCTTGTGTGAATGTGAATTTAGGATTAAGTTATTCTTTATGGGTAAAAGCATAAAAGTTCAACTTCATATAGTGAGCATTGAACTTGAGCATCTTTTACTAATTGTTTTTTATTTTTGTGTTTTGTTGGCATAAATTTGACTTCTAAATTTATCTATCCATTTCATTGAAAATTAGATGCATTTATCATACATTAAAAATACTTTTGTCTTAATTTTTATTCTTTGTTAGCATATCCCATCTACTCAATGCTGTTTTATGAATATGAATTTAATTAATGCAAAGTTACTAAACTAGATGTATTAAGGAACAACAAATATGCAGATTTGTTTATGTAAGCAATATTTATGTGAAATATGTTGTGCCTTAAAAGTAGCCAATAAGATAGTATCGAAGGTAGGCAACAATGAAATAAACACTAGAATAAGTAATTTTTCACTTCCTCTAGGTTGTTTTTCATTTGGTTGGATTGATTCCTAATGTTTATACTGTATTCCAATGAGAATGAAATTCAAATAACAGATATTAGATATTAACTATACTGCAATTTCTGGTTATTGCACAATCATTTGATTCTGCTCTGGTGGAAATCTAAATATACTGTACTTAAAAAATTAAGTCACAATTGTCATAGATTATTTTGTTCAATGATACCAAGCTTTCTTATTTAACAGGGATTGTCACATTATGAGAAGAAGAAATACGTCTGGAAAATTCTTTACATACACATGCTAGGTTATGATGTAGATTTTGGACATACAGAAACTGTTTCGTTGATTTCTGCTCCAAAGTATCCGGAGAAACAGGTAATTTATGCTTGCAAATAAAAACTATGGAAGCGTTTCTCTAATTGTTCCTTCAAGAATTCTATCTGCTTTCACAGTTCAGGACAATGAAGTAGATTTGTTCTTTATTTATTTTTTTACATTACAAGTACTGCTCATGAATGGATCTTTTTGCTACTCATAAAAGGTAGCAAATGAATACTAGAGATGCTAGCCTTAGGTAATTTTCTGTTCCTCTTTTTCTGTCAGTCACAATTTTATCTGATTTGTTATTGTGGTTTGCTCTGGTACAAAATCCATCGCAACAGTAAATTTTTAATGCTTGGTAAATACTAGTAGTGTATTGTCTATTTAGGCTAAGGATATAACTAATTTATGCACGTGGTCTATTTTTTTTCACCAAGGAGAGTAAATGGGTGAGGATAATGTTTTGCAAAACTAAGTGAAATGTATAAGATGAAGTGTATGAAGTAATTTGGTGATTGGTTTATTTATGTTTCTATTTTATATGTTTTTCTCACGTGAAACATTTTGATGCAGGTTGGGTACATAGTGACATCTTGCTTGCTTAATGAGAACCATGACTTCCTAAGAATTGTTATAAATACAGTACGGAATGATATAATTGGGCGAAATGAAACCTTCCAGTGTTTGGCACTGACCATGGTATTATGCAGCATGCTTCTCAAGTCTCATTGATCTTTACCTACTGTATCATTATGTACATTAAATTGAAATTTTCTTTTAAATTTTTTTTGTGATCGATTCTTCTGCCAATCACTTAACATATTTTGCTCACGGATGGTAATTTGATCCTACTTATGTAACAGTTTGCATATAACATTTAAAAAACTATTGAAATTATTCTTTGTTGTCTAAATATAGAGGCTTGATTTAACTGTACATGTAGCTTCAATGGGAAATAGTCTGTAAACTTCTGTGATTGTCTATAAGCCTTCCTTTTCCTCCCTATTGGAAACTTTTATGGGATGAATCCCTTGTCTTGTGATATTTATCCATACAGGGACCAACAAACACAAATTTAAGAAAACATTTAGATACTCAAAACACCAAAATAAAGGGTTTCACTGACATAATTATTTCCAAATTCTCAGAGAGATGCCATTAACAAAGTTGCAAGCCTCTTGAACTTGAATGATTATGCGTCTAGTGAAACTTTAATTCTAGGCTCCCTTAGTAACATTCATAGGTATCTGGTTAGGTAGTCACAGCAGCAAAGACATTTTGGGACACTTGGAATCTGCATGTTCTTCATGATAAACCTTATGCAAGTTTCTCAACAAGAATTCAGACTCCCTTTATATGTTATTTCTGCATCAAGCAATCAGTTCATGAGTAATATTTTGCTGATGAATAGAAACTGTTTGAGCAGGGATGCAGAGGGAGTTATGGTAGACAATGAACTGCCATCATTAGCATTATATAGATTGGTGATCTACTCGCTGAACTGTAAACATAACATATGTTCGGTCCTAGCAAAATTACTGTACCTGTTGATAGAAACTGCAGAAAATTCATTAAGTATTATGATGCCAAATTTAAGGCATTCTACATGTAATAGATTTAAATAGGAACTGTTATTGGTAGCTTGTCTAAATCCAATGAAAAGGTCATATGTTTCTTCTTCATCCATATTTTAGGTGGGAAATATTGGTGGGAAGGAATTTTCTGAATCACTGGCACCTGATGTCCAAAAGCTGCTGGTAAGATTATGGAATTTCCCATTTCATATGTTGTTATGGGTGTGCCACTGATGTTGCTTGTATTTTCATCAGGTTTCAAGTAGTTGCAGGCCTCTAGTCCGAAAAAAAGCTGCATTGTGTCTTCTTCGTCTTTACAGGAAGAATCCTGATGTTGTCAATATTGATGGTTGGTAAGTTGCTGCTATGCATTCAGTATCCTCATTTGGTTTCATCTACATAAAAGTGCATGTCTACTACTACTATATGTGTTTTGTCTGAATTCAAGTACGATAATTTTTCTTTTCTTTTCTATTTTAGGTCTGATCGGATGTCACAACTTTTAGATGAACGTGATTTGGGAGTGTTGACAGCTGTTATGAGCCTTTTTGTAGCTTTAGTCTCAAATAATATTGAAGCGTATTGGAATTGCCTTCCAAAGTGTGTTAAAATATTGGAAAGGTTGGCCAGAAACCAAGATATTCCACCGGAGTACACCTATTATGGAATTCCATCACCATGGCTTCAGGTCTAGTCAACTCTTCTACCTTTTATTTCATTTTTAATTCCAGATTTCTAGTATTGTGGATTCTTTACTTTCTGAATTCATTTTTATACTGGAACTATTCCTTTGACTGCTGCATTTATTCACCTACCTCAAATTATTCTATAATCAAGGTACTAAAAGATGGTTTCAAAGGCTAGGCAGGGGCTTATGAAGTCAACATTAAAATAATATTAAAATAGAAAAGAGAAATATATTAAATAAAGTGTGTCAATTGTATCTTTAATCAAATCAAATTAACAATTGCAAATAAAGTCATAATGTGGAAGCACTAAACACATAACATATTTAACAATAATGAAACATTATATATTTCACGTTGAAATTAAAAAACTACCACAAAATTTGGAAAAAATGATTTTGTGTGTTATGACTAGATGATGAAATTATAATATATATATATATATATATATAGGAGAAGAGAGAGAACACAAAGGAAGAGAAGGAAGAAAAGACGGTTAGAAAATGATAAAAAATCGGAGTGAGAGGAGAGCGAACAAGGATTGTTGGGGGGTAATTGGGAGAACTAAAATTATTTTCTAATGTTAAATGAATCTGCAACTTATAAAAAAATTGTAATTTTTCATTAAACCCGCTTGCATTGCTTGGCTGCCTAGGCCACCTTGGTAAGCTGGATTTTAAAAGGGTTTCCTAACATGGACTGCTTAGCAACTAGGGGAAGGAAAAGTGGTCCCTTGCCAAAATTTATGCTAGTGCATATGAGCAGCTCTTTCAAAGTGGATCTTGATGATCAAGGTTGTACACTAGTATTGTTTGCATGAACAAACTTAGAAGATTTTTATACTTTTTGTGTGATTCCTTTTGTTGGTATTCATATCAAATATGAGTAAATTTTCCAATAAGCATACTGAGCCTCTCTCATGTAGTACGTTTTTTCCCCATTCAGATTCCATCATTAAGCTGTGTTTTTGGTTCCAACACACACTTATGTTTTGCTTGCTGTTGAATTGACATTTTATTCTCTGACATACTTGTAAGTCTACAGGTTTGTGCTTATCAACATTTTACTTAAATGTTGCTTTTTAGCATTGCTACATCGGAAGTCATCCTATAATAATTAAAGTACAAAAGTGCAAATTCATCATGCTTGTATATAGATAATATTTGATGAATTTTGTGATGTAGGATGATATAAATTTTGTTGTTGTTTTTGTTTCCCCTGACGTACACACATTACTCGGTCATATATATATATATATATATATATATATATATATATATATATATTTGGTGCTTAAGTGTTGAATGGTTTGTGTTCCTTATTTTGGAGCAAGAACCATGAAATTGGCAAATGAATAGTTGCTGGTCTCTAAGCGATTATTCATGTCCATCTAAACAATGACAAAGTTAAAGAGAAATTATCATTATTCTGAATGTTAATGTTAACATAATGCAGGTTAAGACAATGAGGTCTCTTCAGTATTTTCCAACCATTGAAGATCCAAACACCAGAAGAGCCTTGTTTGAAGTATGACTGATTTTGGTATGCAGTATGTGCAACGTGCTTATTTTCTTATGTTTGCTAATAAATCAATTTACTTCACTGAAGGTTCTACAACGTATTTTAATGGGTACCGATGTTGTAAAAAATGTCAACAAGAACAATGCAGCACACGCAGTTCTTTTTGAAGCCTTAGCTCTTGTGAGTTTTCCCCTTCAAATTATAAGCATTTTTTTTTTGTATTTGAAAGGTTGATTTGTCCTAAGATCGAAAATGCACATGTGAATGCAGCACATGTCATTTATCAGTGAGTGACTGATCTACTATATGTATTTCCTGGAAAATAAAATCTGAAAGTTTCTTGTTTCTGTTGGCAATCTTGCATCAATCATTCTGAGGATATTGATGTTGGCTTTCAGTTGTAAAAAAACTTCACTCCCATTCTACAAATTTCAAATTGATCTAATAAATCATTGAATAATACACTCTCCATGCTCTCTAACAAACTAACAAGAGTAAGGTTCTCTTCTGTTATCATCCACTTGTGTTAATAATGCAATTGATTGCTTGCTTCTTTTCCTTTTATTTCCAAATTTATACACTTTATGTGTTTTAGTTCATTATAAGCCTATGTTCTGCTTACTGAAGTATCTATAAACAAGTGTTTTCCAATCTGTTATTAGCATATGTTGTACTTTCCCAGTGATTATACCACTCTCGTCTATGTTGCAGGTTATGCATCTTGATGCTGAGAAGGAGATGATGTCTCAGTGTGTGGCTTTGCTTGGGAAGTTTATTGCTGTTCGTGAACCAAATATTCGATATCTTGGCCTTGTAAGTGCTTGCTCCAGTAGTATTTCTAAAGATCTGTTGTGCTGGTGGTTGATTATATCTATATGGACTATTGTGGCAATTGCCTTGAGGTTGGGTCAATGATGAGGCCACACTTGTTAAGAAATGCACCTCAACTTCCCAGTCTTTTAGATTGTTGATGATGACTCTTATTTATTCACACAGGAGAACATGACGAGGATGTTATTGGTGTCAGATGTGCAGGATATTATCAAACGACATCAATCACAAATAATTACTTCTCTGAAAGATCCTGATATCAGGTACCTTCTTGTTGGTGGGAGTTTGATTCAATGTATTCTTTTTTCCAAAACATCAATCTGCTACAGGCCTTTTGGAATTTCTGTCACTATGTGAAAGGTGATGTTTACCAGCTACTTTTTTACTTGTAATTTTGATTCATGATTTTGTATTCTTCAAAAAGTTTCCGGGAGACGTTTGGATGTCTCAAAAACATCTTTCATCTCTGAGGGATAGGAATTGTCATGGCATAGCCATTACATATGACACATCATATGAAAGTCCCTTTGATGTGGATCTAGTGTGATGCAGATCTATGTTGTCGTCATCTGATTTGCATAGTGGGGTACACAAGTTTTGCTTGCTAAGCATCCTAGTCTAGGCACCCCAGATGGTCTGAGTTAAGGAGAGGGCTAGCTAGTGGTGGGCAGGGGACAACTCATTTCGTCCCACATGGCTAAGTCAGGGATCTTGGTTTTATCTAGTGGGCATCCCCAACCATGTGGCTAATCATTTAGGTGGTGGACTATGCCCACACATCACCTTTGGCTATAGTTGGTAAAATGATTATTTTATCATGAACTTGTTAATTCAGCTTTAGCTATGGAACATTATTTTGGTGGCTGGAAATTGGATGTTATGTAGAATGAATTTTGTGCTTCTGTGGCGAGTGATTATGTACTCAGCTGTTAGCTGTTGGTTAGCAGTAAAAACTCGTGTTCAGTTTTTGATTCTGAGTCTTTTTCCTTTATGAGAGAGAGAGAGAGAGATGCCTGTCTAAATATTATCCTTCAAAACAAGTAGCAAATTTGGCTACTTGTTGATTTGATGATTCTAGGAAATTATATTTATATCCTGGATGCACATTTCTTCTAGTATGTATTCTTCTGTTGGATTTATTACTTTCTGAAGTGTTGTGTTTGCATTTTTTTCTCTTTCTTTCCTTAGTATTTTTTAAGTTTCCTTCTAGTATTCTTCTGCATAATTGTCTTTCTCGTGCTTGATTATGCCTGTTGTTGATGTAAATTCCTCATATGTTTGCAAATATTCCAGTATTAGGAGACGCGCTCTTGATCTACTCTATGGCATGTGTGACGTTACAAACACCAAGGATATAGTTGAAGAGTTATTGCAGGTACAAGTGAATCTTTTGATTTGTTTTTCTCTTTTGTAGTTTTAAGTATATAAATATTATGCAATAGGAAGTCATCTGTGATCCTCACGAATTGTCTACTATTTCTCTTCAGTATCTTAATACAGCAGAGTTTGCTATGCGCGAAGAATTGGCACTCAAAGCTGCTATTTTAGCAGAGAAGTTTGCTCCAGATTTGTCTTGGTATGTATCAATTTTTACATCAAAGACCTTGTTTCACATTTATATCATTTGTATTGGCATCTCTCAAATGTTTCTTTTTTGGGGGTCCAAGCATCAGTGAGAGAGTTTGAATGCTTGAATAGACTAATCAAATGTCACTTTTTTATCACAGAATGTAGTTTCTTTAATGGATATATTCCATAATTATACAGCATGTATTTAGTTATATCATTATGATTGTTTCAATTGTAAAATTTGGCCTAATACCTTTTACACAGAAATGACAAAATACCTCCAAGCATGTGATGTTTGGTATGATCCGATCTTGATTAATTCCTTTTAATTTTCAAACATTAATTTCTCTTCTTGGTTATGCCTTTGCTTGGTCTAAATTGTTGAGGCAATAAAGATGACCTCAAGCAAGGGAATCTGAGTTACCATTAAGAAGGAGATGCTTATCTAGAATTCCACACCTTGTTAATATTGTAAAAGCCCTTGAGACTAAAATACTATTGATGCAGCTAATCAAATTCTCTCCCTCCTTCCATTCCAAATCACAAATCAGCCTTCTACCATACTTTTCCATATCTTCTTTCTTTTATTTTCTTCCTCTTTCCCTTATTCTTTCTCTGACAAAAGCATACCCAGGTCTGTGCGCTCTCTATTTCCATATTCCCTCTGGATTGTCTCAACCTCTGTATTCTCTCACCTGGCTTCCTGGCGCTGTTATCTCCTCTATATATATTAAACTACACATGAATAGTTTCTTTTAATGAGGTCCATGTTTTGATGTGTGATAATTTTCTATATTAAATTGAACTCTTTACTAGAAATTTATCAGAATCTCCTTTCTCCTTCAAATTCTTGACATGTTGTTGTCTGGAACATCAATTCTTGTTACTTGTAGGTATGTTGATGTCATTCTTCAGTTGATTGATAAAGCTGGGGATTTTGTTAGTGATGACATATGGTATCGTGTGGTTCAGTTTGTCACCAACAATGAGGATTTACAGGTTCACACCATTTATTGCTTATGTACTTGGTAGATCCCTCATTCTAGTCACATAACTGCTCTAGTGATATTGTACAGCCATATGCAGCAGCTAAAGCAAGAGAGTATCTTGAGAAGCCTGCTTTGCATGAGACAATGGTCAAGGTGTTTCTCTTATCCTAGTCTTCAGTTCTATCCAAATTGAGAAGAGAATCTGATAGCAAAAAGATGTTTGCTAATACTCTCTGCATTTCACCTCATTATGTTAGCTTTTGTCAAACTGCATGTAGTAGGATGAATGTCTTCATGCCACCATAGTACTTCGTCAATATGTACAATATAACCTGGAGTTGAAAAGTTTTATTTGGATTGCACCTGTCTGTTGAATTTTCTGAGTTCCCTTTAGAATGAAATGGTAAAGCTTAGCAATAGACCTGCGTGATTAATTGTTTTAGCAATTTCTTTTTCATCTGAAACTCTACGGGAACAAATATCTGCTACAAAGTTGTTCATGCTTCATGCACTTTATATGCCCTCATAAGTTTATTACAAGTTGTTTTATCTGAAACTCCAGGGGAGCAAATATCTGCTAGACTGTTGATGCTTCATACACTTTTAGTTTTTATGTCCTCGTAAATTTCCTCACGTTTGAGATTATTGGAATATATTTGTTGAAGTCATCACACTCCATAAACATGATCACTAACTAAAAATTTGGCAGTTCTATCTGATCAAATTCTTAACATTATCTTAACTACAGTTGTAGTTTATTGACAGTATTATATTTCCCCTCAAATTGCAGTGTGTATGTGCCAACAATTGGTAAATTGATGTACAATATATTCCTATTCTTCTAAATTTTATCAATGCATTAGGTGAGTGCTTATCTTCTTGGAGAATACAGCCACCTTTTGGCTCAGAGACCTGGCTGCAGCCCGAAGGAAATCTTCACCATTATTAGTGAGAAACTTCCTACAATAACGTAAGCTTACAGCAGTTCCATTTTGGTTATCAACTGTTGATGTCTTTTTGGTAATGTATTGAAGAATTATTCTCTTCAGAACAAGTACTGTTGCAATTCTTCTGTCAACATTTGCCAAAATCTTGATGCACAACCATCCTTTAGATCCAGAATTGCAAGAACAAATCTGGTCTATATTCCGAAAGTAAGTATTATCTTTTTCTTACCAATCCTTTTTGGTTATGTATAAAAAATTATATGTCTATAAATTTTGTATATTCTTTTCATAATTATAATGGGAAATGTTTCTGCACATTTTGGCAGATATGAAAGTTATATCGATGTAGAAATCCAGCAACGATCTGTTGAATATTTTGCACTTAGTAGGAAAGGGGCAGCTTTAGCGGATGTATTGGCTGAAATGCCCAAATTTCCAGAACGCCAGGTAGATCTTGTAATTGAATGAAGGAGTGAAAAAAAAATTCTTTTTTTGCTCAAGCTAGTGAAAGGTAAAAGGTATATCATTTTCCAGACTAACACAAGTTTTAATTGTCAACACTAGTCTGCTTTGCTTAAAAAGACCGAGGATGCTGAAGTTGACACAGCAGAGCAAAGTGCAATTAGAATAAGGAGTCAGCAACAAACATCAAATGCTTTGGTTGTAACTGGCCAGAGCCCTGCAAATGGGTCCGTTCCAGTCAGTCAACTTGCCCTTGTTAGGATGCCAAGTCAAAATATGGTTAGGGGCGAACCTTTCTATTAGCCTGTTGATAGTGATTAATCATGTTAATGATGCTTCAACAAGTTTAAATGCAATTCAGGAAGCTAGCAGTACTCATGATCAAGCTACCTCTCAAGATCAAATCAACTCTCAAGATCGAGAACTCTCCCATGAGAATGGGTCCGTCACTGCGGTTGTTCCTCAAGAGGTTCATCCTGCAGATCTCCTTGGAGATCTTTTGGGTCCACTTGCAATAGAGGGTCCGCCAGCCCCTGCTGTTCCAGCTGAGCATAAGGACTACAATCTGTTGTCAACACTGGACGCTACACCTGATGCAGCTGGTCCCTTGGCACTGACCACTGTCGATGATCAGCCAAACTTAATTCAGGTACTGTAGTTTCTTGTATGGCTGGGGTGATCCATGATTATCCTATTCTTTGTTACCTTTTTTTCTTCTTGAGCGCCTATACTTTGCACATGATTGAATTATTTTGACAGTAATCCACTATGTTGCTTGAAGTTTCTTATTTTGGCTTCATGTTAACCCTCTCTATCTTCTGACAGCCAATTGTGAACGTTGCAGAAAGGTTCAATGCGCTGTGCCTTAAAGACAGTGGTGTACTTTATGAGGACCCCCATATACAGGTTTTCAACATACTTGTTAAATTTAAGTCTTGAATATAGTAATGACTGCAAGTAGTTACTTTGTATGGCTCTTGGGCATGCCTTATTGATTTTTAAAAGCCCTTGCTTGAAGAAAGGCCTTCTGAAAAGGCAAAAATGCAAAAATGAATCATAATTTGTATACTTCCCTATCTCGAACTTCCTCAAATTATGCAGCTCAATTATGAGTTTACTATTTGACCCTTGCCTTTCATTTCATTTATGATTTTATTCCTACTTTGCAAATCTGGAGCCAGCCATAGTTGTTTGGCTTGCAAGTGATTCATAGTTCCAAGTTCACACTGCTGCATATGTGGTTGGAACTGTTATTTTACATTTTTTTAATCAGGTTTTTCCTTCCCCCTAGATTTTTTTTGTGCAAGTTATTCGTTTTCTTGACCTCCTCCTTTCTTACAGATTGGAATAAAAGCAGAATGGAGATCTCATCATGGACGTTTTGTTCTTTTCTTGGGAAACAAAAATACATCACCTCTCGTCTCAGTGCGAGCTGTGATACTGCCTCCAACCCATTTAAAGATGGAACTTTCATTAGTACCTGAAACTATTCCTCCACGGGCACAGGTCTGGCATGGTTATCTACTGCAGCTCTTTTTTTTTTTTTTTTTTTTTTTTTTCTAATTAATAGAGCTCTGAAGTTCATTAGTTTTCCTTTAATGTACCAGGTTCAATGCCCACTAGAAGTTGTTAACCTACGAGCAAGCAGAGATCTTGCCGTTCTAGATCTCTCCTATAAATTTGGAACTGCTGTGGTCCCACTCTTACCTTGCTTTTATTGTGTGTTTATAGTAAAAGATCATTCTTCACCAATTTTTTATTTTAATTCCAGGTTAATGTCAAACTACGGATCCCAGCTGTTCTTAATAAATTTTTGCAGCCGCTTTCAATATCCGCTGATGAATTTTTCCCCCAGTGGAAATCATTGTCAGGCCCACCTCTGAAGCTTCAAGAAGTTGTGAGCATCCAGATGAACCTATATTTCTATTTTCTATCCATTTTCTACTTCAAGTTATTTATTAATGATTTCTTTAAAGATAATATGAACTTTTCTTTTGCTTGTTTGATCTTTTACCATTAACAATTATGCATGAACATACTTCATGTTTGAGGTTGTTACCAAAATAACTTAAGAAATCTTATTCCAATTGCAACATATAAGGCCCTATTTATAGTTAGAGTATAGGGCCTATTCTAGAAAATATCTATAAAAAAATAACAGATATTTAACAGATAATTAACAGATATTTATAACCAACACTCCCCCTCAAGTTGGAGCATAAATGTTAATCATGCCCAACTTGTTACAAAGATAATCAACTCGAATCCCATTTAAAGCTTTTGTGAAGATGTCCCCCAATTGTTCTCCAGTTTTTACATATCCTGTAGTGATCAAACCTTGTTGAATTTTCTCACGAACAAAATGACAATCAATTTCAATGTGCTTAGTCCTCTCATGGAACACGGGATTCGATGCAATATGAATAGCAGCTTGATTATCACACCATAGTTTTGCTGGTATTGAAATTTTAAGTCCTACTTCAGTCAACAATTGATATATCCACATTACTTCACACACAGATTGTGCCATAGCCCTGTATTCTGATTCTGCACTGGATCGCGACACAACCTTTTGCTTTTTACTTTTCCATGATACTAAATTTCCTCCAACAAAGATACAATAACCTGAAGTAGACCTCCTATCCATTTTCGAACCTGCCCAATCTGCATCTGAGAAACATTCAATATGAGTGTGCCCATGATTTTTATATACAATACCTCGTCCAGGTGCACCCTTCAAGTAACGCAAAATTTGCTCTAATGCTGCCCAATGATGAACCGTTGGAGATGACATATACTGACTAACAACACTAACCGAATATGCAATATCTGGACGAGTCAAGGTAAGATAATTCAACTTTCCAACTAATCTTCGATATCTCTCTGGATGTTCAAATAATTCTCCATCTGCAGTAAGATCCCCGTTCTGAGTCATTGGAGTACTACAAGGTTTTGCCCCTAACTTTCCCGTTTCAGTTAATAAATCAAGAACATATTTCCTCTGAGATAGAAATATACCATTTTTACTCCTCATTACTTCAACACCTAAGAAATACTTTAACACCCCTAAATCTTTTGTATGAAATTGAGTGAGAATGAAAGATTTGAGAGATGAAATTCCCGTAGTATCACTACCAGTAATCACAATATCATCCACATACACAACTAACAGAATAATACCAGCTCCTGACTGCTTGTAGAACACAGAATGATCAGACTCGCTTTTCTTCATACCAAACTTTTCAATAACCTGACTAAATTTTCCAAACCAAGCACGAGGACTTTGTTTCAAACCATACAAAGTCTTTCGAAGACGACAGACTCGCCCTATCTCCCCCTGAGCAACGAAACCAGGAGGTTGCTCCATATACACCTCCTCTTGAAGATTACCATGAAGAAAAGCATTCTTGATATCAAGTTGATGTAAAGGCCAATGATGAGTAGCAGCAAGAGAAATAAATAACCGAACAGATGTCAATTTTGCAACAGGAGAAAAAGTATCAGAATAATCCACACCATATGTTTGAGCATAACCCTTAGCAACAAGACGAGCTTTTAGTCTGGCAACTGATCCATCTGGATTGACTTTAACATTAAATATCCATTTGCATCCAATAGCTTGTTTTCCTGGAGGTAAATCAACCAAGTCCCATGTATCATTCTCATCCAAGGCTTTCATTTCCTCTATCATTGCATCTCTCCAACCATGATGAGATAAGGCCTCACGGATAGTTTTAGGAATAGAAATAGAGTCAAGTGAAGCAATAAAAGAACAGGAGGAGGATGACAAGCCATTATTAGACACAAACGAAGAGATAGGATAAGTACACTGGCGTTTACCTTTTCGTAATGCAATAGGAAGATCATCATTCGGAATTGGATCTGATGACGAAGTAGTAGGTGCAGGACATGAATCAGGAGGTCGACGCCTAGAGTATATTTCAATAATAGGAGGCTTGACAAGAGCTGGTTCTGAGACAGGTGTAGAGGATGTAACAGAATATACCAATAAATCATCATCTTCCTTTTGAGAAGTCGGGATATGTGAGGATGAAAAATAAGGTTTGTCTTCCATGAAAGTAACATCGATTGAAACAAGATATTTATTAATACTAGGACAATAACACCTATAACCCTTTTGAAGACGAGGATAACCAAGGAAAATACATTTCAAAGATTTGGGGTCTAATTTAGTAACTTGTGGACGAACATCCCGAACAAAACAAGTGCTACCAAATATCCTAGGATTAATAGGAAACAATGACTTGTTAGGAAACAAAATTTTGTAAGGAATCTCACCATGAAGAACAGAGGATGGCATACGGTTAATAAGAAAACATGCAGTAGAAACCGCGTCTGCCCAAAAAGACTTAGGAACATTCATTTGAAATAAAAGAGCTCGTGCTGTTTCAAGAAGATGTCTATTCTTCCGTTCAGCCACACCATTCTGGGATGGAGTATCAACACAAGAGGTTTCATGAAGTATACCATTCTGACTCATATAAGATTGAAATATACTGGATGTATATTCTTTGGCATTGTCACTTCGTAAAGTACGGATGGACATATTGAACTGAGTTTTGATTTCAGCACAAAAAGCAGAAAATAGAGAAAATAACTCAGAACGATTTTTCATTAAGTATAACCAAGTTACACGAGAATAATCATCCACAAAAGTGACAAAATACCTAAAACCAGGTTTAGATATAATAGGACAAGGACCCCAAATATCAGAATGAACTAACTCAAAAGGACTAATAGCACGCTTATTTATCCTTGGACTTGAACTAAGACGGTGATGCTTTGCAAACTGACATGACTCACAATTTAATGAAGATATGCTACTATATTGTGGACAGAGTTTCTTGAGTGATAGAAGAGATGGATGTCCTAACCTACAATGAGCCTCAAAAGGAGAATTTTCACCTGAACAAACGAGAGATCTTGGGGAAGGTGAATCAAGAATATAGAGACCTCCATTTTCATGTCCTTTACCAATAATCTTCTTTGTCAAAAGATCCTGAACTAAACAATGATCGGGAAAAAATGTGATGCAACAGTTAAGATTGCGAGTTAATTGACTAACAGAGAGCAAATTAAAGGATAAATTAGGTAAATGTAGGACAGAGGATAAGGAAAGCAAAGGAGTGGGATTGACAGTGCCAGACCCACGAACGCAAGATGAAGACCCATCAGCTAAGGTAACAATCGGAGTGTTGGATTTGTGTGTGAAAGTAGAAAAGAGATTAGAATTACCTGTCATATGATCCGTGGCACCAGAATCAATGACCCATTTAGAGGATGAGGAAAGAAGACATGTATTGTGGTTACCTGAATCAGCAATAGCAATGATAGAGGAAGATGAAGACTTAAGTGATTCTTGATATTGAGAGAACTTGGCAAATTCTTCTGCAGAGACAAGCACCATATCCATCACGATAGAATGAAGTCCAAAGATATGCAACTCCAAAACACCGAACTTGGTGCTGTTGTGAGACGAAGAACAACAATGTTCCAAATTTCAAGAAAATGTCTGTATCTAGGTTCTGTATAGGTTTCTGGACTTCTGAACAAAATAACAATCTTGGATGTAGGGGCCCACGGTGGTTTCTTGCTTGTCTTCCTCGCCTCCTGTTCTTCCGATCGATCCGCGAGAGAACGCAGCAGAGCACGGACCTCTTCCAGCAATCAGGAAATCGATGCAGAGGAGACGAGGCGCATCCGAAAAAGAAATTGCGATCTTCAAAACCTCGCGGGCGCAATCCGACAGAATCAGATTGAGCCAGAGGCACGTTGCGAGCAGAGAAGAAGAAAAAGAAAATCGCGGCGGCAGAGAAGAGGAAGAGTGTGGGCGCCGCGCTTGCGTGAGGAACGAAGGGCTTGCGTGGGCGCCGCGCTCGTGTGAGGAAGTCGGCGCCGAAAAACAAAACCTAAACTAACCGGGCTCTGATACCATGTTACCAAAATAACTTAAGAAATCTTATTCCAATTGCAACATATAAGGCCCTATTTATAGTTAGAGTATAGGGCCTATTCTAGAAAATATCTATAAAAAATAACAGATATTTAACAGATATCTGTTAAATAACAGATATTTAACAGATATTTATCTGTTAATTAAGTATAAATCTTTGTTCTTCTGGCGTTTTTCTTCTTTTTTTTTTGCTGTGCTTTCTACTGGGTAATCATCCACAGTTAGATGTGTGAATACAAGTCATGTCTCCTCGGTATGAATACTCTGTAATGACTAACTCCTGCAATGGGATGATTTTTTATATTCATCAAGCCTTGTTAACTGTCAATTACCTTTGTGATTACTGAAGATTCATTGTGTTTCCGGAATTACCTTAAGTATTCTTGTCTGCCCTCTGTCTCTTGCTTCGTACATTTACTAATATCCTGCAGCATTTTGGTTCATCTTCTTTGTGTTGAATGTATGCTAGTATCTGTCGTAGGTTACTGATAACTCATTCAACTGTTTTTAGTACCAATTTCACAATTACCTTTATCTTGACTAATTTGTTGATAGGTAGAAGAGTTAAATCCACTAAGAGTAGAATAAAGGCTCGAGGGAGACTAGATAAAATATTAGTCATTTTAAGAAAAAATGAATTCTTTGTATTTTATTAGTGACATAGCTCCATGAAGTGCTAAGATCATGTACCCAACCCTAAAGAAATTAAATAAACACAACCTGTTGATGATGATCTTTACCGATATGTGTTTCTGTTGGTTCTCTTTTTCTTATCTTATTAATATCAAGCAAGTTGCAGCACTAAATTTAATTGCTCTTAATATTACATGTGATATTGCCTGACGTACCAATGGAATGATAAGTTTCATGAAGTGACCTAAATAAATGAGAAACGCAGGTTGATGGTGGATCTTGACTAATGTGTTTCTGTCAGTTCTATTTCCCCACCTTGTTAATGCAAAGCAATTTATTATACTAGGTTATAAAAATACATAACCGAAAACCTTCCTAGAGAACTGGTGTGAATGCCAGTTGAAATCTTTGAGCATGAAACTTTTGTTGGCGTTTACTATTTTAATTACAATGATTATTTACATTTCTGCATTTCCTTTTGAGTATGTACATTAATGTGTTCATTATTCTACTATTCTTTTAGTTACAGAAACTGATTTAGGAAGACTTCTGCCTGAAATCAATTGATTTCCTTTGTTGTTTATATGAAATTAGACTAGGCCATTTACATTCTTGGTCTGTTGTCACAATTTGATGATGCTTTGTGTATTTAGTAACATTATGCTTCTGCTATTTACAGATCAGAGTTGAAACAGACCCCGCAGACAGAACCCAGCTTCGCATAACTATAGGATCAGGAGATCCAATTTTGACATTTGAGTATGTCTCACCTGAGTTTCTTACTTTGGCACCATACCATCTTCTAACACTATCACTTTATCAATAGGTTGAAGGAGTGTATCAAGGAACATTTGGTCAGCATACCAATGCAAGCGCCTACACCAGGCGCATCACCGATGCAACCGCAATCACCAGTTACTCCAGCATACAACGATCCTGGTGCTATGCTTGCTGGCCTACTTTGAAATCTCCAAGTGCTATATTTGCCTTTTCAGATTTAGAGAGCGATGTGCCACAGACCAACCTTGTAGACTACAACACGGACGAATGACTATTAGTATGAGGACGTACAGGAGAAATGCTGAGCCAATCAATCATTTGTTAAACAAGATTGCATTCCGTATCAAATTCTTTTGGGCTTCTTCGTTTGTCCCCAGTGTCAAGGTTTTGCTATATTGTGTATGATTTATGATTTTCTTTTCCTTTTTTCCTTATTTCTTCATTGAGTCTGGCGGATGCAACAATGCCATTGTAAAATTCTGTCTTGACGTATTTTATCTCGTGTATCAGTAACAAACTAGAGAAAATTATTTTTACGATTTGTAGGGGAAACATGTAATAAATAATTCAACATGTGATGATCGATGGTTGTATATGCTATTTCAATCCTATTGATCTCTTTCGTTTCAAGGATTTTAGACAATTTAGTATTTTGGACTAATTAAATTGACACGAAATTAATTTATTATGTGAAAAGCAAATGAAAACTCCTTAAAATTAGTGAAAAATATTAAAATAATATATATACCGGTGATGGCAATGTTAAACCAAATTTTCAGTATTTTTAATTAATTCGATTTTTATTTAGATCTCGTTTTTATTTTGATGTCTAAATAAATGTTCAAACTCTTAGATATTTTCCATTACTATTAAAAAAAAAAAAAATAATAATTTGACTATTTTCATTATAAATACTGAATTTTCACGAATTAAATAAAAATTCTTACAAAGACGAAGGACAAAACAGTCATTTGGATGATCTCGCCGTCTATATAAATGCGACCTAGGGTTCTTTTCCAACTCGGGTTGCATTTCTTCCCGAATGGTCGCGGGGGCGCTTCGCCCCTGCTTCTCGTTCTAATTAGATTGTTATTCTTTCCTAGAAATCCCTTCTTTTTTTTTTTCGTTCCCTGTTATGGTATTTCGATCGAGTAAAGATTCAGGCAGCCTCTTTGCCCACAACGCAAAAATCTGATGGCATCGGCGGCGTTATTTTGCTCGGATAAGAAATCAAGCGATGGCTCTTCGGATCGGCGGAGAGCTCGCCTCGTGGATGCCGATCTAGTAAGTTTTCGCACATATTGAATTCGATTGTTCATTTTTTTTTTCTTTTCGGTTTCTCGTCAGGCGATTCCTCATCAGGTAAAAGAAGAAAATTTGAATATGAAAAACAAATCTCTTTTTTTTTTCAAGTGTACAATGTGGATCGTTTTGAATTCTTTTTCACTATTCTTTTCTATTAAAAATCCCCTCCTCATTCCATCAGAAACTGATATTTCGAACTCCAGCGCAAGTTAAATCCTAAATATCGATGGGTTCTTTGTCGCGATTCGAGAAATTTCAAATAGATCATACAGAATCGAGATTTTAAATTCAAAAAACAGAAGAAAATTTTTTTGATTCTGAGCGTTCGTTTGGTGGCATCTTTCGCATGGAATAAAATGGGATCAAATGTAGAATAGAATAACTCAATGTTTTTATTGTAATTTTAATTTTATATTCCATCTTTTTGATTCATTCAATTTTTTCCTAGCCAATTTTGATTTACTTCATTTTCTCTCCTGATTGGCCTTCTTAGTGTATCCTCAACGGCCCATTCCAACGTCAACTTGCATTTTTTGTGGTCTAAATTCAATTTAGTCATCACCAAATGATCTCGAAGTGTCTGCAGAATTTTGTTTTTAATATTAATTTATGATTGTCGACTTAACGTTCGGTTTTGATGAATATATTAAAGTTTTTTTTTTAGGAATGTAAGTGTATTATTTGCCCGTGGTTTTAATTACTTTATAATAGATTTATTAAAATGAATAAAAATAGAATCACAACTTGAAGCGGAATCAATTATGGAGATTTGTTTTTAAATTTATTTCCTCATAAATAATTATAAAAAAAGAGAATGAATATTAATTTCATCTTTTGTTAAAGTTAATTTATTATTTTTTAAAAAAATAAAGATATAAAATCATAAAAATATTTTTATAAAAATAATAACATATGTATCTAAATGAAAATTTATAAAATTTTATTAATATTTTAGATTTAGAAATTGAGATATGAAAAGACTTAAAATTAATAACCTATGCTATTTGAATAGTTCTTCTTCTTTGAAAGAGAAGGAAAGGTTATCTATTTTTTTCCTTTTGAGATTTTTTTTTGAATAAGATTATGTGAATATTTTTAAAAAATAAATTTTGACATGGTGGAGTACAATAAAATTGAATATAATATTATAGGTGATGACATGTGTTATGTGAGAAATAATGATATAAATATGAAAGACATAAATAAATAATTAATATTTAAAATGATTAAGAAAAAATTTTAAAATAAAATATTTTTAATTTTTTTCCCTTCTTACGGTTTAAAAATTATAATGATTTATGATTTATGTGTAAAGGTAAAATTTATCCTTTTTTCTTTATTTCTTCCCAAATAGTTTGACAGAAAAAAAATTTAGGATTTGATCATGATCAATTACAATTTCTTAATTTACTTCATATATAATTGTGGAGGCTGATTGCATGGAGTCATTCGGATGGTGAATTTTAAAAATTTTATTTTTTTATTCTATTTAGTTGATTCATCCCTTGTTAATTTGTTTAATGGTTTTGGCTTCGTGTAAGCTTTAAACTATAAAATCCATATAAAATACTACTTTTGTTCATATGATAAAAGAGTGAATTAAAGAAAATTAAATTATTTATTTGATTTATAAATAACGTCACGAGTGCGTCACAAAAACGATTTGACGATCATTATTTATTAATTTATTTTTTAAAAAATAGAAATAAAAATGAATTTAATTTCGACCTTGGCACTAAATAATTTTCGAAATTAGAAAGAGGGAGAAGAAGAAGACATTAATGCTCATGTGCTTGAGTCGAGTCACTTTTACAAAATAAATTAATTAAAATATTACAATGGATGTAAATGTTCGACGATTAAAACCATTATGCAAGTCGACAACGTTCATGTGCAGCGATTAAGGTGCAAGGGATCGGATTGATCATTTTTAAAAATTTTAAAATTAATATTGTAAAAAAAAAAATATTCCTTCATTATTTAATGTGTGCCTTTTTTGGAAATGTCAAAATCTTTATTAAATAATTATTCACCGTCGGCCGTCGAGTCGTCGCTCACGATATGGACTTGCGAATTATTAATTGAAAATCAGAAAAAAAAAATTTAGGATAAGATTGAAAAGTAGCCCCATGATTTGGAGCGGGGCCCACGCGGCCACGCCGCTCTCCCCCACTCTCGTTCGAATTTCGAACGAACGCCTGGTCCGATGCGGCCCTCGCTCGCCTAGATCGCCTCGCAGCCAATAGCCGACCGCCGCGTGGACTGTGTTCGGGCCCGGTTCGCCGCCTCGGGCGCCGTTTGACCCGATGGACCCGGCTGCCATCTTTCCGGATTTGCCCGCGGGGAAAGAATGAAATGACGCTCGTGACCTGGCCGTACCGAGTCGTGCTCTGGCCCACGTGGCGCGTGGCCAGCGGAAGGAACCGAGGAATCCTCGGAGGCGCGGGAAGGGCGTTTCGGTCAATTCGCGCGGATCACGTGGAACCCGCGCCGGGAATTTTGACGCGTCTCGCCGCGCGGCGGCGCCACCGCGAAGCGCGTGACTTCGATGAAAAAAAGTGGGGCCCGCCTGGAGGAGAAAATTCACTTTGCCCCTCCGTAATTATTACATCAACGGAACATTTTAACATTTTGATGCCCGTGATATAACTAATTCCGGGTGGCCGTCTCCGGACAAAAAGCTGTCCTTCCTCTTTTTTGTTTGTTAGTTTTTAATTTGTGAAATTAATTGGTGGCTCGGTGTAATTATTGATCGTGAGTGAGTAGGGATAGGAATGGAGGGCCCTGATTACACGCTGGAAAGAGGATCGTAAAGGGAGCACAAATTATGGAGTGTTACTTTTGAAATAACTATTATATTAAATATATATATATTTATTTATTTATATTTATTTATTTATTTAAAACTATTTTAAATTAGTCAATAAAAACACAATATTCTACCAATTGTCATTCTTTGTAAATTTAATAAGTTATATAGAAAAATGAGTTCTAGGTTAATTAAAAGGGAAAAATATGATTTTTTAAATAACTTATATGTTTATTCATAATACCTATTTCGATCATTCTCATGGGACATGATTTTGATCTTGTTGGAGATTTAGCAATTCTTATCGTCGTAGGTGTTTGTGAAGATATTCTAATAACTATGCAATACTCATTTTTCGTGACTTATCGCATTTATTCGAGTGATCCACAACGATAAAATTCCTTCTTTAAAAGAATTCATTCTCTAATAGTGCACAAATTCTAAAGTGAGCTTATGCACTAATCTTAAAGCTTAGAGCTATTACCAAGTTATATTATTAATGTTACTAGATTTTATTAAATTACGGATGTCCATTGCGATTATATCGTTGCTATTAAATTGCTTTTTAAAAAAATCAATTCGAATTTGGACAAATATTATGGGAAAGGTCGATAAGGGAAAGGCCGCATAACTTGTGGGTGAAAATTAAATATCTGAATTATAAAAATAAATAAAAAATTGTCTTGAAAATGTTTTTGAAAAATAAATTGAAAATGTTTTTGGTAAAAGAAAATAAGGGGAAAAAAAGGGTGCAATGGAAGGAAGGAAAAGGAAAAGGTACAATGAATGGGGAAGAGGCAGTGCATTTGATACGAGGCCATTCAATGCTCCGAACGCTCGGTCTCCTTTTCCTCGCTTTCTTCTCTCCTCTGCGACTCTTCTTCCTCTTCTCATCTTCCTCCTCCTCCTCTTCCGCCCACGCCTTACTCCCACCGGCCACCGCGCTCAGGTACGGCGAAACCAGTTAAAAATCTCTTCTTTTTTCTTGCGTTGTTGTTGGGAATGGAAGGAGTGGTGTTTTGGGGGTTTATGGTTCTTCCTTGCAGCTGGTTGAGTTGCAGTTCGACAAGGAAAGCTCCATGGAGGCTCTCAAGGCGAGTTTAAGGTCGGAGGCTTCGCCGCCGGGACAGCTGCAGTTGCTTTCGGGCGAGGAGGCCGGGTGGGCCGTCGAAAGGGGGAACCTTTTGGGCGAGGGGTTCTCCGTCGACGACCTCCTCGACCTCGGCGAGTTCGCGGAGGGCGACGCGGAGGAAGCCGGAAGCGAATCGGGACCGGAGCCGGAAACGAGACAGAAGGGAACGGAGAACTACTCCAGCTCGGATTCTTCTCCTTCCTCCTTGTCTTCCAGCCTCACTCGCGAGCTCCAAGCTGCGGTGGCGCCGCCGCTTTCGGATATATGTCTTCCTGTGAGTCTTATCGTTGTCGGTGCCGGAATAATGGAGAATAGAAGGCAAAGATGCGATTTTTATGGTTAAAGAGTTGTCGTGTGCTTTGTTTAGGCTCGTGATGCTGTGGAAGAACTGGAGTGGATGTCGTTGATCATGGATGATTCCATCTCGGAGTTTCCGCCTCCCTGTGCCGGTGTCTCAGCCTTTTCTCCGCCGCCAGGAGATGCGCAAGAGGAGAATCGCCAAGCTGGCGCCGTGGTGGAAGGCCCCTCTTTGGGCCTCACCGTCTGCGCCCTCTCCACGGAGGCCATGGTCCCCATGAAAGCCAAGCGGAGCAAGCGCTCGCGCGGCGTCACCGCTTCCTGGTCAATCTCCGGCCCGCTCCACTTCGCCGACTCCTCCTGCTCCTCCGCCTCCTCGTGCGCCTCCACCTCCTCCTCTTCCTCCTTCCTCATCTACGACCCGTCCGGTGCCGGCGGCTCCGTGGATCAAAGCCGCCTCCTTTACGACCACCTCCACACCTTTCCGCCGCCCGCGAAGAAGCAGAAGCCAAAGAAGCGCGGCCGGAAGCCCAAATTCCCCTCCTCCGCCTCCGGCCCCAACGGCGAGCGGCGCTGCAGCCACTGCGGCGTCCAGAAAACCCCCCAGTGGCGCGCCGGCCCCCTCGGCGCCAAGACCCTCTGCAACGCCTGCGGCGTCCGCTTCAAGTCCGGCCGCCTCCTCCCGGAGTACCGCCCCGCCTGCAGCCCCACCTTCGTGAGCCACATGCACTCCAACAGCCACCGCAAGGTCCTCGAGATGCGCCGCGAGAAGGAGGCCACCCTCCACGCCTCCGCTTCACCCCCTGTCGCCTCCTTCTAAGCTCCACTTTAGCAGCGGTTTCCTCTGCAACGGACTGGAATTTTAGCTAGCCTTCCTTCTTTTAGAATTAATAATTATAGATTCCTTCGATGATTGGAAAAGTCTTATTTTAGACAGGAAAAAAAATTATATCTGATGAAAAATATAATTTGATAAAAAAAAGAAGAGTTTAGCGAAACCTTGGGTTATATTTATAAAAAACTAAAAAATTAGGAGACTTTTATAAACCAGCCCTTAGTAGCGCACGATGCTTCCGCTTTTCAAATGCTCTGCCTCTGCGGCTTTTAGGCGTCCGCAGTGTAGGAAATATTTCTATTCTGAATTGATTGAAATATTACAAGTCATAGGTCCTATTTATACATGAGTATAGGGACTTATTCTAGACGATTTATTCTAAACAGAATATTTAATACGATTTATTCTAAACAGAATATTTAATAGAATATTTAATATATATAATATTCTAACACCCCCTCAAACTCAAGGTGGTAGAGTAGAGATCAGCTTGAGTTTGCTCATGGATCACTTCGCGAGCAGAAAGGAGCAGTATGGCAGAGGTTGCTTCACCTCTGGTTTCTCCGCGCGGCGACGGCCTCTGGTAGGGCAGAAAGCGCGCAGAAAGCGCGTGAATCGCGCGGCGGGGCAGAAAGCGCGTGAATCGCGCGGCAGCAGCTTCTGGTAGGGCAGAAAGCGCGTGAAGAAAGCGCGTGAATCGCACGGCGGGGCAGAAAGGGTCACTTGCGGCCGTCTCCGGCAGCCGGCGAACAAGATCCCACGGAATCGCGCGGCGGGGCAGAAAGCGCGTGAATCGCGCGACGGCGGCTTCTGATAGGGCAGAAAGCGCGTGAATCGCGCGGCGGGGCAGAAAGGGTCACTTGCGGCCGTCTCCGGCAGCCGGCAAACAAGATCCCACGGAATCCTGGCGACTTTGGCAAGGATGAAAAGGGGGGCAAGGCCACTGGCGTGGAACAGAGCGACGTGGGACAGAACGGCGGTCGTCTGCCTTCACGTCCACTGGCATGGTTTGCTAGAAGAACCAATGGACAACAAAACGTTGCATGCATGGCTTGCTAAAAGCAAGAAGACATTGCATGTTTTTTCTCCCATTGTTTGATTAATTTCGTTTGGAAAACGGAAGCAATTTCCAATTGCGTGTAATTGAATTCCATGCAACAAAAGCCTCATGCAATCACCGCCGCCGGCCCTAGGCACGAAGAGGAGGAGTGGTGTTGGCGGCAACAAAAGAAGGAGAGATTCCTTGGTGCCGCCCGCTCTAAGGGAGGAGAGATCCAAGGGCCGGCGGCAGCGAACAGGAAATCGACGCGGAAAGGAAAATAGGCAGCGGCGCTAAAAAACCCTAGGCTCTGATACCATGTCGGAAATATTTCTATTCTGAATTGATTGAAATATTATAAGCCATAGGTCCCTATTTATACATGAGTATAAGGACTTATTCTAGACGATTTATTCTAAACAGAATATTTAATAAGATTTATTCTAAACAGAATATTTAATAGAATATTTAATATATATAATATTCTAACACGCAGGAGCCTCGTTCCCGCTTCATCGTTCCCCCCTTCGCTGCTCGATCCAGATCCGCTTCGGTTTCGCTTTCCACCGCCGACCCGATCGGAACCCTCCGGCGGTGCCGCCACCCTCCTTCTTCGTCTTCTCCTGACGGCGGACGGCCCCTCCTCTCGTCGTCGGTGGACACAGCAGTAATCTCCTTTGCCTCGTCCTCCAGTCCTCTCTGTTACCGGAAAGGAAAGAGACCTCCCCCTCCTCCGGTTCTCCAGCCTTCGGACAACCATTACAGTCCCAGGTTCTCCAGCACGAGGCCACCCGGCGGCCACAGCCCTTCCCTGGCGAGTTCATCGAGGTTCTACATCTTTAACTGGACTTGGTTTAAAGCGGCTACTTTACATAATCACATCTCTGCTTTGGTACATCACTTTATGATATAATGAGTGGATAATTGATGGAAGTATAGTCTTTGTCAGCTAGCTCTATTTTTGTTAAAAAAAATTGGGAACAGCTCGTATTGTTTCCTTCTGAAATTCAAAGGTAGCAATTGAGAAATTGCATCCTTACAATTGCTGTTTCTCTTCAAGGCCACAGTCTTTTGCAAAATGTAAGTCCATCATTTGCTTAGTCATTCTCTTTGTTTAATTCCTATGGTTCCCAAGTAATTTTTAGAAACATACTTATACTGACAGCCTCTCCAAGTTGGCCTCTCGGACATTATTTGCTTAGAACTCCTTGTGCAATTAATGCGCATGTAATTACTGCTTGCTGACAGAACTTCAAGTTTAGACTCTTCAGCGCCGGGCATTTAGTTATCAAGTCTTTAAAGGAAAACTTTTTGGTAAATTTTCCTGAAAATATGCTTGATATCTCCATTTGACATTAGATTAAAGCTACTTGTCACAATAGAATTCCCGTCACAAATGTTGTGACGGGAATCTGCACCGTTGGATTTTAAAATTAAGATTAAATACTGATCGTAGATTGAATGGATGATTGTGATTGAATGGGTGATTGTGATTGAATGGTCCAGATTCCCATCACAAATTTGTGACGGGAATATGTTGTGACAAGTAGCATCACTCTTGACATTATCAGTGCTGTGTTTGTGATTTCAGGGATATAGTTGAAATTTGAAGTACTTGCATATGATTTGATGTTCAGCGCTATGTAGTAATGAATATTAGGTAGGCTCTTTGCGGTATAAGTTAACTTGACCTGCATTCTCTACCTATGCAGCCAAACAAGTTTCTTTTGTCAGATGTCCCTCTTTACCAGGTTCTTTTACAAAAGACCACCTGATGGCTTGCTAGAATTTCTGGACAGAGTTTACAGTAAGCATTTAGCTATTTTAGTCGTGTATATGTATTATATATGTTCTTCAATTAACCTAGTTTTGGTTGTCATGGTGCAATTTTTAATTCATGCTTCTCAACTGAGGTTCTACCTGATGGATTATCTATTTGCATGAAATTGTCACTGAACTGCATGAAGAGTATGCTGATTCTTCCTTGCATTCAACTTTAGGGAGGGAGAAAAACGAAGTCAATTTGCAGAAATTTTATGCCAATACGATGTTACTGTAATTGATTATCCACACCATTTTGAAGGCTGCCCACTTCTTCCTTTATTGCTTGTTCATCACTTCCTTCGAGTCTGTGATTATTGGCTGTCTCTTAGGCATAATCAGAATGTTATACTGCTGCACTGTGACAGAGGGGGCTGGCCTTTGTTAGCATTTCTTTTAGCTTTTTGACTTATAGAAAATTGCATAGTGGCGATCAGAAAACTCTAGATGTTGCACATAGGGAGGCTCCTAAAGGCCTTCTGCGGCTTTTATCTCCATTGAACTCATTACCATCTCAGCTACGATACCTGCAGTATGTTGCTAGAAGGAATATCACCCCCACAATGGCCCCCTGTGCAACGGGCTCTTTCTTTAGACTGTCTTATTCTTCGAGGTGTTCCAAGCTTTGACTCGGATAATGGCTGCAGACCACTAATCCGTATTTTTGGACAAAATATCCACAAAAGTGATTCCCTTTTTGGGACATTTTGCATGATGTCCAAGAAGAAATCTTTACATCGCTACCAACAGGTATATAGTACTTGTGTTTCTTGCAAGTGTAGCACTATATTCTGAAGTGCCCATGCCCTTGCAGGACGAGTGTGATGTTATAAAAATTGATATCCAATGCCTAGTGCAGGGAGATGTTGTTTTGGAATGTGCCCATCTTGATTTAAATTCAGAGAGGGAAGTTATGATGTTTCGCATAATGTTCAACACTGCTTTCATCCGATCTGACATACTAATGCTGAACTATGATGATGTGGATACACTCTGGGATGCAAAAGACCAGTTTCCGACAGGCTTTCGGGCAGAGCTATACATTGCATATTCTATACCTGAAGCTATTTGAATTATTGTTGATGTTGTTGCCTCATCTAATTCAATCTCTAGGTGCTGTTTGGTAATATCAGTAACATCACTCCTAGACCTCCAACTGTGGCTTTTAATGGAGAAGTAAAAGGTGGATTGCCTATAGAGGCTTTTGCAAAGGTACAAGAACTTTTCAATGGCGTTGAGCGGCTTGAAAGAAGTGATGATGATGCATTCTGGCTGCTTAAACAAATATCAACAAATGCATGGCAAGGAAAACTTGAAAATCTGATTTTAACAGATGCTAAGGAGATTTCAAGTATTCAAAGTAAAGTGGGTTTACAGATGTCTCTAATGTCAACGTCGGAATCTGATGAGGAAAAAGATTCTGTGACTTCAGATTCTGTTTCTTCAGTTGACAATGAAAAGGGTCTACATGTCTCGAGCACCAGTATGGACATGGAAAACGAACTTGACATTTCCAAGGATTCTCAACTTAAAGGTAAGCTTACCTTGATATACTTTATATTTCATGGTTAAGTATGAATATTAAACTAATATAATTGGTGTAACAGATTCCCAGCAGTCCACTTCCAGAATTGCTGACCTTGGCACAAGCCTTCAAGTGCCATTGTTGGTGTCACCTCCTTTAGTTTCTCCATCTTCTGAGAGGAATATTCAGTCTATAGAATCAGAAAGGCCAATTTCTATTCCTCAAGCTGCTCCACCACCTGCACCTCCACATCTATCCACTCCATTGTTACCTCTTCTTTCTTCCTCCATGGTTAATATCCTTTCAGTACCACCACCTCCTCCACCCCCTCTTGTGCAAAGTAAATGTCTCAATCCGAAGCAATTGCTTTCGTCTTCACCTTTGCCGCCGCCGCCAGCACGATCACCACCACCATGCCCTCCTCCTCCCACTCAAACTGAACATCTCAATTCAACTCCAGGTTCTCCCCCTCCCCCTACATTCACATCTAGTAAAGATGTTCAACAAACTCCACCACCACCTCCTCCTCTTCCTACCCAAAATAAATGCCTCAACACAACACCTCCACCACCGTCATCATCACAACTGGTTTCTATTCAAACTAAATGTCACAGTCCACCACCACCTCCTTCCGCTTTATCTGCATCCACATTCAATAAAAATCTTCAACGGATTCCTCCTCCCCCTCCTCCTTCAATATCATGAATTACTAGTCGTCTTGTATATAAAATTTTGTCACAGTTTTGACTCCACTTAATATACTTACACCATTTATCCTAATTGATTCATTCCATCTTTATACCCCATCTATTGGTCTTCTTATCTTTAGAAACGTGTTTTCATGCCAATTATTCACAGTTGAGTTACTGCTATCATTTGCCACATGAAGAATACGTAGTTGTTTTTGTTGTTCCTGAAGTGTCAAGTAGAATAATCTAGATGGGCTGGTGTCTGAAATTAAAGCACTGATCTGAATAGCTTCTCAAGATCCACACCTTTTTCCTGATGATGAGGTGCAGTTACTTGTTCTTTAATTAATGCTGATGTACTATCATATACCTAATTACCTTTGTGCAATTAAACTTTTCTGCAGTCACATCAATTTTAGTAGTCTTTGTAAATACGTTCAAGAAATCTCGTGAAGAGAATGAACGAAATGATGAAGCTAAAAAAAAGAAAATTGAAAAGGAGGCATTGAAAGAAAAATCAAAAACTCCTGCCAAACAACATTGAGATTTCACTTGAAAGTTTTCCTACCTTGAGCTAGAGAAATCCACAGTGCAGAACCTCCATGAAACAAGTCAGCCAATTAATTGTCGGCACGCAATTAAAGCTGCCAGTTGCTCTGAGACACTAATCTATCGACATTCTTTCGAAAAACTGCAAAGTTAGACTGCATAAGCTGTTCAATGGTAAGTTCTTTGCTGGACTTGAGGATCTCTCATCTTTGTTTAGAAACAATTTAACTTACGCACGTATAATACAGTCTCCTTGCAAATGAAGGCACATGCATCTGACTTAGAAACTTTGAATCCCCTTTTTTCTTTTCTTCTATGATCCCAACATGTTTGTTAGCAAGTCAGTGAATACATTTTATCAATCTCAATTTCCTCAATGGACTGCTTTTGGAACCCTATTCGAATGTCTTCAGTGGCATACAGACGATATCACAATATCTGCAGCAGTAACTCCAACTGATGGATGTATTGCACGTTTGAAAGGTTCAATCCATAATATTTTAGTCTCACTTCTATTTGTTTGGCAGATGTGCAAAGGAAGCTGAACTGCTGCCAATGCCTCCAATATTAGTTCTTATCATTGTTCCAGTGTACACTATCGACTGTAGCTTGCTCACATGTAAATATCGGTTTATGGTTCTAGTCCGGGGCATTATGTAATCCTATTTTGCCCTAATTGTATTTTAAATGAGAGTTACATTTTGTTGGGTATAATATTTTCTTTTTTTGTAAAAGGTGAATCCGCTAATTCAACGGTCCTATACGGTCAGCTCCACGATCATCTATGAGGAGGTAAATTGAAAATTTATAATTGGTCACAACGGAGGAGGAAGGGTGCAATGTTTTCGATTCTTAGATTCAGTTTGCTTTGATGATTCTATTCATGCTGCTCATTATTCTGTTCTTTATATGATTTTAGTAGCATTTATGTTATTGGGCAAAAATTAAAAGGGTATTCCTTTTTATTAGAGTTTTTAAAATTATTTATTATTAAAATTCAATAATCAAACATGAATTATTAATATGGTAGCTGTTGTTATTTATAATTGTTATAATATATTGTTACCATAAGAATTAAAATATTTATAGTGTAATAATTATGAATTATAATTGTTATAATAATATTAAAGATAGATATTTTTAATAATAATAAAAAAGATATTTTTTAATTTTTTTATCTTAATTTTATTTTTTTCAATAAATGACTTAATTTTAATTTTTATAAATTTATATTTTAAAAATAATATAATTAATTTTTTATGTTATTCAATATTGTGCCCGTTGGACCCGAAACCATTCCAAATCCAAATTGAGCTCCAACTCTCGCGTCCGCTCAGCCATGCCCACGTAGTCCATAAGCAGCATCCTACCAACAACACTCAACAGACTTCAGCAAATCCCACCACTGTCCATGGAGAACCTCTGCCTGACGTGATCTACTGCTGCAGGAACTCTACTATTGGTGTTCGACACAAACATCCAATCCCACTACCCAAACGAGATAAATGCAGCAAGTGGGAGTAGGAAAGCGAACGTTTCAAATCGAACCTTGACAAAAATCTGGAATTTTCTGGGCCGTACTATAAAATGGTTAGAATTAGGGCTTCGCCATTGCTCAGGGTATGACTTATGAGAGAAAGCGAGCGATAGCTTCTGCCTCAGTGCCTTGTACGCCTTTCCCTTGTGCGGGTCGCTGATTTCCTTTTTCGCTCTGTCAGGTACGTTTTGTTTGAAAATTTTGGTTTCAATCTTTCTTTTTCCTTCTAGATTTGCTGCTTGATTCGTGCGGCTGTCTGGTTGATCCATGGAGCCAGTTTTGTTTTCACTAGAGATTGTAGCTCAATCGGTGCGTGGATCTGGTTGATACATGGATCTGAGTTTGGTTGTGGAGAAGATTGATGGGACTCTGATGTTGTTGTCCGAGAAATAAATTTTTGAGTGGAACAGATAGTGTAGGCTTTACTGTGTGTCGAATCTACGCAATCGGGAGTAACTAAGACATATCCCTACGCTTGAAGAAAGAGGCATCTTGAATTCCTATTGGGTCACGCAGCAGCAAGGAATCATTCTTTGATGGTTTGAAGCGTTCTATTATTAATTTATGTTGTTTATGGACAGATCACCAACAACCCGAAACTCAAATTTCATCAGGAATTAGGAGCGCTAGATCCTGGCTTCATGTTTTCTCTTATGTTCCAAGTAGCAACCGAATTAGTATTTTCGTAGGAAATTGAGAAGATTTTTGCCACAAGCGGGCTTAATCTTTGAAACTTCTGGGAATGATAAGCATATGTCCTTCATCTGAATTTTTTCCCCCTTGTTTAGAAAACAGGTTTTTGGAATTTTTCCTGTACATATGCATGATTATTTCCATACCCTTTTTTTACCAAAAAAAGTTCATAGAGTAGTAAGTATGCCCTTGGAATTGTTTGTGTTGAGTTTTTTTTGCACGCTTGTTGCTTTATTGCAATAAAGGAATATGTAGATTTACCAGGCCATTGTAATACTTTTTTTTTTGTCAAGTTTTCTTCTGCAAATTGTTAAGCTTAGCTTTTTCATATAAATATTGAATTATTTACTTGCTCAAGTTTGAATCGTATGAAAGGCATAACAACTTAATCTTAATTTGCAGAATTTGATGACTCTTATATTGCCTTCTGTTTGCAGCTACTATTTGGCTAACAGTGAACAAACATGAGTCGCCTACATGATGCACATCGCTCCTTCTTTCCATTTGGAAATCCTTTCCGGAGTATCCTTCCCAAGGGTTCTCATCAGTCACTGAGGATTCACTCCTTGTTATTTTCTTTTGAGCAAAATCTGACAGAAATATTCACAAAGATGAAACCAGAGAATATCTCAGATATCCATACTTTATCTTGGATGAGGCATGCTATTCAGTTCTTATCAGATGTTCATAATAGCTTGAGGGCTTTTATCAGTGAGCTTCAGTTACCTGTTTCTCAATGGAATGAGAAATGGATTGATGCGTACTTGGACGGCAGCGTGAAGTTGCTTGACATCTGCATCGCACTATGTTCTGAGCTATCTCGATTAGAGCAGGGTCAGCTCTTGCTTCAGTGTGTGCTTCATCTTGTGGACAAGTCAACCAGTTCACCAGAAAAGCTTGCACTAACCCGATCATATCTTCAGGAGTGGATTGAACTGATCAACCTTAAAAGCCCTAAACTGGATAATTGTCCTTCAATCATCGAAAGCCTTCGGGGAACTCTAGATCTCTTAAAGGTTAAGAGCTCCAAAGGGAAGGCATTAATGAGAGCTTTATACGGAGTTAAAGTCATGACAGTATTTGTCTGTAATGTCTTTTCAATAACACTGTCAGGTTGCCCAAAAGCATTTCCAGATCTCAACGTTTCTAAAGAGTTGGTTTGGTGTGAGGCTTTTAGTGACTTGCAAGCTGCTGTAACAGATGAACTAAAGAGACATAGTGTTCCTGTTAAGGTTTCATTACTTAAAGAGATAGAGGCAGTTAGAGTTTCTGCTCTAAGGTTACATGATATGACTAGCTGCATCGGTTGCAATGGAGAACCTGTGCAAGACGATAAGAGTTGCACTAATCACATAGAGGAAGAACCTGTACCTGGGAAGAGTGCTGACTTTGGAAGACATAGGATACAAGATTGTGTTGCCAATTTAGCTGACAGTGTAAAGACATTCAGGCAAGAGCTAGATTCTCTGTCAAAACAGACCAACCATTTTTTCCAAATTATTTTGACAGGACGTGATGCTTTGCTTTGTAATCTCAGAGTGCATGTTCTAACACCAGAAAATAGCTTCAATGAAGCGTAAATTTGAGTGGTGAGTTTGGATGTGTGATCTAATAGTTTTAGATGTCCATGATAAGTTAGCTTCAGAGACCATGCAACGTATGTATTTGATGTATGCTTTAATGTGTTAGTACTTTTAAAAGCAAGTTGTATATTACATTGTGTTGATTATAGTGTTTGGTAAGATCTCGAGCAACAAAAAATGTTGACTTGCATGAGCCTTGTGTTCATTATTCTTAACCAATTTTTGTGAAAGGTGGTAATTTTCTCCTATTTCATAATATAACACATGATATCCATTCTTTCAGACTATTGGGAGATTCTTTTTTCTGTTCTTTTCTTTGAATTGAGGTCAAATTATGAGAATTCTTTGGCGCTTGTCATGTAATTCCTCATGGCTTGCTACATGCGTAGCTAGTAATTGATTTCCTTTTCAAATATGTATATACTGATATCAAATTCATAGCATTCTGTAGTTTAGGTGATTTAGTTATGGTGCTCAATCGTTTTGAGCATTTGCTTTTCTTCTCTCATGAAGTTTTCTTTCTCCTGGAGACTGTGATTGGCTCTTTGCCAGGGACATACATGCTGAGACAACACGTGAGATATGTCTAATATGTGGGCATGCTTCGAGCTGTGATTGGGCATATGCTAAATTGAATTCATTCAACAGTTATTTTAGTTTTTAATTTGCTTATCCTTTTGCTTGATCATATAAACTTAGAGAGAAGCAATATTTTATCACTTGCCTGATAATATGTTGATTCTTTAGTTACTAGTTATCTGATTACATGTTCATCTATCTTATGTTTTCTTTGATGTCCATTCAAGTAACTTATTGGTTAACATTTCATTTTAGTTTCTCTTTTGGTTTATTATAGGAATGATCATTCTTTTCCAATGAATCTGTGAATTCTTGGAATAAGTATTTTATGTTTGGAGAAAGGAATGAAGTGAAAAGATTAAATTGTCATGGAATTGATATTCTGTAGGGGCCCTTGGCTAGCTATTTATTTTTTCATTCCAATTGATAACTGTTGTTAAGTCTTTATTGCTTTTTTCAATTCTTCAAATGGTATATACTTTGAGTTGGTAAGATTGGTTGGGTGGATTGAACAAATTGGGTGGACTAGACGGAGCAGGCCGAGCTAGGTCATTCCTTGTCTATACCTTGTAACACTATGAATCAAATAGACCGATCAAATGATGTATCTACTCCACTTTGACCCAAAGCTATTCCTTGTCCAACTCTATTTGGGTAGCTATTATAGTTTATGTTAATTTCATTCATGAACCAAAGGTACTTTCTGCAATGAGGTCAAGGACATTTGATCTCATTGCAAAACTGTTGCAGTTCACAAATTTCTTTAAGCTGAAGCTTAAGACTTCTTTAAAACTTCTCGATTATTAGTTTTCTCCCTAGCTTGCTCTATTTTAGTATCTGCTGCAGCATACCAGTTTTTCAGACTTTGTTTTATGGTTTGGTAAAGTCAAACTGAAATATTGCTGGCTGGGTTTAAGGCTGGATCCTTCCCGTAGGAGAACTACTCAGTGCTTGTGTAACTGCAGGTATTGTAAATCTTTCTTCTTGCTATATATGTAGGATGAACAATATGCTCCCCTTCTTAACCTTTCTACATTGATTGGTTACAGCAGTCCATTTATAAGTCGACAATGATGGCATTTTATACACATGAGATAGACTCCTATAGTCCATTTTGAGAGAGATCTTCCTTGTTTGTCTTAAGTCTTGTATATATGATGCAATTTATTGTTATATATCATCATTGCTGAGATGTGCTTGTGCTAAAGTCTGGTAATATCGTTCATTGTTTTGGATTTAGAAGGACATGGTATACCAGTTGCATAAGGTCGCATAGGACATGCAACCCACATATGTACTTGCATAAAAGCATTGTTTTTGCAAGTAATAAACATTTTGGATATGAATTTGTGCATGCTAGTTATATATCACCTATTATACATTTTTGATTATTTGTATAGAGTGCCTCAATGATGAAGGATGAAGATAAGGTCACATGCACCCTTAGCCGTTTCCACTTTGCTTGTGGGTACGTGAATGAGCTGTCAAAAGTTATGCTTATCTCTTGTGTAGTAAGGATCTCAAAGTTCCTGAGCATATTGAATCCTTTTTCTCAGCAATAATTCTCATAGTAATTGTTGTCGATCATTTGTTTGAATATACTGCATATTCTCTCTCTGTTCAAGAACAATGTCCTCTTTGTAGATTGCTCTCAAATAGGGAGAAAAAAAGAATTCATTACATTAAACAAGTTCTCATAAAATAGTACGGAACATATCTAAGTCAATTTGACTTGGAATGGTTCTCAGTTCATGTATGTTTCTGAACAGAACAGGGCATCAAATTTAATGCCTAGACAATGACATTATGCCTCGAAATTATGGATACTCATGATCAAAAGCATAAACCATGTGACATTTGTCTTAGAACCTGTCCTGAACTGTTCAGAGTAGCTCAATTCATAACTTTTGCACCTGTTCTTTGTACTGCAAATAGAGATGCAGTGTCTTTGCATTTTCTAATTTGTTTACCATTTGGAATGCTTAGCAGGTGTCTTACATACTCTGTAAAGCATGGATAATTGGCCTTCTGCGGTGCAAGTCATACCCCATCATCACATGAGGAGCATGACAGGGTTGGTTGAATTCTATAATGAAGTGGCATGGAATCTGAGAGAGAGAGAGAGGTTCAGGGGGCCTCTGCCTTTCCCTAACCTGAGCTCTTTGCTTCCTCTTCTGTGTGGCACTGCCATTATTAAAGTTGAAACTTGAAGCCTGCGAGCTGAAGGGAGCAGCTTCCATGTGCTCACATGTCTCCCACATGCATTGGCTTTGCAAGGTATGTTCCTTGTAGTCGTAGGGTCACTACATGAGCAGAGCAAGTTATCTCAGTTTGAGTTGTTCCAATCTTTAGAAACCCGGTCCGAACCTGTCAGTTCTCGACCGGTTGAAGTCCAATTGAACCGGTTGGAAACACAGCCATTGTCAACTAGTTGACCTCTTAGTAAAAGCTCTTAGACATCTCTAATAAAAGCTGAAAAAACTCCCATCCTATAGATCATTGCGGGTGCCATTAAGTTGACTTTGATTTAAAAAATTTGTTTTTTTTCCAGATTTGTGACGTCGCTTAGAGATATCTAAATTATGCTTGGCATTAAATTAAGACTTGTTTGCTTTATTATCCTGGAATGAACTAGGAGACAATAGTGATTGGCAAACAAAGTAGCATCATCTTTGTTGGTTTAAGAAAAAGAATGACTTTAGCATCATCATCATCTGTCTCTCTCACGACTTGAACAAATTATGTTAATGTTTGTGATTTGAAAGCTAGATAGATGAGCTCAAGGATTTCGAGTTGCTGGATTGTCGAAAAGTATAATCAGGGAGTTGACAATTTACTCGGCCTTCTATAAGCTGCAGAAGGTATATGCATTGACTTTTTGTCCTCTATTACGACATGGTCTGTTCATTCATCCTTCTTATGGGACACAATAAATCATATTAACTGCAAACTAACCCTCTAAATGGTGTTGGTGATGATAACAAGATAATTGTGGACCTTATTATCTTTTTTATTGAAAAATAAAAGTCTCAAAATTATGCTACTTCACAAAAATAAACCCCTAAAATACTCCAAATTTGTAATATACATCCCATTTTCCCCTTCGATCTTCCACTCCTCTTCTGCAAATTTGAGGGGTTCAGTACTTTTAAGATTTGGGGCTTTTGAAATTGTAGGTAAACTTACAGGGTGCATATTAAACTTTTTCCAAATTTTATACGTCGATTTTTTGTCGCAGTAGTCTCACGACCTCCGTCATCGACGGCCGGAGCGCAGGGTTTTCGGCGAGGCACATCGCCGCGACTGCCACCGCTGCTGCAGCCTCTCCGGCGTGGTACACCCCTCCCAGCCTCTCGTCCACCTCTTCCGCTGCCCTCCTCCCTGGCTCCCGCAGCAGCGTTCCCATCGCCGCCGTCAGCCGCACCTCCCTCTCCGCGTCGAACGCCTCCGCCCCCGTGACCACCTCCAGCAGCAGTACCCCGAAGCTGTACACGTCGCTCTTCTTCGACACCATCCCCGTCCGCAGGTAGTGCGGGTCGACGTACCCCGGCGATCCCACCGCCATCGCTCGCGGCGGCTCCGCCACCGCCGCCGAGAACCCCGCGCTCGCCGACCCGAAGTCGCAGAGTTTCGCCCCCGTGGCACCGCCGAGAAGCACGTTCGCAGCCTTCACGTCGCCGTGCACCACAGGGGGGTCGCACCCCTCGTGGAGGTACTCCAGCGCCCGCGCCACCTGGAGCGCCGCCTCCATCCGTCGCTCCCACGGCAGCGCCGCGCCCCTCCCGTGGAGCTGCTCGTGGAGGCTGCCTTCGGGTACGTACTCGAACACCAAAACCCCCTGCTCCTCTGCAAAATCAGGTCAAGGTTTGATCGGAATCGGGAGAGACGAACGACGAAGGCGACCACGAGTCACGATTACGAACCGCGGTCGTCGCAGTAGCCGAGGAGGCGGACGACGTGGGGGTGGCGGAGGGGGCGGAGGACGTCGAGCTCCCGGCGGAAGGCGCGGCGGAGGCGCTCGCTGGGGCGGTGAAGCTTGACGGCGGCGAAGGAAGAATCCGGGAGGCGGGCGAGGTAGACGATGCTGGAGCCTCCCTCGCCGATCACAGCGGAAGGGGCGAACCTCGCCGTCAGGGATTCGATCTCGAGCCACTGGAACCGCCGGAGCGCGGCTGCTCCCTTCTCCGAGTCGCCTCCAATGCAGGCCTGGGCCGGGCCGAGTTCCGAGTCGACCTCGGCCCGGCGCCTCCCGAGAAGTGCCATTTTACACCTGCAGAACATCTTGAAGCAGACGATGGAAGCGGCGGCAACGGACGACACCACGGCGATGCTCGTAACAACGGCAATATGCACCATTATAACTAGAAGAAGAGGAAGAAGAAGACGACGAGCAGAGGTCGACTTGGGCTCACACAGATGCATATAAATAGGTAAGGAAAAAAAAAGTCCATTTCGCTCCTTATACTTTTTCAATTTCCAAAACCATCCTCCGTAGTTTTCTAACATTGTCCAAACGTCCTTCCAAGTTTTCTAATTCTAGTTACTTCACCCCTAGTATCAGAGGCTACTTGTACCAACAACTTTCTGCATTACCATCAGTCAATCAAAGTTGACTTTTTTTAATTCCCTAAACTAAGTCAACGCCGTTCTGTCTCTCTTTTTATTTATTTATTTATTTATTTTATATTATTTATTTGAGGATGTTGTTTGTCTAGACCTCTTCACGTTGAGGCGTCACTGACTCATCCTGGGGGGCGACCGAGGAGGACGCCTTCTTCCGGTCGCTCGGCTCGAACCTCGCGAGGGCCGCGAGCGCACCGACGGCCTCGACGACGCCCTCCACCCGCTCGGAGACTTCGGCCAGCAAGGAAGCCGCCGTGATGAGCGGCATCGCTTCCATCAGCGACACGGTCACCGTCTGCTTCTCACCACGGCCGCCGCCGGCCGCCGTTTCCTCCGCTCCTCCCGCACTCAGTTGCTCGGGGAGCGATCTGAGAGCAGCTTGCAGCTCCTGCGCTCCGTTCTTCATCTCCGTCACCAAGCACGGAATGATCCGGGACTCCTCCATCGACCTGATGGAGCTCGACAGCTCCTTCAGGACCCTGGACGAGTCCGAGCTCAGCTTCACGCAGACCCCGCGCAGGTGGCTCTTCATCTTCTCCGATGCCTGCTCAGTAACAGCCCCGATTCAGAACACGGTTGGAGATCGATCGTCGGCGCAGGTGGCTCTTACCTTAATCTCCGAGGCGACGCAGCCGTTGAGGGCCTCCATGCAGTAAGCGCAATACCTCATGGCGGCGGCCACCTTCAGGTACTGACTCCATGGATGCCTGAACCTAAACCGGCCGTGCGGCGGCTCCCATTTCGCCAAATTCGCCTGAGAATCCTCGGACGCCTTCGAGTTGAGGACGCACTTGTAGCCCTGCGACTTCGCAGAGGGCAGCTGCTTTCCTTCCTCGCTCCCGTCCTCCATGAAGCACTCCTCCACCAGGCCTTCTAGCGAATCCGCGAGCTTCTCCATGTTGCCGGAGACGAGGAGGTGGAGCTCTTGGCCGGCCCAAACTGGGCAGACGAGGACGCAGACGAGGAGGCAAATGCCGACGCCGATGAGGATGGTGTACGCGCGCTCCTGCGCGAGATGGAGGAGCCGGTCCACCCGGTAGCCGGAGATGGCCACGAAGCTGAAGGTGAGGATGAAGATGGTGATGCCGTAGTCGAACCGAGCCTTTATCGCCGGCAGGAACCGAGAAAATGTGGCGGCGGAAGCTGAGAGATTCAACCAGAGGAGCCGTCAGAAAAATCATGATCAGTTTGTTTCGAGAACTCAAATTGGGACTGAGGATCGACGGATACATCACCTAGGACGAACACCGAGGCGCTTAAGATCACAGGCTCCGCCGTTTCCCCTGCTCTGCTCGCGATCCAGTGGACGCCGACGGCGAGGAGCCCGGCGGCGACCGTCGCCATTGCTCTGTTGAATCCTTTGCACAAGCACCCACCTGCAAATCCACATTCAATCATCCATTTCGTTCGACATCAAAGATCGAATCGAAGCTCAAGGAAATCGCCGCTCACCGACGGTGAATTCGAAGACCACCACGACAGTCATGACCGCCCACATCGCCCACCCTCCGACTCCATCGTAAAGGGGCCTCGTGTAGTAGAACAACGACACCAAGGAGAGCGCAGCCCCCACTTTGAGACCGTGCACCACTTTCCGGGGATCGTCGGCGCCGATCAGCCAAGCTTTCCTCCCGAAGCCGGCAGGGGCCTTCAACCAAGCCGGCACCCGATCGACCCAGCCATTAACAGGCCGAGGCTCGACGACAGCCGATGCGCCTTCGGGAACCGTCACCCGCCATTCCACACCACCCTGCACTTCTTTCTCAAGAGCCATTGTCGGCGAATCCCCGACGACCGGAGACGGACGCCGGACCCTATTATTGAATATGGAAGGAAGAACAAGCTTGCAGATAAGGAGCTAGGGAATGGACTCGATATCTTGTGGGGGAGGGAGAGTCGACGCCGACGGGTTTATATAAGTTGCAAGGGCGAAGACGGCCATGGATGGACCTTAGTGGAACGGACCGACCTCGCACAGAAATTCATTATCTAAAAGAAAAAGATCTAACAGAGTCAGCAATTGCCAACTTTAGTGAAAACAAAAGTCAACGTAGCACGATAGATTTTCTCCACGGAACACGATCTTTTGGCCAGCCGTGTACCTGTTTCTGTCACTTGTCTGTTTGTTTTATGATCCAACTGTTGTTGCATGATCATGTCCGGTTCTCTTACGTAATCCCTCATCAGAAAGCTTATGCAAATAGGGATTTGTTTAATAGGTTAGATTAGGTTTAGGCCTTCTTTGGTGAAAGTGGTTTGAAGAATGATCATGGCTAAATGGTTCATAGTGTCCAACGCATCACGCCACTTCTTTTTAGGGTACCCATGAACAATAAAGAAGAAGGTCAGCCAGCTTATGACCTAAATTTTATATCCCCTAAGTTTTCCTATGTTATCACATTCGATAGATAAATTAATTGAAAGATTATCTACCTTCAAGATTAGTTAGGCAAAACATGAACATATAAATTATACATAAAAAATCCATAGATTATCTACCTTCAAGATGGAAGTCATTGTTTGAGTTTGCATAAGTTGTGTTTCAAATATACCAAGAAAGCAAACTACGAGAAAATTAAGTTATACTTGGAATTAATTCAAATAACAAAGTGATGGATTTCACTAATAGGATAAGGAAGATTATAAAACTAAGCTTATATCCACATGATTTCCATAGAGGTTTTATTTTATGAAAACTTCTTTTAAGGAAACATAAGTTATGATCCTCTTCATATAAGCTTTGTTCTATATCATTTGCATATAATCTCTTGGTACATATCAAGAACAATGTTTATGAAAAATAAAAATAAAAATAATGACTAGGTTTAACTAAGTCTACAAGAAATGTAATGCTTGACAGCTTGATTGATAAGAGCAAGTGCACTGATAAAAAAAATCATGATCTCTTAAAGATAATTGTGGAGTGTAAAGTTGCACTACCCCCTTGACCTAATTTACTCACTTTTTTTTAAATAAAAAAAAACACACACAAAAAGAAAAATATTATGATCAAAGACGTGCAACAAATAATTAACTGGCCTTTTTCATTTTCAAAACAAAAGTTTTTTACTCTAAATTTTAGACTAGAATACTTAAAATTACACTGTTCATCTAAAGTGATTTAATATAGATGTAAGTCGAGATGAATATGAATGATGGTTTAATTTCTGGAAAGTTAAGAGTTAATTCATTATATTAATATCCTCACTTTTCTCTTTGTAAATTGTAATTAGGCCAGCACTAAGAGTGTGTTTACTATATTTAATACTGTTAAATTGTTGCTGTCTCCCAAGCCAAGAGAGACGAGAGTCAAGCACACGCAATTGAAAGGCATGCGCACTCAGGTTTTAGGGTTGGTGACGGTGCATGAGAATATATGTGTGTGTATATATATATATAATGGGCAGCACTTATCTTAGGGTTTGGTGAATGTTTTCAAAGTACCACTTTATTTGAGAACCCAACTCAGCTATCATCGACACAATTAGTAGGTAAGTGATCAGCATCCACTTGAGAAAATGACAACCCCTAACTCGAACGAAAGTGACGTAGCGAAAACTATTGATTATGTTAGACTACGGAAAGCAACGGCTAGAATCTATATTCGACGGCCAAGTGAACGAATAGAGTTCTAGCATCTAAGGAAAGGATATGAAAAACTTATAACTCCACTCTTAGGGAGTGGAGATTAAGTTTAAGGTAATAAACACGGATGTCGGAAACAATCTTTTAAAAGATCGATCTATTAATTATGTTGAATATCAAGAACTAGGAAAAGGAAAAAATCCTTAAAGAATATTATTGATGATTAAAAAAAACTTTCAAAAACCAAATAATAAATATTTTAGATAGTCTCAAAATTCTAACTTTGTGAAAAACAAAAATAACCTCAAATTAAACCCTTACTCTCAACCTCTAAAATTCTTTTAAGCCTCCGAACATACTTCAAATAATTTGTTTTGGGTTTGAAATTGGACCATACACCCATAAGAAATATCGATCTTTGAACAAGTTTCGATTTGATATATTATATACCCCGTGATTCAATCCGAGTTAAAATTATGATCTCTCAAAATTAATCCGCATCAGAAAGTGATAGAAAGGAGGCTCTAGATCCGGAGGTTAATTAATCAAATTTTATGTTATTTAAGCTTGTTTTACTTATTTACTTGGTTAATGAGTTTAATATTAATGAATATAATTTACAAAATTTTATTAGTGGCTATTATTATTTTCATGAATATTAACAATATATATATATATATATATATATATATATAATTGTTATAGATATATATATATATATATATATATATATATATAGATTTTATCTAAATCTGATTTTCAATTCTCTTACAAAGAAAATGAGAATTTAAAATTAATAATAATTTTAAAATAGGTGCCATGGGTTATTCTAGATATATAAATAAAGTGAACCCAAACTCTTACGGGGAGAAGATCGATCTTTAGTCAAGTAGTTCACTAGTCAACATTCAACATTAATGGTGGCTAGCTAAGTGGTAGCTAGGATGGTGACTTGGTGGAGGTGAGGGGATCATGTTTCTGCTTGGCGCGCACACAAACTGCATCATGTGCCAACCACCACATGGTCGGCAGCACGCGACTGATGTCGTCATGGGCATGTTAGGGGTGGCATGCTGCTCATGTGAATTTGTAGGACTTCCTCGACTCGATTAATATAGGGGTCGTATGACATCATCTAAGACTTAATCAACATAGATATCCAAGGCTCGATCAACGTGAATATCCTCAGTCTACGATCGACCGAGTCAACCTACCGAGTTGGTCTCTAGACATGTCGATTTGTCGAGCCGATCTGACTTTCCAAGCCAGTCTAACTTTGTCGACCTGCTGACCTTCCAACCTACCGAACAGTCCGACCTCCCAACCGATCGAGCGGTGTAACTTCCTGACCTTCTAGCATGCCAAAGGACACAATGATTACCAACACGGAGAGGATGTTTACCATGGTGCCTTTTAGCGAGGTGTCCCTTGCGTTTTTCTCTATGAGGTATATACTGATGTGACGGATTCTGATTTAGTCTTACGTGGTAGAGGTAGTCAAGGGGTAAATTGATGTATCAAGCCAAGAGTCAATAGTCAACACCGAATAAACTGTAAGCCTCAAACTCAAACCATCTCACATCAAACTCGACCATCTCGATCTTGGTCATCTCGGTCTCGACCATCTCGTATCGCTCGTCTCGATCTCGACCATCCCACTCAGCCACTCGGCCGTCTATCTCGACCTCGACCACTTGATCATTTGTCTCGAGGTGACACTCATCCACTCGGCCTCTTAATTGTCTCTCTCGGCCATTCGACCGTCTCACTCCACCTCTTGGCCTCTCGGCCATAGAGCTCTTTTGGTCACTTAACAGTTCAACAACTTAGTTGCCCCGCTCTCGGATAACTCAGCTCCTCAACTGGTCATCCTCTTCAAGTCTCTCAGTCAAGCAACCCCTCGACCCCCTTGGTCTCTCCACTCCCTATCTCGACTGTCACCCTCCGTCTTACACAGAAACTGCCAAAATCCCCCAAGGGTGCAGTGTCTGCCAATGGGTCAAGACGGTTATAAGATTGTTAGGTCTGGTTCCCCGGATACCCTCATGCCTATGCATATAGCTAAAAGGTAAGAATAATCAGCGACTGCCGAGTCACAGAATGGTTACGAGGTTGGCAAACTTGGTCCCCCAGATGCCTCATGTCGAACCCCATATCAGCAATTGTCAAAACCAATCTCATCGGCCCCAGCAGAGGGTCTTCCCTCGGGTCAACATGGAGATGTCTTTCCTGTAAGTATACAAGTCCTCCAATAGGTATGAGAAACTCTCTCAGTAATTTTCGATAACTTTATACACTTGTCTTCTTCTTCATCTTCTCCATTGATACTAACTTGAGCGTCAAAATGGCCTGTCTGGACTCTCCGATACTAGCCTAACCCTCTCTGTTGAGTCTCTCTTCAGGTCCTTTCATCGACGGAAGCGAAACCTCACACGAGTTGGATCTCTTGTTGACTAGTGGCTTGACTGACCCGGCATCCAGCCAGAATAGGTACATTCTTTGGGCTTCTCTCCCGGAGGTGCATTCTTTGGACTTCCCTACCTATTTAAGATAAAGGGAGCACTCTCTAGATTCTCATATATTTCATTCCAGACTTTATTTCTTTACTTCGTTTTTCTATTATATTTTTGAGGCTTTATAATGACTTAGGCATTGAAGGAACTTCACCAAGAAAACAACTGGTGAGTCCTCTTAGGCATGTTAATCTCTACCAGATCGACTACGTACGCCACGAGAAGATAGCAATAAGAAGACTTCGATGTCATTACTCTTTGGTCCAAAGTAGATTTCTACTGTCACATTATCATGATGAGATTTTTATTCAGAATAATATATATACATGGATTTGATATTATCATGCGATAGATGATTTCAGACGCTCAAAACAGTAACAATATCATTTTTAATTTTTTTTTAATTTTTTTATTTTACAGTTAAATCATTTAAGATTTTTTCATTTAGGATTTGATTATAGTATTAAGCACAAAAAAAAAATTTAAATAAAAAAATTTAATTGCTCACGGAGTGTGCTAGATGAGAAGTGCGGTATAACAACCGGACACACCCCGTGAGCAACTAAATTTTTTTCTTTTTAAATTTTTTTGTGCTTAATACTATTATCCAACCCCTAAATATTAAAGAATTTTTTTTAAATAATTTAATTATAAAATAATAATAATAATAATAATAATAAATTATACTGTTACTATTCCGGACATCTAGAATAGTTTCGGATGTCTGAAATCATCTGTCTAGATGAGTTGCGCAGGATATAACTATGTATATATATAAATAGTCGCCCCCTATTTTTGGTTTAGGGTTTATGTTCTAGTGTACATTGGACGGTTGATTTGCATGTAAGTTGACCATCCGCGATTCAGTGTGTGGGGATGTGTTTTAGTCTTCTTCTCTTCCTCCAAATTTCAACATCAACATTATACATTTAGAGCATATGGATTTACAATCACCTTATTTGTCGAAACTTGTGATAAAAATTAATAAATTATAATTGATGTTCAATTTAAATGATTATAGAGGAATGCTGGCTTAATGGAAAATGCATTTGGTTGTATGTTTAAGTAGAAACGCAAAATCTAAAAATTATTTGAATATCATAAAATTTTGATTTCTATGAAATTAGTAAATGCAAGTTTAGAAATTAATAGCTAGATTTACGAAATCTGAATTTATAAAATTACTATAAAAATTAACGGAAAGAATTCGGTTTATATGATTTTTCACTTAAAAAAAATTCATTTTGAAATCAAAATTTTCAAGAAAAAAAATACGTTTACTATAAGGTTTTTTTTAGGAAATATATTATAAGACAGCAAGAATTAAAAGGAAAATTATTTAACTAAATTAAGACTATTTATAAATAATAGATCAAAAATAAAATAATTAAAGTCAAGTTTTCGCTAGAAGGAGGGCTTGAACCTCCGACCTTGTGGTTAACAGCCACACGCTCTAACCAACTGAGCTATTCCAGCACGTAGAATCCGATGAAGGTAATATTTAAATTTTTTATTCAATTTTAGAAATATGGCAGATAATATGACAGCAAGAATTAAAAGGAAAAAATATTTAACTAAATTAAAACAATTTATAAATAATAGATCAAAAATAAAATAATTAAAGTCAAGTCTTCGCTAGAAGGAGGGCTTGAACCTCCGACCTTGTGGTTAACAGCCACACGCTCTAACCAACTGAGCTATTCCAGCACGCAGAATCTGATAAAGGTCAAATAATAAATTTTTAATTGTTAATTTTAGAAATATGGCAGATGATATGCCTGAAATGGTTAAGGGCATAAGGCCGAGCAGAATCATGTGCTCCGCGCGTGCCGTGTGGTCCAGAAGAGGATATTTAATAAAAATGGTCTTCAAGACCTTCAAACGGCAAACAAATTGAATCGGATAAGACCATGAGCGGCCGCCTCTCCACCGCCGCCGTCGCGGCACAGATCTGCGCCCAGATCGCCGCCGTCTTCTCCTCCCCTCCGCCTCCGGGCTTCCCCCCGCCCCATCGAAGTCCTTGTATCCGAGATCTCTGCCGCCGCCTCCGCCGGCCGCCGCGTCTTCGTCCACGGCGTCGGCCGCGAGGGGCTGATGATGAAGGCCCTCTGCATGCGCCTCGCCCACCTCGGCCTCCCCGCCCACGTCGTCGGCGACGTCACTACGCCCCCCGCCGCCGCCGGCGACCTCCTCCTCGCCTCCGCCGGGCCCGGCAGCTTCTCCACCGTCGACGCCATCTGCGGCGTCGCGAAAGCCTCCGGGGCGCGGGTGGTGCTGATCACCGCGCAGCCGGCGGCCGGGAGCGGCGCGAGGCGGAGCGCTGACGCCGTGGCCTGCGTCCCCGCCCGGACCATGGCGGACGACGAGGCGGAGGAAGTAGGGAAAGAACCTGCGGTGAGCTTACCGATGGGGAGCCTGTACGAGGGAGCCCTGTACGTGCTGTTCGAGATGGCGGTGATGCGTCTGGCGGAGGAGCTTAAGCAGAGCCCGGCCCAGATGCGATCGCGCCACACCAACCTCGAGTAGCACATTTTCACTTTGCCCCCCTAAATTTAAAAATTGACAAGTGTAACAATGTACTGCTACGTGGTGACTGTTGAGTTGCGTTATCAATTCTGAGAATTATTGACGGTTGGTGCTCAAATAAAGCAAAATTGTGGGGGAAAGTGATAAAAAAATAAATATATATATATAATTAATTTTATTTATAAGGTATATAATAATTCACCAACGGCTTATTTTATTTCACCTCTTAAATTTTGATAAATTACATTTTTACCGTATTACTCCCTAAATTTAACGATTTAACACGGCACGATCTTCCAATGTCCATTGTGTAAGGTACAAAACGACGAATTAAAAATTGGAGGGCTTTTTCGAGAAGCAACAAAATGAAAGAAAAAGATGGAGCGGAAGTAGAAAACACACTAGTGCAGACAAAGCAACCACTCGCACACAAATCTTATCCCGCGCCGTCGTCGCCTTCTTCTTCTTCTTCCTCTTCCAACGCCTCCTTCTCCTCCTCCTCCTCCTTCTTCCGTAAGGTACGTGTTTAGATCGATTAGTTTTTTACTGGGTTTGTTCTTCTCCTTCTTCTCCTGCTATGTCGGTATTCGATTTCTATCACATTGATTAGGTTTGTGAATAATCTGTTGGATGCATTCTGCATGGTTCTCTTGTTTCTGATGTAGGTGAGGGATTGGCTTCCACTTTTATTTGTTGTTTTTGTTGAATTTGACACTCGTAGCTATCGGGCAAATATTATTACTTTTTAGTTGTCTTTGATCTATGGATTGTAACTAAAACTATGGGGAATAACGCCCACGAGACGTGTCTGACAGCGTGTAGTGCAAAGATTGCGGATCGAGAATGAGAATGAGGATAAAAATTAAAAACGGATAAGCGTGGAGATTGGGGAATTCGAAAAATAAGAGATAGAGGTAAGGACTTGGATGGTTGAATGGTGGAGGAGGATTGGATATTCATAAAGGATTTTAAAGTTTTTTTTTGAATATTTTATTTATAGTTTTGAAAATTTATGTTTGTTTTGATAATTTTAGCAATAAAATGTTTGAGTTGAGGAGCAATGCTCATGCTCAGTGAATTTATCTGTTCCATCTCAACTTTACTTATCATGCTGAGTGAATCTCAACCGAATTTTCTATCTCAGTGTTTTTGTTTGGATTTGGTGGCAGTGCACAAAAGATCAGAGGTGATGATTAATTTGATAAAGTAATTGCTACATTTTCCTGAATGGGTAATTAATGCTTCTATAGCTTTAGATTTCCATGTGAGTGTCAACCTAAAATGAAACATGTTCTTTGCTTCTTCAGTCATCAGAAGCATCTTCCACATCATTCTTCTTCATTTTTGCCCCCAATAAATTGACACCAGATACATAGATTATGTCTTGCCAACCCAGATTTATCACCAAAACGATAAATATCCTGATTGGGTGTATACAATTCTTGAAAAGATTAAGATTGATTTTAGATTCCCAATAACTCAATTCTTCAATTAATATCTTCCAATTAGAACTGTGTTTCTCGTGTGGCATTCTTCTTTTGATTGTTAAAAGAAGCTCCAACCTTTAGTTATCAGGCACGATAGAAGATGGCCACAAGCACATTGGACGCAACAAGAGCAGAACTTGCTCTCTTAGTTTTATACCTAAACAAAGCTGAAGCTAGAGATAAGATATGTAGAGCCATTCAGTATGGTTCAAAGTACTTGAGCGAGGGACAACCAGGCACTGCACAAAACGTCGAAAGAACGACTGCATTGGCTCGGAAGGTGTTTCGTCTGGTTAAGGTCAGTTTTTTCTAGTTCTAACTTGACTACAAGTGGTCGAATTGACTCTATTTTCCTTAATGCTTGAACATCTTTCCCTCCTTGAACATGTAGTTTGTCAATGATCTTCATGCTCTCATAAGCCCACCTTCTCCTGGATCTCCACTCCCACTAGTTTTGCTAGGAAAGGTATGTTGATCATCTTCTCTACTTTTGAGTCATGCAACAATGTTGCTTAACTGGTATTGTTAAACACTGTTACACAGTCAAAGAATGCACTGTTGTCCACCTTCTTTTTCCTGGATCAAATTGTGTGGGCAGGCCGAACAGGGATATACAAGGTTTGTATATTTCTTTAACTTTACAGCTTGAAGAGCTATATGAGACTCTTTAATTCTTTACTCTCTCGCTTGTTAAGAACAAAGATCGCACTGAGCAAATAGGCAGGATATCTCTCTTTTGTTGGATGGGCTCCTCTGTGTGCACAACTTTGCTTGAGGTTTGTGGTTTCAGAGTTGTGGTTTTGCTCTCCTTCATTCCTCCAATTCTATCAGTATCACTCTCAAAAAACCTCAACTAAACCATTTCTAGATAGGAGAATTGGGAAGGTTATCTGCCTCGATTACGAAGCTGGAGAAGGAGATGAAACAAGCTGATAAAAATGAAGTATGTGCTATATTTGTGAATCCAACCTCACCTTTCTGATGCATATGGCTCTACTTCCAACTGTTGCATATGGCTTTTGTAGGATGAACAATATCTCCTTAAACTCAAGCAGTCCAATGAAAGGCTGCTATCTCTGATCAAATCTTCCATGGATATCGTGGTCGCGATAGGGCTGCTTCAATTGGCACCAAAGAAGATCACTCCGCGAGTCACGGGAGCATTTGGATTCATCACTTCACTTATCTCCTGCTACCAGGTACTACTACTCAAGAACTACTTTAGTGTTTAGTATGAAACAAGTTGTAACTCCTTGAGCACTACCAAAATCTACTTGCATAATGGATTTAACTTTGCTTTGAATCCTTTGCGATGCAGTTACTTCCTGCGCCTACTCGCACGAAGACCCGTTGAACATGGATCCCCCCTTCCGCTTGAAGCAATTCCGCCTTGCCATATTATGGATATAATGTTTACAGGAAAATATTGCTTGATGAAGTTCAATAGCACATAATGTTTAAGTAAATGCATTGAAGTGGCACTGCCAAAACAACTTCTACCCAAGTTTCTATAAAAGGTAAGCAATATAGTACCAATGCTTGCAGTTTGCAGCATCTCACTAGTAGATATTTAAGCTGAAATTAGATTCAAATGCAATCTTAATCAAAACAAAAAAAAAACACACAATTAAATGATTAGCTAAGTTAAACCATTTTTGTTATGTCCGTCTAATTTTATCATTTGTGGTTTAAATGGTTATATATATGTCTAATTACTCCAAAAGATATTCTATAAGATAATGGTGAGTTCAATTCAATGACATTCATAAACAAAGCTTGTGAAGATTTTAGGAACAAAGTGTTTCACTCTCCTCTAGCAAATTCATGCAGGAAAACATCACTTCTTCAATCCAAGTGTTTCAGTTCCTATCACCTGTCACACTCTTCAGTAAATTTATCGAGTTTATCGACCAAACTAGATTGCTTTTGCTGCTCTTTTCATCAGTTGTTACTCGAAGCAAGCATTCCAATTGTGTCTTGCCGGAACTCCTTTTTGGAGATTGACAACAGGGGAACTCCTTGGATCTTTACATCCTTGACACATACTTGGCTGCTAAGCTGCATCTTGCCGGAAGTTTTAGGTCCTCCCAATTTGCATCTCTGACCTCGGCAAAATATCGATCGACTACTTTATCGTCCACTTGATCCAGTCGCGATGGTTCCCACTGCAAACCATGAAGAGGAATTTGTCTGACTCATTGCCAAGAGCAGAACCTAAAAGAAGCATTTTGAGGATAAACATTGACAAGGAAATGGACCTTTGGGTTCTTATCTTTGTCCACCAAAATAGCCCTACAACCCTGGAGAACGAAAAAAAAAAAAAATATTAACAAAAACAAAAGAAAAACTCAGAGTGTGTATTGGTTATACCTCGAAGAAATCTTTGCTGGCTTCTTGTCGCAAAATATGGCAGCACAATCTGTAATCGTTAATCAGGCATTTATCTACTCCCTGTCGTCTTGCTTCTCGGATCTGGATTGGTGAAATGAATAGTATGATGATCAGCTAAGATAGTTTTCGAATTGATTAGTGTTTTCGATCTTAAGTGTTATGAACAAGAAGAGCCCATAAGCAGATTAGCAATTCCCTCTTGCACACATTCAATGATGTTGGAGATGCTCAAGTGTAAAGAGAGATGATGAACTTTCATACCGATCTGAGAGTAATTTTCAGACTAATAGGAGATGCCTTTTTCAGCGAAAGAATCGAAGACATAATCCATTCATCGCGCGCGATCACAGCCTCCTTTTCCTTACAACAAGAGAAAATTTACAAGGCCTAACTCAGTAATGATAAGACATTTATGACAATTAGAATAAGACTAGAGAAATGTGTGAGGGACTGATTGGCTTACAAGGGAACCGATAATTGCTTCGACTGTTTCTTTGGAGAAGCACTTATCGATTACATCCATTCTACATGGTTCAACAGCTGTTTTCAGAACTTCGACTTATCTAGATGACAGATATAGAAGTTTTAACTCAAAACTAGCATGCCCTATACTTTGAGAAATGTAGAAATACCAAACTAGAACTTTTGAAATTTTCGAGTGTTTCAGATTGCTTTTAGTCTTCTAAAATGTCAGTGTAGCATTAGGTCTCAAGACATTCTTGATTGCGATATCTAACATCCATCAACATTCAATATCTAAGTTACCTGTGATAAGAACTACTTGGTTTCGGCGGCACTGATTTTGAGAACTGATCAATACATGCACAGATAGCAAAGGGATCGGATGTTTCCACCTTAGAAAGTGACTCTTCCAACTTTTTCAAGTTCTGCTAGTTGACAAAGGAAACATTAGAAGTATTTTTTTAAAACAGTTTAATGCCAAATCTGCCGGGCTCTAGAAAATAAGAGTGCCGATAACGAGTACTGAAAATGAAATGTGATATTTGCAAACATACCGTAGAGGAGACAAAGTGAGTAGCTAAGCCACACGCTAGCATCTCGGCCCCATCTAACCTTGTACCAGTTAGGCCAACATATTCTCCTGCAGATAAATAGTGACTAAGTGAAGTTAGATTATAAACCATTGTTCTTTAATGACATAAAACTAGATAAAAAGAAGGGATTATCCCAAAATTAGCAAATGATCGAAACACAAAAATAAACAAGCATGCACAGACACAGAAATGGGGCACATACATGAGAGTATGAGATTGTAATGGTGTTTCTTGTATGTAAATAAGGATTTTTTTTTTTTTTATGTTTGAATCACCTTCTTTCCTTCAAATTAATAGTCAAGGTCATCGACACCCAATTATTACTTGATGGTCTTACAAAGTGCAGTCTCCTTCTCAGAAAGGCCACTTCAGAACTATAAGCATGGAGCACCATCCGGTCACATAGAAAGACGATGGAATCACTTTTTGCAGCCTTGTCAAACGGGGATAGAATTGGTACTTAACGAGTCAGACAACCCTAGTTCCTAGATCCTTATTCCATGAATGAAATGCAGTCAAACCTTATGGGCTCTTAAGAGGTGCCCATCGAAGTGGTTGGTGCGCATACTTCGCTTCATTGTTTGAAATTCAACACATGAATTGATGAGATAATTATTTTTCGCAAAGGTAATATTCAAACCTTAAACCTCTGCCCTGGCCTGATAACATGTCAAAAGTAGTTGATAGGCTAAACAGCTATCTCAAAATCTCGAGCTATTAAGAAAACAGATCAATTGATATATTAATACTATTAATGATTAAGAAAAAGATTGTTGAATTAATATACACAAGTAACTACCTGCATTCTTGTGAAGAGTTGATATGATCATTAAAACTGCATAGACAACTTATTGTTAAACATTCAAGGATCTTCTAGCTATCATGATAGTTGAAACTTGAAAAACATAATGTAATAGATGAATCTTTTGTGTGTGTGTGACATTTTGGATTGAGAAAAAAAATCATCTAGAGAATATAACAAAAAATATATATTCATTTCTACAAGGTATAGAAAAATATTTGTCATATTTGATGTGAAATAGTTAAAATTACCAAAGTATCCAGGAAGCCTTGACAAAAAATATGAAGCACCTACATCTGGAAACAAACCTAGTGATGTTTCTGGCATTGCAAAAACCTGGAATCACATGCAACAAGTGATGCTTATGTCAAACCTTTCTCCCAAGGGATAAAATTCAAGGACAATAAATGAACACCAATTCATAAGGTGTTTGTGTATATTGTTATGTAAGCACAGATCACTTATTTAACCAAAAAAAACACACACACAGAGCAAGAATGTATTCTTCTGGCATATAAATGGAATTCTTGTAAAAATAAAGTTAAGACCTGTTTAGCAGTCACATTATAAATAGTTAAATATTCAACAAATATTAGATCAAACATAGTTTATGTAAATGAAGATGCTAAACTAGACTAATGTTAAGATGTAAGAGTACAACGGAACTTAAAATAGTTACAACTTCAAAGAACAGTCACAAAATTCTCAATTTGAGTCATAAAATCCTCAAGGCATGTACCTGCATAATACACCTTTGTTCAAGATCGAGTGAAGGATTTACAACATTATTTTTCATAATTTTTTTTTAATAAAAATCAATTCAGAGAAACTAAGCAGCCTGGAAATTCATAATGTAGCTGGTCTAGCTTTCTAATATGCCAAAGGCACAACTCTAACTATTCACCATTGTCCTTATCTCAGAAAAATAAACTCTCTCGCCTGCAGGTTTCAAGTTTTAACCACCTCCTAGACAATACAGGCATCACCTTGTTCATCTGATGCAATACCAAGATAGATTTGTGTGCTGCAATAGACAATCTCATAGGGTCGCATACCTTAACAAAAGGGAAGGAAAATTATGAAAAGAGAATTTTGTATTATTGATTGAATAACTAAAACAAAAGGACAGTTGCCTCTTTATAGACTTTATCAAGGCTCAAGGAAAACAGATTAGGTAACAGGAAATAAGATAAGTAGCGATAAGAGAAAATTATATCTTGAATCTAGATCAAATTGAAATAGACAAAATTATACAGCAACAACCAAGTCTTATCCCACTAGGTGGGGTCGGCTAAATAAACAAAATCATAATCACAAATTTTTAGTTTTATTCTATTGGCATGGTTTATTATAAATGGGCAACTTTTATCTGTCAGTATCTCTCGAATGTACTTAAATTAACAAGAGCAGAGGCATAACTTATCTAGAACTAAGGAAATCTCATAGGTGATCCAAACACCAGTTTTTCTTCTAAAAAGCATCAAAGAGACATAAAAAATTGAAAAAATAAAATAAAAACTCAATTGGCTAGATTAAATAAAGCATATATTTATTAGGTCTGCCAAGGTAGATTGTTGCATATAGCAAAATCAAGCAAATTCAATTGAGTTCTTTATTCCGTAATTGCATAAAATAAACTACCACAAAAACGATCAACCAGTGAGACCAAGATAAGAATTTATATATTTTGGATGGATACAACATAAAAGCTTGCAACAAATAAATCTAAGAACAAATTTGTAGGACAATCTACAATATTAACAAAATGGTCCTAATATGCATTTAAATGGTGGGCAAAACTTTGGCCTTCCGTTTCCTTAAAATTTACATAAAAAATCATAATTTGATGTAAGAAGAAAGAATTTCAAAATTATTAATAGAAAAATAAATCTGAGGCAATCATCCTTGTAAATAATCTTAACAGATGTATAAGTCAGTACAAGCAAAGCAGTTTGTTACAGAAACTTGGAAAGATTATAACTGGATTTTCAATATTTTCTGATTCCTACAACTATTTTGATTGTACATATGCTTAAATCCTGAATATGCATTATAACACCACTTCCATTAATTCCAATACCTGCATTTTGTATAATTGAAAGTCAAATGAAAAATCTAGTAAAATATTGAACTAAGCATGAACATATGACAAATGGTTAATTGCACATTTTTTATTCAAATGCATCCAATCAAACATAAAGTGGGAAGAGATAATACTGTTTCCTCAGTGGCGATTCTAAATCTACCATGTACAGAAACACCAGCACCACCTCCCATGACAATTCCATCAAGAATGGAAACCTTCAGCCAGGTTATACAAAAAAGACTAATTAATATGTTAGTAACAAATATATGAGAAAGGTATTAACAAATATTCACATGATAAAGAGAAAATACAAATCACCTGAGGTTTACTGTAAGTTGCAATTATATAATTCAAAGTATATTCATTGCGAAAATATTCTGCACCCATAGTCCAATCGCCTGATGCATGATAGAAAGCATTGAGTTGTGGGAAAAAATAAATTATAATCATATTTCAACTTCAAACCAAAAGACATCTTGGAGTGATGTCCAAGAAAGGTATAATTTTCAAACCCTTTAAATTAAGACATTTTGGGGTTAAGATTAAGCATTTAATTAGGCATGAAAACTAGTGGGCATCTTCCTTCTTTCTTTTGATAAAAAGAAAAGAAGGAATCTAGAAGCTAGTTATTAATTTGACTGATGTTGTTGACCACAGTTCTTCAGAGGCAGCATAATATAACTTGAATTTACCTTCAGTTACAGATTGGGTAACTGCTGCAACATCTCCTCCAGCACAAAATGCTCTCCCATTTCCCTTAAAGATTTAAGACATCAAAATTTCATCAGGAATACAATCGAGCATTTGAATTATTGTGCAGTAACCAAAGAATGAGCAAACAGTGTCATATCCAGTATAGGCATTAGGCACCTCCATATGCAACAGGTAAAAAGCCCTACAAAATCATGCTATGCATCAACACCCCGGGGCACACCTTTAGCTGTCTAATGCATTATTTATCTACCTAATGTAAGTGGTTGACACTGAATTCTCTCATCGTGATATAAAATTAGACCAAAACATTTGTCAGATGGGAGCTGGTAGAACAATTTAATCATGATAAGAAGACGGATGGAGGGATAAGATGCATGTAATTGACCCCAAATGGTTGGGACAAACAAGGAAGAAGGTGGTTGATCTATAACATCATCAAATGGAATGAATTTCATTAGTGCATATAAAATTCCATAAAAGAAACATGAGCAAACCAAAGACTCAAAACCTGCTGGTATCACTAACAAGATCCCTGAAAAATCTTTGAAATTCCTGCATAGAATAGATCCATGAGTTTTTCAAGATTAAAGTCAACACCAAAAGCACTTGGAAGAAAAACCAGTTTAACTCAATCTTAAGCAAAGAACCCAAAATATTAGGAAATTTAATTTCTTAAACCATGAATCCTATGGTTGAATTTTTAATACGTTGTTAGATTAGAATGAGAAAATTTGACCACCATAGAAAAAGTATTCCTGCTATCAACTGAGAATCCAAAAAACACCCTTATTTATATGCTCCACTATCATATGCTAGTTGAAATTTCATCCTATAAAGTCAAAACTTCTGTCATTCTAGACAGCAACCTAGTCTGTGTACCTTGCAATAGTTAAATGCTTTAAACATAGCTTTAGCTTGCGGAGGAACAAAGTTGAAGCACCAGGCTTCCACAATGATAATTTTATTCAGAAGAAAATATTATTAATTCAAGGATTTCACACAAAGAGGAGTTGGAGTCTTTGTAAAGGCTCCAACCTAACTAAAGTTGAAATAAAAATAAAACAAAAGGGTAACAAATATTACAACAACAAAATGTGAAGCCCACCAAATCAACATAACTCATCCACCCTTTGATAACTCCTCCTGACAGATCCTTTCCTTTTTTTTCTTCAATTTTTTTCTACTCTTTTTTTTTTGTTACAGTAACTCTGCAATAGTGCCATGTTTTTTAAATTTTGCTGGATTTAATCAGGTCTCAATCTAAGAAGGTCTCGCCTTCACCATAAGATTATGCAAATCACAGACTTGAATTTAATCAGATATGACCCTGATATAGGATCCAGTTGGAGATTGTCTTTGGTTCTTGGCTTGTGTGTGAGAGTGTTGCCGTTAATAGAGGATTCAATGGTCAGTGGCTTCATGCTAGGGAAGGGGATTTTCAACTGTATTCAGAGGCGAGAGCAACTTGTCGTGCGGATGGCAACAAAGGTACTGGAGGTTCATGAGAGCAAAGTTGACAAGAAGCAATAGATGAGCAGAGTGAGTGTAGGTCCTAGTGTTTACCAGCAAAGCAAGGTGTAGTGGGTGCAACATTCAACGTTGGTCAGGTGGCACCCATCAACGGTCGACAGTAGGATGTGAAACAGATAAAGCTTCAGACAATGGCAAAGGTGGCACTTACAGTTAGATCGTCATCAGAGGGCAACTTGATCAACCTCATAGAAGTGAGGAGACAGGCTCATTGTGGTGCTGAGATGACAATAGCAATGCAGAGAAGTTGTGGTGAAGTTGTACAACAATAGAGAAGGTGACTAAGTTGCAATTGACCAGGATGATGCAGCAGAATAGTAATGGTGCTGCCATTGCAGCGGGAAGATACCACAAGTTGTTGTTATTGTTACAATAGCGAGAAACATGAGCAATAGTCATGCAGTTTTTGATTGGGCCGTACAAAGGGGATTTTTGTCATTTCTTGTTCCTCTTACTACAACAGTAATTTTTTTAGGTGGCGAAGTGTAAAAGTGTTGTGTGGGTGGGATGAAACAAAGTAGAGGATGGTGGATATGAGGACAGTGTGGAAGGTGAAGGTGAAGGCTTCGAATGTGGAGGTGGTGCATAGACAAATGGATCACAAAGTAATACTTTTGGTATGAACAGGAAATGCTCATGTCGAGGGCAATGGTGGATGATGGATAAAATGGAAAAGATGGTGGATGGATGCGCAAACATGAAACTAGGAGATGGGATAATTAGTACCAAAATCGAACCACCATGCTTCAACTCCACAATGATAAATGTATCATGGATGAAATAATATTATTCAAGGATGTCTTACAAAGGTGGAATTGGAGTCTTTTTAGAGGCTCCAACTAGACTAAAGTTGAAAATAAAATAAAATAAAAATACCCACTTACTAATAACCTAGGAAACAAATTTTCTACGACTTGGACATATAAAATTCTACCAAATAACCCTAAAACCAAAAATCTCTCTCCAAAATTAGACAGATTAGAAAAAATAACAAAGTTAATCACCAAATAAAATTCCAAATTTGCATCAATCCTAATGTAAGGTGCCTCTTTCATTTCCTAATTGTTGAGAGTTTAGTACCTTCACTATCAACAACTTGACGTCAGGATCTTTTTCGTAAGCAACAAAAACATTCAAGAGCTTCATAATCTGCAGAATTAAAACACATGAATGTTAGCCAGCTACCTAACTTTAGATACCATTCAGATGAGTAATTCCATATTTTTTATATAACATATACATGTCATGGTGAAAGTTCTCATTTTACTCTATCTTTCCAATTCCAAATAAATAAAAACAGGACTCACGTTTGAAGGAACTCACTGCACACAATGTATTAAACCCAAACAATTCAGTCCAAACAGATAACATTCACATATGGGTGCATGATAAAGTGACCAAAACTGAAATAAAAGAAACCAAAAAAAAAAAAAAAAAACTTGCTATATGTTCTTAGCTGATATTGACAAAGAAATACAAGCATCATCAAAAAAACCCAGCAGATTCACAGAAAATATTATTAGTTGATCTCATGGCAACTTATCCAATTTGCGTTTTATTTTGCAGACAGAAATCTTTATCGTTTAGGGAAAAATGACAGATTCAAAGAAAGAATATAGTGGGCATACCATTTGGAAAGACAGAGCATTAAGTTGTTGAGGCCTATTAAGTATTAATATCCTTGTAAACCTGCTGCCTTCTACCAAAACCTACAAAACTCACACAGATATAGTGAAGAGAATACAGCATTGCATTAAGAGAAGAATACATAGAGACATGGTGTCTAATATAAAAGAAAGAATGTTGTATTGCAGAGTGTTGAACAAAAAGCCATGGCACTTGCACCATTTGCAGGAAAAGAGAAACTCAATTTAATAAATGAATCATTTAATATAATGAAAGTTTGTTAATGTTGCATTCTCTGTGCCCCCACTGCCCAATCAACATTTGTGGGAGAAAGATATTCAGTTTAACAAACTGATCATCCAAACCTACCTATGATAAAAGTTTAATTTGACATTACATCCTCAGTTCAACCTCATATGTTTGAGGATCCCACCTTATTGATGTCTTTTCCTAGCAAAGAATTTTTCCAAGGCAAGCAGCTCACTCAAATGTATGATTCAGTGGTCAATCAATACATTTGATGTTTTTAGATGGCAGTAATACTTCCATAACCAATAAGCACGTATTGGCTTTTCATCACAATAATATTATTTAATCTCTGTTGCAAGCATACAAACAGATAAATTGAAAGAGATTGCATATCATAGTGTATCATCTATTAATGCACTAAATTTGCACTTTTCAGTATTGGAGCACGAATCAAAATTTCAGGCCTAAAGTCAAAGTAACGAATTATGTATTACTCCATATGTAGCAAGAAATGGTTGTCCTACTCCTGTCTTAGTTTTCATTAATCTCCTCTATCAGTTGATATAATTGTTCTCTCCTACTAATCCTTTTGTCGATTCTCCATCCACCAATTCTTAAGACATATTTAGTCTTTGAATTTAAATTAACTGGTGGACAACCTCCTCCAGCTGCCTTTCAAAAAGATATAATAACAAATTGCATAAGCAGACCCACCATGTCAGAAGAATTTGTCAAATAGACATCAAGTCCACGAAAGATTCATATTTTGAACTTCGCGGACGAAGAATGAAAATTCTAAGGCTCCAAATACGAACTAATAAGCATATGTGTATCTTTGCCGTTTAATCAATTAGAAAGAAAAAAAAGGCTTTTTTCGAGTAGGATTAACTTATTCAAGGCAATCGCCTCATAGCAAAAAAAAAGCAATTCTTCGAAGTCATTATTATCTTTTCAAGCATTATCAATCAATTAAATCTGTCTCCGAACGACGAGTGGGAAAGATCACCTGATCGGTTGCGGCCTCGTTGCCGCCGTCTTGAGAAAACGAGGCCATACCTTGATCGAAAGTCAAAAGCTTATTTCAACAGTGAAGATATCGATTGGGCCTACAAAACACAAGTGATCAATGAAAGATGGAGAGAGGTGGGGAGGGTCAAAAGGAAAAGGCGCCGCTCACCTGGAAATCCAGCGACGAAGAAGCAAAACAGAGGGACGATGCGATCGGATCGGGAACAGGCGGTCGATACATTGCAACTTACACTTCAGTCCTTCTACACTATAATATATTAACATATTCACTTAAGCCCTGAGATAATTGCAAAGATATTCGTCGTCAACCCAAGCAAATCTGAGTGGAGCCCTAAAAAAGTCAAAAATATCTCCTGGGATAAGATTTGATTATTATTATTAATATCTTATTATTTTAAAAATGTCATATTTGAATCTTCTCCATTTATTTTCTTTATTTTCTTAATTTAAAACCTTTATATAAATATCAAAATTATACTTGTTTTTTCTGGTGTGTAATGGACAAGGTATAATCCTTGTTTGTTTATAATTTTTATTAATTTATTAATTATCTTTGGTATTTTACTAAATTACATGCGTATATTTTAAGATTTCTCATTTCCATATTTAACTTTTATAATATCAAAATCATATAGTGCATTCTCATTATATTCCCTCAGCTCTCAAAAGTTACTCTCTTCCCCAAATTTTTTATTTTATTCATTTAAAAATTTATTATTCTCAATTTATAATGTCTAATTCAAATAGGAGGGCATAAATACAAATAAAAAAATTAAAAATATATTAATTTTGATTTAAAGTGATTCAAATTTTTTAAAATTCATTTTCATTTGAAACTAGTGGATGAACCTGCAATATTTAAAAATTTAAAAATTTAATATTTGAGAAGTTTTAAGAGTTAGTTAGTGAATATCATTGTTTTAAATCTTATAATGAGCTTCTGATAAATTTTATTAAACATTTACAAATTTAAATATTTATTATTATTAATTTATGCTATCAAATTCAAATATAAGGGTATAAATACATTAAGACTTCCATGCATTGATTTTGAAAATTTATTGGTGGTGTTGATTAGTGAGTATCATTATTTTAAATCTTATAATGAACTTATGATAAATTTTATAATGCCTTTACAAATTTAAATATTTATTATTATCAATTTACGCTATCGAATTCAGATTTAAAGATATAAATATATTAAGAATACTTTCATGAATACATTGATTTTAGTTTAAATTGATTCAAAACTGACTAATAGATCTAAAAATTAAAATTTTAATATTTTTTCAAATCAAGAGAATTATAAAAATCTATTGATAGTGTTGATCATTAAATATCATGATAATACATCTTATAATAAATTTGTGACAATTTTTATTAACTTTTATAAATTTAAAAATTTATTAATCTTAATTTATATATTAGGACATTCATATAAATTTTCAATGTGAATTAAAGAATAATAAATTTTTAAATGAGTGAAATAAAAATTAAAAAAAAAAGAAAAATTTGTAAGAGGGAGGAAGAGTGTAATGTAAACGTACTATGTGATTTTAATATTATGAAAATTAAATACACTGAGAAAGCTCGAAATCTGTACGTACGGTTCAATAAAATACCGAATTATCTTTGCGTATATTGAATTCCTTTTGCTGTCAGCATTATTTTGCGGCCAAGTTGCCAACTTGAGCCACGTCATTCTCAACGACTATTGCCATCTTGGAATCCAACTACATATTTTTATTTATTTATTTATTTATTTATTTGAGAAGATAACATATTTTATTAGGCGACAGGTTCTTTTTTTTTTAAGCCATAATGTAGAAACAAATTAACTTCACTTATCACTTCAAATAATAATAATAATTATTATTATTATTTCACATTTATTTATTTATTAATATCACTACCTTTTGGTCCCTATCATTTCCTCTTTTTCAACAACTAGTTCCTCTCACTCCCTTTCTTTCTTCCACAAAGTTTCATTTTGCTCCCGTAATTTGCTCCCAGTGCAATTAGCCCACTGAAGTTCTTGCAATGACACTTGATCAAATGACCACTGAATCCACATGAAATACAAATAATTACAATGAGATGTAAACAAAGCTTGACATTGCAATTTACATATGAAAGAGCAAGATTAGTTGATATTCAACTCGAACGCTGTTAGTTCGCCGTCAAAGTAACAATGAGACGGGGTATGGCTCGAAGATCTGATCCATTAAGTTGAAGTTGAAGCTCAATTATGGCAAGGGATTGGTTACAAGGAACTCCAACTCCCTAATTTGGAACTTGAGATACACTTCCACCATCAATGGCACTTCCTTACTGAAGAATAAAACCAAGAACAAGACCTGTCGCCGTCGATATATATCGACCACCAAAAGCTGAAAAAAGATTGCATGTAGTAACACAAGAAGCCAACAATGAGGTTCATCAACAATTCCAAATGTCATTGTCTCTGTTTTGTTTTGTTTCATGAACACTGAACAAAGGGAGATTACTCTGTTTTTTGCTCTTTTTGTTTGATTCATATGCTACAATAACAAGACGAGCCAGAAGAGATTCATCAACAAAGTCCAGTGAACAAATTCAACAATTCGATCATTTGGAGAGAAAGAAGAAACCTTTTTTGATACAAAGTTGCAGAAGAAAGTGGAGGAAAGAGGGGAGAATTACTGAAACATTCAGGTTTATGCAGAAGATGAGCGATTGAGGAAGAAGAGAGGCCTGAGAGGGGTCTTCTTCCGTGATTGCAGCAAAGTAGAAGGATGTTTCCGTAATTTTTCCGTCGAAAATAGGGGTATTATTAGAAATACCAATTTTCTAATTCCTAATTTTGAAAAAGACCTTTTTTTCTTCTTCTTCTTCTTCAGCTCCGCCGCTCCGCCGCCGCCGCCGCAGCGGCGGCCTCCACCACGGAGGCGAGCTTCTGGAGGTTGAGGCGCACGACGGTGTTGGCGAAGAGACGCGTGTCCTCCTTGGTGTTGCCTTCGGGCACGTCGACGACGTAGGACTCCAACACGACCGCCCAGATCTGGTCGTCGCCGCCGCCGGCGCCGCGGCGGAGCTCGTCGACGGTGGTCACCGATCGGTAGTTCCTCAGGCGGTGCTCTCCACCGACGATGGTGAACCCCGTCACCCGCAGATCCTCGTCGAGGACGTCGAGCCGCTCGGTGCTGGTGCTCGCGGGCAGCCCGGAGACGACGCTCACCTCGCGGAGGCACCCCGGCCGGATCTCCCTCCCGCCCCTGACGGCGCAGCTGCGGATGAAGTGCTTGTAGACCTGCGGCCGGTCGAACCGCCGCACCACCGACCAGACCGCGGCCGCCGTGGCGCGGATGCGCTGCGCCAGCAGCGACGAGCACTGACCCTCCCCGACGCCGTACCGGTGGTGGGAATCGATCCTGGGCCGTAGATACGCGTACTCCTCCGCCGTGAGGCCGGCCGGCGCCTCCTCCGCCACCCCTTCCGGCGACCGGGACGTGCTCTCCTCTTCCCCGTCGCTAGCCATGACGTTTTCTCCACGCTCTCAAGCTTCCCTTCTCAACTCTCAAGTCCGCATACATATACGCACACACATCAAACAATTAAGCAAAAATCACCATTTATTAATATTTATTTATTTATTAATATCATTATATAGAATTATTAATTATTACTAAGAAAAGGGTAAAGAATTACATCCCCGCCCCCATCCCCGACCCCATCCCCGAACCCGTGGGTTCGGGCGGGTTCGGGGATGGGGATAGTATTCCCATACCCGCCCCGAACCCGAACCCATACCCGAAAAAAACCCCGAACCCGAACCCATATCCGAAAAAACTTCCCAAACTCATCCCCATTTCGGATTTTCCCCGCGGGGCCCCGAACCCGCGGGGAAAATTGCCACCCCTAGGTGAGTCTTCATGAGCTATCCCTCGAGAGATGATAGAAGAATTGCAATGTTCACTGAGAGATCTTTGAAATTCATCGAGCAACCAAGACAAGGACAACAACAATAACAATTTGATCTTCGACAATATTTAGAAGAATGAAAACTTGACCCGAACTGTGGAACTAGTCGATAAGGTGTGCCAAGTTGGATTCATATTTTATGATGGAAGATCCAAACCCCACAAAATCACAAACCCATTGGCCTTGTCGAGGAGGATGATGATGATGATGTTTGAGTTTATCAGTAATACGTCATATTTCTTTCCTTGTCATCCAATAGTTGTTAACATGCGAAGGGACTTCGACATTAGCCTTGGCCAATCAAATTAAAATATCAATAATGCAAATATAAAAATATATGTTTGAATTGACCCATCTGATGTGATTTTTATTGCAACTTTGGGCTTTGAATTTTGAAATTTAATAAAATTCCATCATTTTTGTTACCTTCCTACTGAAATGGCTCACAGCTTATCTTGAGCTACACACCTGCGACATAACAATAGATGTAAGGATATATGATAAAGATTCCAAGGACAGAAGAAGTTGAACATGTTTGGGGGAACAATTTGAATGGGGAATACAAGTTGATTCCCCTCGAATCGAGTTTAATGTCGAATAATCGCATTGCGGGTGGTGAATCAATGAGCGAGTTTAGTCCCGTTAATGGCAGGAGCAGCCCCTCTAGTGTCCTTCACATAGGAGGCGTAGTCCCGGAAGTGCATGGTGTAGAGGGTGGACTGGTAGCGAGTCACACGAACTCGGCCACGAAGCGACTCACTTATCGCACCATTGTAGCCTGCTTTTCGCATGAGTGAATCAATGGTCTCGATCTTAGTCCAACCTGTTCAAAAAAAAAACAGAAAAAAAGAGAAAGGAATGAAGCAGGGATAGTCAGTGAGGTATGAGGTCAAACTCAACAGGTCAATCTGGCCGAATGGATAAAAGTCTATCCCTTGATGCCGACTTACAGTTGCTTACCCTTTACCGGTTTCTGGCTTATCGAATAGTTCGGCTAATGAGCCGTGTTTGCGTTGCTACGTAGACATATGAACTCATACAGAAAGAAGTCATTAGAGATGAACTGAGCTGAAGATACAAACTAACCTTCATGGGCAGCTACCTCAGGTAGGTATGTTGCGCTGCGCCTTGTGTTGTAATCAGGGTCCGTAAATTCAATGATCAATCCATGCGTTTCAATCTGAGAGAATAAAGAATCGTTTGAAATATTTCTGTTAAAAGCTGAAACCAAATAGTTACGACCATCACATAAGAAGGTTAGAACTATTAGCTTGAAAGAAGAAGCATATTTTGGTATGCAATGCAGGAATGTACTACAAATGAGAAATCAGAACGAAAGCGAAGTGGCAAACCTCCCAATCAAGGTAGTTTGCAGCAGTTTCATAGTTGGTTAGTATAGATACTGTACATTGCAAATACGGGAGTTCTTTAGCCTGAATGGGTGGGAAACGACGATCCCTCAAAGCACTGTAAAATAACGATGATCACTAGCTATATAGTGCCATAGAAAAACAAGTGAAATGGAAAAGGTTCCTGTACCGTGAGAAGCTACAAAACTAATATGGCAAGTGTAAACTCTTAGGCAATTTTTAACAAATTCAGTGAATAGAAATGAAACGAGGAATTTTGTGCTATCCGCATTGTGGACTCAGTAGAAGATATTTGCTGGCAGAGATCAGAATAACTGTCAAGAAAAATTCATACTGCTGAAATTGCAAACAGTTTTCATCAGAATGGATAACTATCTCTTTAAATGTTCATTGTTAGAATTGACTGACTGACCATTTATCAGAACCTATATATTTATATTATGCACATTTCCCTCGCGTGCAGGATTGGATCGGTTCAAATCCAACATGTGAACTAGCATATATTTGTAAATGCTAGCATTACCAGAATTGCACGCAAGATATACTAATTTTGATGCCATGTTAAAGTATTGATCACCAAGAACATGTGTCACTAAAATTCATAATAGATTTGCACAAGCTTTTGTATTTGATTGTTCAGGACTTCATGTTTTTTACCAACAATTCTTGGTACATGCTAGTATTGATCGAGGGTAGCAAAATGGTTTGCCAATTCTTTCAAGTTTGAATGCCTACATTTTAAACCTTCTATGCTAACGATTTGTTTAGTCCACCGTGAAGACACTGCTGTAACACAGTAATTTTGATCCTTAATTTCTTATGCTCAGACAACCAGTATAATTTGTGCAATCAAATTTTTCTAGTTAATTAATTAATTATCATTATACCATTTGGGTTCTACTTCAAATTTATGATATCTTGTAAAGCAGATAAATCAATTGACATTAAATCAATCCAACATTTTTCATTTTTGTCCATTTTATTTGACAAAAAAAGGCTCTGGTGCTTACGTTTCTTTCTAGGATAGATCTGAGAAATCTGGTCGGTTAGTTCAGTCAACCATGTTAGACATTTCCACAGATGAAATGGCTTGAATAAATGAAAACTTAAACATGATGATAAGCACATTTCTGAACAATTTATTAACTACAACTTTCTTTAATAACAGAGAACGGATAAGCATCAATGATTTCATTCTAATAGCTCCAACAAGAAAAACAGAAGTTGAAAGTAGAGTCCCATTTCTATCAAATAATAATTAGTGATGTCAAAACAATCCATATCAGCAAACTATAAGCAATCATATCAAAAAACTATAAATGTGCAAGTGGTTTAGGAATGATGAAGAATATATATGCTCATTGCATACTGAACTGTGAATGCCCCACTATAACTGATACAATGCCATTATCTCCAGGTTAAAGAATAAAGTTCAAATACCTAGTTAATGCATAATCCCGAAAACCAGTGACTATGCCACGGCTTCTAGAGTTCCAATACATCCACGCAAACGAGGTTCTGATCCATTCACTGCTTTCTTCCATGTTACAAACAATGGGCTGAAATGGTACAAGTCTCAATATGAGTAGAAGATTACAAAGTCCTCTTATGCCTAGTCCACCAATAGATGTGTCTATATAATAAAAAATGCCTTGGAAGAATAAAGAGTAATCAAATACAGTTACGTGAAGCATTAAGTTCACTGAACAATAAAGGTAGCTGTTTACCCACCATGAATAAAGTTAATAGGAGTGAGCCATTTTCTATAAACTTTTGCCAGATTAATTGCACAGATGCCAGATTAAACTTTGAATGAATATATAAAGGAAAACAACACATGTAATAAGAAAAATAAATAATTACAAAGAAAATGTAAAAATAATGAGCAAACAATTGTTAAGCTCAAATCTATAGGAAAAGCAAATAAAAGAAATGCCAAGCATAAAATACTACTAGATACCTCACAATAGATAGTATTGACCTCAGAATGTTGTTATGAATACCTCGCAATAGATAGTATTGACCTCAGAATGTATATTCATACTACATAGTATGAAGTGGGTAAGTCACAGTAATGAAAGAATGTGGAAAATATATACAGGAGCAAGCATGTGAATAGAATTTATACATTAAACTGTTAGACGTAATAAAGAATAGCATAAATGATGCTAAGGGCCTAAGAGTTGTCCAGGGCCTAGAAAGGAATTATGAGGCATTCCCTCCAACCAAGCAGGGTTGTTTCAGCAAAAAGAAAAAAAACAACCATATAACTAGATAGCCATCAAATTTCAAAAGATGGATATTTAGTATACACACTGGACAAAATCAAACTTCGAAGAATATCTGAGAAACAGAGGCAACACCTAAATGTCAATGTTCGTGGTAAATAGCATTTTAGTGTATACCAACAGGCAGTAAAACTTTGATGGGTCTATGCAGTTTTTAATCAACCCAATATTTTGAAGCTGAAAGCATACCATCAGAATTAAGTTGGATATTCAACAAGGTATACACAAGATTAAGCAATAATATCACTTTGCAACTAGTCATGTTAGTCCCTATTAAATGTGGTTGGCTGCATGGAATATCCCCCCATTGAAATCTATGCAAAGTTAACTCATTAATACCAGTTATATTTAGTTCTTTAAAATAATTTTTAATTAGGTTAAAAGAATTTGTTTGGTGTCCCACTGCTCCTCACACCTTCAACTCTACCAATTCAACTAAACTATGGAATTTATTTGATGTCTTTGAAGATGTTCCATATTTTATAAATTTATCTTCTTTTATCATTTATTGGAGCTTCACCTAGCTGCTCTAAACAGAAGTTTTCTTATTTTTTTCTAATAAACCATCATCATAGCATGTTCATCTCTGTTACATTTTTTTTGTGCGTGTGATGTTTCTTAAATGCCCCAAATTATGAGGAATAAAGTGTGACAAGTAGTAAATTAATTCTTTTAGCTTCCTTTTAGCCTTAGGAGCACAAGAGGATCATACACGACTAGAAAATTTTCTCCATTTTAATCATCCAGTTTTTAACCTACTGACAATACCTTCATCAACATCTTCTTCTTGTTGAATAATAGATTCAAAAAATATAAAATGCTTAAGGGAATTTCCTATCCATCCATGTTAACTATTCTCTCACTTATTTGTCTTATTATTGAAATTACATTTTTGTATTTGGTTTGAGCTCTTCTTCACTCGAAACCTTTGGTTCTGAAGTTTTTCATTACAATTCAAAGTTCCAAGCTAATTATATTTAAAGTCTAAGCAATTAGCACAACATTATCGGCAAATAACAGGTTCTGATAATATGGCTGCTATCCTCATCCTAATAATTTCTTACAATAGGAAGTCTTTCATTTTACGGGGAAAAGAGAGAAAAGTCTGACAACTTACAGAGGCTTTCAGTATCCTATCAAGATTATCAATTAGAATCCTGATTATGTGCAATGCAAATTGGCCAGCCCCAACCAAAGAAGGAAAGGTGAATTCAGTACTTGAATTGAATGCCACAAAATAAGTTCATGAGACAGTATCTTCAGAGATTTAAAAAAAATCTAGTCATCAACTACCAATGTCTGTATCTAAAATTCAGTAGTAACGCCACTAGCTCCTACAAAAGTTAGTTGACACTAAAGGCCTGTTCCTCTAATCATAACATTCAAAATCATTCGAGAAAAAAAATCATGGAACTTATGCTTCAGCTGCTGTTGGTAATCTTAGTCTCCAAATTCAATAGAAAGGTGGAGGGGAAAAAAACTATCTGCTTATACAGGTGAAGAAAAGGATTTTTTCAATGCTATACAAAAGAGGCTCCACTAGGGATTGGATTTCAAATGCTATACAAAAAAGCACCAGTGACCAGTGGGATAGCTTCCGATTGTTGTGTAGGATGGAAATAGTGGCCAAAAATCTTAAAATTTGAGCAAATCAAAATATAATAGTGAAGCAGAGCAAATTAATTAGCTATAGAAACCATCCGATCATCCACGGTGAGAATTCTATAATGATCTAAATTTATAGAACACAGAAAAGCCCTTAGTTAGACATTATACTCCATATGAAAAGCCAAATACGATCGACACAATTAATCATCTCGTCGCTTCATCAACACTAGGGGAAAGCAAACTAAAAGCCCAAAAGAGAAACTGCACGGTCTAGCGAAATCAATTCCAACAATCTAGCATACGCCTTCTCCTGCAACCAAACACCAAAATTACCCAAAATAACTAATCGGAGCAAGGAATTACTAAAATCCCCTCCGATCATGCAACAAAATCCGTCAGGATGCCAAGAGCATTGATCAAAACCCAATCCTCGATTCAAAAAAATACACGGAAAGGCAGGCAAGGGCAAGGTTCATACTGGTGGCCTTCCTCGAATTCCGGGGGCGGCACCTGCTCTCCGTTGTAGTGCGCGACGAGGGTGTCGAAGCAGTACACCGCCATTTCCTGATTGGCAGACACCATCTCGCGCCTGGAAGCGGAGGGAACCTAGTGCGGGCGGGACGATCGGAGCTCGGAAAAGGGATCCCGGATCGATCGGCTACCCGATCCAGAAAGGAGGAACAGCGCCGCCCGCCGGCGGCGACTAGGCAGAGAGAGCGGTTGCTTGCGGAGGAGGGTTTCGTCTGTAGGTCGATCGATGCGTGGATTAAAGAACCGAAAGCAGCCGAAATATATATATATATATACATATATCTATTTAGCAGAAAGATTCTTCTCAATTAAAAATAGAAAAATAAAATAAAATAAAATCTTTCTCTTTTTTTTTCTTTTAATTTTTAGAGAAAAAACCTTGTGCGATAAAATTGAGATCCAAGTTTTAAAAATATATATATTTAAAAATTTTGACAAATAATTTCCAATTTAAATTTTTATCTTTTTATTCATGAGACTAACCGCAAATAAATTACACATCCACTTCAATTCTCTAGAGTGACCTAAGATTTAAGATTTAAAATTTATGATAAATATAAATTAATAATAAATTGATTGGCTAGATCAATTCTCTCCTATAGATGATGGATCAAATCGAGCGGTCGGTGAGTGTACTCGAGCCGCATAGAGTGCAACATGCGCTTGCGTCTGTGCTAGCTCACGTTGGACCGCATTGATCTCTTGTTGAAGCATCGATATGACTCCGACACTCCCATACACCGGGTCTTGCACTCTCCAATAGGCTTCCAGAGCGATCGCATCGGCCGCTTGCCTTCGTTGCTCGGCCGGGATTTGCTATTGATTATGTCCACAACTAATTAAGTTTTTGTAGAAAGCAAAGCATTGTGAATGTAGTGGATTGAGTGAATGAAAGTACTTGTAGCATTCGTGCGACGTTGCTAGCCCCAAAGACACGGTGGACGTTGGCAAACCTCGTGGGGTTCGTCGAGGGGAAGAAGGGAGCCAACGTGCAGTCTTCGCAGCATCGCCTTCGAAGATATCTGCAAGCCGCGCATCGAGTAAAGTTGTTGGACATGCTGATTCTTCAGAGATCTAGCAAAGATTAGATTTTCTGCGAATCTAATGTTGAAATCTAGCCTAGATTTATTTGGAGGAACCTCATCCCTATTATATGGAAAGTTCAACGGCTAGGATAATTTGAAAAAGGTAATGTGAAACTTGCACATTTGGCTAAAAAAAATTGTGAGTGGAAGGAAGAATCTATCATAAGATTATTTTTTCTATTTCAGGCTAAATTCGTAGATGGCATGTGCATTCATTGGAATTATATTCTACCAAAGTTCTTTGCACAATATGAGCGTGAATTATAACTCTTTTTTTTAATGTATAATTATTTTTTTCATTAATATAATTTTATATATTATATTTAATTGTATTTTCGACAAAGATATATCTAAAAGATTGCAGCAGAATAAAATTGGGTCGGTTATTTTACTCGAACCGAATCGCCACCCGGTCCATCCGGCCGAGAAATGACCCAAGCGGTTTAGTAATCTTGTCAGTGTGAACATACTGATTGACTTTTTTGCAGATAAGGATTACATTGAGGTCATTGAACGGCATTGACCAGGATGGATTTAGAAAGTTGACTAACGAAAATTTAGTGCAGATTGTCATACATGTTTGAAATATTAGATAGTGTAGACTTTTGCAGTCCTTTGTTTCGCTTATTTCTTCTATTTTTGTAACTAATGGAGTATAATTTTTAAGTAGACTTTTTTAAGGTACAGATCGTAAAAAAAAATAAATAAATCTCAATCAGTTTCATAGACTCAATCCCTGCGGTGGTTGATCCGATCCTACGGAAATTTCTTACCGACGGTAGGACCACGAGAATAAATCGGGAAGCGCAAACGACAGCCAATCTAGATGTTTAACATCCTTTGATTGTGTTCCCTAATTAAAAAAAATTCCTATAAATACATCGCAACTGAGGATCGAACTGCGAGTCCTAGGGACAAGGTACAGATCGTCAAAGCTTCTAGAAACTTAAAGCAGATCAATAGACCAAGCTTTACTTTTATCACCATTGATTTTTTGTTATTCGTGTTGAACGGCGGATGTCGCCCGGGAAAAAAGAACGGTGAGAGATGGAGGAGAGTGGCTTAGTCGTAAATAATGCACACCTTGGAGGGCCTTTGTGGAGGTAGCTGCTCTATTAATACCGATCCAATCGACCGTCGTAGGACGAGAGACGGCCGGCGAGCGGCGATGGCGGAGGTGTTGCCATGGTGGAGGGCGGATCAGGTGGAGGAGAAGGGGAAGGGGAAGGGGAAGGGGAAGGGGAAGGAGAAGACTGTGGTGGAGGAGGAGGATGCCGTGTGGAGATGCTGGAAGCACTCGCTTCGGTCTCCCAGCGGAGTCTGCTCTGCCTGCCTTCGAGATCGCCTGCTCCGCCTCTGCCCCGATTGCCACAGCCTCCGCCCCTGTGGCTGCTCCCCTTCCTCCTCCTCCTCCTCGTCCGCCGGATCCTCCGGATCTGGAAGATGGACCGCCGCCGGAGAGCCCGGGTTCGGCCCTGTGGGTCCCGTCTCGCTGCTCATCGAGAGCGAACCGGCCTTCCGGCGTTCCCGATCGATGGGGTTCCCCCTCTTCCGGTCCCAACCGGTGGCCGACCCGGCCACTGGCCACGATACGACGGCGACGCCTCCGTCGCGGCGCCAGAGCCGGGGAAGGGTTTGGACCTCTTTATGGTCGCTCTCGAGGTCGGCAGGGGCGGGGAGAAAGGAGCCGCCGCCGACTTCGGGCCTGTTCCGGTCGAGGACAGTCGCGGCGGGGCGGTCCTCGATGCGAGGGGGCGTCAGGGAAGAGCAAAGAAGGAAAGAGTGGTGGAGGTGGCGCTTTCCCAGCCCGGTGGTCTTGTTGCGACACCGGAAGAAGGCTTCGCCGGAGCCCCTCGTTCTGCGGCGGCGCTGGTGACTGGAACAGGGCAGAAATAAACCGCCGTTTGTGAACCGGTTGAGCATGCTCTTGTGCAAAAATATTAGAAACTGATAATGAATATTTTAGAACATAAATTACATAATTAAATATTGGGAACCGTTTTCAATTTTTTAGTGTGTAACTTTAATAATTTTAATGCTAAAAATAATTAATAAATCAAACCATATTATTGGATCCTATCAATGATAATCTAATCTAAATTCGATGGACGAAAGGAAGAGAATTTAAAAGGATTTTTCAAACTCAATTAAAAATTTAAATAATTGAGTATAATTTTTATAATTTTTAAATATAAAATTATATTTATATTTGACTTGAATGCCTGAATAATGTTATTGATTTAGTATCAAATTGTGATATGAACACCAATTATGGAACTATGGTGTTGAATTTCAAAATCCAATACTATAGTGGTATTAGACTATTAGTTAACACTTAAAATTAGTTATCGAATATGGAATAAAGATATTTAATTCTTTGATAGATACAAGGATGAAAATGAATAATTGATCCGTATGAATATAAGAATGAGAATGCAAGTTAAACATGGGGTGGGAATATGAATTAATCCGGTAGAGTCTTCAAAAAAACCAAAGGAAAGGGGTTTAAAGAAATATAGAAAAGTAGAGTAGGCATAATCATTGTATGTTAAATGACAAACTTTTAAGCTTCTGGATCCGAGTTCAATCTCTTGCTTCAGTCTCAGCATGTCTCTCCCATCTCGTGCCGACTTTATGCTCCAGTCTCGACATGTCTCCTGCATCTCGTGCCTATCTGATGTTCCGGTTTCGACATGCCTTCCGCATCTCGTGCCGATTTCATGTTCTGATTTCGGCATGTCTTCTGCATCTCGTGCCGATCTTATGCTCTGGTCTCGACATGTCTTTCGCATTTTTGCACTGACTTCTGTTCAAACCTCGACATTTGCTCGGTATTCCCCTAGACATTACATACCGAACCTTAACCTAAGTGCATGCTTTAATCTTAAGGGATGGTCAACCCCGTATGATCAAAAAATATTAAAACGGTCTCTTCCAAGGAAAAAAGAAAAATATCCTCAAAAAAGATAAAAAAAAAAGATAGAATAATTCTTCTAAAACTATAAGAGATATTTCGAAATATTTTTTAAACGGATGTCAATATTTTAGAGATCAACTACTATAAAAAAATAATCCATGTCTATGGGTATAAGTACGCACACATAAACTCTTATTTCTTTAAGTAATTAAATTCTTTCCTTACGTAAAATTCTAATTTGAGCGTCGAAGTGATTTGTCGAGATCCACTTCTAGCGTCATTCTAACTTTTTTTAGAGTATTTTTCAGGTTTTTTATCTCTTTAGATGAATATTTTTAAAGAGTGTGCATGTCAGTTCTTGAACTGATAATTTAACCATTCACTCACATGTATCACATGTATCTCAGAGATGTAGCTACTGGGATTATCACATGTATTAGCCGGAACACGGATGATGATGATGGATATAATAAAGGGAATGGAAACGGAGGATAGGTCATGCATTGTCATCCTACATCAGGTAATTTTCAGGGGTCAAATAACATATTTACACAATTTAAGAGGTCAAATATGTCAAATAAAATTTTGTTGGGAAAATGGCAAAAGGCAGTGTCCGCCGTGGGCGGCCCGGCCCAACCACCTCTGTTTCTTCCACACTAGGGTTCTTCGTGTCCGTGGTGGTTGGACTTCGACTCCGTCGCGCGCTCGCCGTGGCTCTCCCCTCATGGCTTCTCCGTTGGCGAATTCTACCGTCACTGTTGGCGGAAAGGGTTCCTCACTCTCACCTTCGGCGGTATATGCCGTCTCCCACGGCGAATCCTCCGTCAGTATCGACCCCGCCGCCCTTGAGAAGCTCTCGCAATCCAAGCGACCGCCTCCGATGGGAAGTACTCAGGATGGCCCTTCCACTCCCCTGTCGTTGACCGCGGAGGAGTCTCGCGCTGCTCTCGTAGTTCTTCTGAATAAGCTCGTCCTCTCCGACGCCGCTGTCCGCCCCGGCCTCCCTTCTCTCATCGTGGACACGCTAAACCTTGCGTCTGGCCTTGAAAGACTAGATTTTTGTTCGGCTTCGGGGTTTTGGAACTCGATCGCCATGTTGAATGTGAGGAATCTTGATGAGATTCAAGTCGGCCGTGAGGAGCTTGGTATTTTCGAGACTTCGTGTGCAGCATCGGTTGGGGTCTGCGCGATCTTGGACTGCTGCGCCTCTGCTCTTGTGAAGGTGGTGGACGCCGTGGCAGCGTTGTCTTGCGAAGCTGCTCGCGCTGATGTCTCTGCGTTAGATTTGTTTGGATCCGGCGATGTATTCTCGATGAAGGATGAGACCGATGTGGCAAGCGACATGAAGACATTGTTATTTGGATCGAAGCTTGTAGGGCAGAACGATTCTTCGCCTTTCAGTGAGATTCCTACCGTCAATGGTAGCTTCAGGGAGGCTGTCAGGTTATTCCATGGCCGAACACGAGTTGAGTTGAACTCTAGTGTTAAGGTCAAGAAGTCAATTGTTATTGCAAATCACGGAAAGGAGAAAGCTTTTATTGCGTCAGTCTTACCACTTGCAATGTCAATCCAGTCCTTGTGTGAGAGTAGCATTGGCCGAGCTAAATCTTCTATTAATATTATCAGTGATAGTGGCTTGCACTCTAGGGTTGCTGAGGTTTTTGAGAAAGCATGCCCAAATTTAGATGATCTGAGAGATCAATTTCACTCAGTCACAGAAAAGGCTGCCTCTGGATCAAATTCTGCGCATGTTCTTCACTCGGTGTATGATTTTTTGGTTAAATTTAGGGACGTTCTTGCTTGGGAGGCAGTATTGGCATTGTTTTCCCTAGAAATAGATGACTCAATTGAGAGAGTTCAAGTGGATTCTTCGAAGGACAACAAACCGAATGGAGATTTCGTGAAAGGCGAGAAGAAGAATGACAAGAAAAAGAAGAAGAACTTAGGCAAGGGAACTTCTACCATAAGGAAGCTCCTTAGAGGCAGTGCTTTGTGTAGCTCTGAGCTTTCTGCTGAAAATGTTTCAGTGTTGGTTGATTGGGCATCTGATCTGTCAAAATATTTTGATCCCATGGACGCTAGGCTAGATAATCTACTGACAAGGGTTAAGGAAGTAGTTGAGAGCAATGAAGTCAGGAGACTTCCAAAGATTCCTAAGGTAATAAATCTTGAAATTGTTTGGAATCAAATATTTTCCACGATTTGCAGTTGTCAATACCTGCACAGGTTCTTTATATCTAGAGGGTTTCATCTTATTTTACTCTTTGTTTTTATCATTTCTTCTTTTCCTTCATCGAATTTTGTTTTATCCATGCTATGCTAGGGATTAATCAATTAGCCACCTTTTTATCATGGGATGCATTTCTGATTTAGATAAAACTTTGAGAACTGAATCATATCTGACCTGCATTTTATTGGAGTTATACTGAGGAGAAGTCAGTCTGTGTGGATTTTGATTAGAAGCATGAGCTGTTTGTTCACAACATTTTTTTTCTTTCCAAATTTCTTGCTGTACGCATTTGGGCAATGCATTATATGATAAGTTGAACCTTTATATGCATTATTATCTCATTGCATCCTGTGACACATGTATAAACACATCATTCTTCTTTGCCATTACAATTCAGAATTTCCTTTTGCTTATGTGTAGTAGGGTACACGCGATTTTGGAAAGGAACAAATGGCGATTAGAGAGCGTGCATTCTCTATTATCACAGGTGTTTTTAAGATGCATGGTGCTGTTGCCCTTGATACTCCTGTGTTTGAGTTAAGAGAGACTCTCATGGGTAAGTATGGTGAGGATTCAAAGTTGATATATGATCTCGCTGACCAGGTACACTTAAGGATGTCAATGATTTTCGTATTTTAACTTTTCTCTTCCAATTTATTTATTTGTGCATGTTGCCATTAGCTATGTTTTCTTCTTTCCTAGGGTGGAGAGCTCTGTTCTCTGAGATATGATTTAACAGTCCCCTTTGCAAGATACTTGGCGATGAATAATATAAATGCATTAAAAAGGTACCAAATAGCTAAAGTATACAGAAGGGATAACCCATCAAAGGGAAGATATCGTGAGTTCTACCAATGTGATTTTGATATTGCTGGTCAATATGAAACAATGGAACCTGATTTCGAGGTTATCAAAGTCTTGACAGAATTGTTGGATCAACTTGACATTGGCAGCTATGAGGTATTCTTTTTTCTTTCTATAGATATCTCAATGGAACTGGCATATTGTAAGAAGAATTTTGTTCTTAAAAAATAGTTGAATGTGAGAAACAGTTGCAATCAAAAGTCTTTAACTGCTCCTAAAATATTGACTCTTTGTGAAGATTTATCTTTGTATTTACAGATTAAGCTGAATCACCGGAAGTTGCTGGATGGGATGTTGGAAATCTGTGGAGTGTCCTCTGAAAAATTTAGAACAGTTTGCTCAAGCATCGATAAACTGGATAAGCAACCATTTGAACAGATCAAAAAGGAACTGGTTAGTAAAGCTTCTGAAAATTTATTGCTTATCAGTTCAAAACTCAAAGCAAACCTTTCTTCTGTGAATAAAAAATCAAAATTGGTTTCTAGGTGGAAGAGAAGGGTTTATCGACTGAAATTGCAGATAAAATTGGCACTTTTGTGAAGAGAAGAGGGCCAGCACTTGAAATTTTGTCAGAACTAAAGGAAGAGGGTAGCCAATTTTTGGAGAACACTGGTTCTGTTGTTGCCCTGAATGAGTTGGAGATTTTATTCAAAGCTCTTGAAAAAGCAAATTGTTTGAACCGAGTGGTGTTTGACTTGAGCCTTGCAAGAGGCCTTGATTATTATACTGGAGTTATATATGAAGCAGTTTTCAAAGGAGCTACACAGGTAAAATGATGCCTCTCTGACCATGGTGTAATAGTTGAAACATTTTATGCATAAATTCTGATTTTTTGTCATCTACTCTGAGGTAGCTGTGGTTTGCACTTGATCAGTAATAACCTTTGTCATTTGAATTTTTAAGGAGATCTAGGTCTGAAGAAATGAAGAATTGAAAATTCACTGTGGTTCCCTATCTGTATTCCTTCTTCATTCAGACACATGTTTTTTTAATAGCTCAGTTAACAATTATTAAAGGTGATTGGCTAACCACTTATCATAAAAGCTTGATCCATTAGGAAAGGAACCACTTATCTCTTCATGTGTGGGTGACACTGCCTTATGTGTGGGTGGGTCATATATATAGATTCAAACTCTCAACCTTTTGCTTTAATGATATGTTGAAGTTGATTGGATAACCACTTACTCCAAAAGCTGGAGCTGTTAGGAAAGTAACTAATTTATGTACTTATATTGTTAAAACCTCTTCCTTCATATATGGGTGACAACAATCATGTCTTATTCCGTGAATGGACAAGTCTTCTTTTATAAAGCTAAATATTCGTATATAATTAAAAGATAGGTCACACTAATGGCATATCTAGTTCATGCCTAGTGGGGTCTAACACCACTGGATTTCATTATAAAAATAACTATTATTTCATTGTGTATATATACATACCTACCTTGCTTGCCATCGTTGTTCTCCTCTCACTCATTGTCAGTGCTCACTTTCTTTTCTCACTAACCAAATTATTTTACATATCAACCAAATTGTTGTCGCTCTCCTCTTTCACCCATCATCGTTATTCCCCTCTAACTCTCTCTCATTGTTGCCATCTGCTTTCTCTACTCGCTGATGGAGGGTCAACAACCCCATCGTCAGTGTTTGTTCCTTGCCCTCCCCTTGCCTTCCTCTGTTCACCATTATAGGTTAGCTCACTTTCTGAACATCGTCACACCCTTTTCCTCCAGTCACGAAGTTCACCAAGCTATCCAGGAGGGTTGTTGCACATTTAGACATCAGAGGCAATGATTTTATAGTTATTCCTTGATGCCTTTTCTTTTATATAATGTTACCTATTTAATCTGCAAGCATACAATATTTAAAAAATTAATTCATATTATAGATATATTTCTCAAGGAGAAGTTATTTTAAATAGCAATCGAATGTGAGAAGTTCTTCAAAACAATCTCACACTGAAATCATGTTGAGGATAGTTATAAAGACAATGAAGTTACTTTTGCAACAATTATTAGTTAATAAAGATAGTAATATTTTTGCAATCTGCTGAAAATAATTTAACTCGTCTTTTTTATTAAATATTTGTGAACATTATTATATCTCTGCTTGTATTTTATCATTAATGTCATCTAATTTGTCTGTGTCAAAATTTTCACCGTTCAATTTAATGAGTTCACTTCAATAATTTTTTGGCTACATCACTGGGTAACACAGTTCTAGATGTAGTGTTTTGATTTATTAATCTGTCTCAAAGAATGATGATAAGGGAAGAAAAATCTAATTCGGTATAATCTGGAAATTACTTCTAACACATCTGAACTTGTTCTCAGTTTTTGTTTGATTTCTTCCTATAACTAGATTATCTGGTGAAACAGAGACGTTCATTTTATCTTAATGTCTCCCACCCACTCACTTTGGTGTTTTTGTTGCCTCTCAATTTTGTTTTTGCCTTCTTGGTGCCCTTTAATTCCTGGGCTTTTGACCTATCGAACCTGAAACCATCAAGTTTCCTGAATCAAATGCATTTTTTTTTTTTGCTCTTTCTGTGCCTTAGGTTGGTTCTATTGCAGCAGGGGGGAGATACGATAATCTGGTAGGGATGTTCAGTGGAAAGCAGGTTCCTGCAGTAGGTGTCAGTCTCGGAATCGAGAGAGTCTTTACAATAATGGAGGAACTTGTAAAAGACAGAAATCAGGTTTGTTGCCTCAATTTATTCATGTTGGAAAACTCAAATTAATGTGCTTCTCATCAGTCTGTATTGATTCATCATGCTCTTCTTCTACTTCATTTTTGTTCTTAATCTGGTTCTGCAGGTTATTCGCGCAAACGAAACACAAGTCTTGGTAGCCGTCCTCGGGAAGGATCTCACACTGGCTGCAGAGATTGTGAGCCAACTGTGGAATGCTAAAATTAAAGCGGAGTTCGGCCTCACCAAACGAATAATGAATCATATCGCACGCGCAAAGCAATCAGGAATCCCTTGGATGATCCTCGTCGGAGAATCTGAGGTAAGTAGCGGTATTTATAAGCTAAAGAACATCGAAGCCAACCAAGAGGAGGAGATTCCTAAAGAAAGAATTGTCGAGGAGCTCCAAGTAAGGCTCGGTGTCGCTTGACAAGACCAAAGTACTAAGTGAATATACACTTGATGCTTCCATTTAGCTAAAGGATTCAGAGTATGAACTAAGAATGAGTATGCTTTCTGTTTAAGCTTATTTGAGCTGGACTTGTGAGTGCCAACCGTTCGTTCGATTGCAAAGCTTGTGTATGATTTTGATTCAAAGTTACAATTTACAAGTGTTCTTATCGATGTGTATAAACTCATTCTTCCAATTCTTTCTTCAAGTTGCGTGATGTAGTGCTTAAAGAAGTTTTATTTCTTGATTTTTTTTAAATTTTTTTCATTTTTTGGTGAGTCTTGCTTGTTGAAGCTTTAATATTTATTCATCAAATATAATTAAACATTTTGTTTACTTTTCAAAATTAACACATTTACAAAATAAATTTTTAATGTACTTTACGAGTATTATACTAAATTTTGAAAGCTTAAAATGGAAATTAAAAGTAAAAATTATACATAATGAGAGAATGAGACAAACACTTGGCCCAACAAAAGCCCATGTAATGTTGAAGCCCATTTAGCAGTCATGGTTCTTCTTCGTCCAAATTCCAATCCTTCCTTCCGTATCCCAATCCTCCCCTCAAAATCTATAAATCGGATTCAATTGCGTTGCAACGAAAGAACGTAATCGAAACCGAAACGAATTGGAGTCACCGATCGAGAATCACTCTCCGGATAATCATCGAAGCCACGATTCCAGGGCGAAATCCTTAATCTTCTTCTTCTTCTTCTTCTTGTTCCCCGGTTCGATCGCCGCCTCACCGCTGCGATCGCCCCCCTGCCCTTTCAATCTCCCCGTTTCCGATCTCGAAACCTTCGATCCTCATCCTCTTTCGTTTTTGTTTTGGGGTGGGGGGCGTTTGTTTTTAGGGTCATGGATCGAGGTCGGAAGCGCGAGGGCGCCGCCGACCTCCGTGCGGACAAGCGCGCGTGCAGCTCGTCCGATCACCGCCCCTGCTCCTCCGCCTCCGGCTCCCCGCCCCCGCAGCCGCCGCACAGCGAGATGGAGTCCTCCTCCTCCGGGAGGTCCGATCGCGGCGGGGACTCCGGCTACGGGTCGTGCGACTCCGACGACTATGCCGGGGGTTACGACTCGCGGTCCGTGAGGGGGAGGCTGCACAGGGTCTTGGTCGGCCTCGAAGACGACGGCGCAGGGGCATCCGCGCAGCTCGCAACGCTGACCGAACTCTGTGAGGTGCTATCCTTCTGCATGGAGGACGCCATGGGGTACTTCCCCGTGGAGAGCGTCGTGCCTCCGCTCGTGAAGCTTGCTGGTCATGAGAGCAATCCCGAAGTCATGCTTTTGGCGATAAGAGCGCTCACCTACCTCTGCGATTCGATGCCGAGGTCGGCGGATGCCATCGTGCGGCATGGCGCCCTACCTGTCCTGTGCGGAAGGCTTTTGGCTATCGAATACTTGGACGTGGCAGAACAGGTACTTGATTCGCGTCCATCACATTCTATTTTTTCCCCCTAAACCTTTATGATAGAATTATTTTTCTTAGTTTACGATTGTATTAGTGCCACCAAGCATTGGAAAAGATATCGAGGAAACAACCGATTGCTTGTTTGCAAGCGGGAACAGCAAATGCTGTCTTAACTTATATTGATTTCTTTCCAAGTAGTATTCAGGTTAGTAGAAGAGCAGCTTCTGAGCATCATAGCTCTGTTCGTATCATATGGTTTTTGTCAAATTGGATTTCAAGTAACCACATTTACTAAATCTGCATTATTCAGAGAGCTGCCGTTTCAACAATAGCCAATATGTGCAAGAAACTGGCGCCTGATTGCTCTTCAAGTATTATAGAATCAGTCCCTACTTTATGTGCTCTTCTCCAGAATGAGGATACGAAAGTTAGTGCTCTACCGCTCTTGACTCCTATTCTTCGTTATAATTCTTAAAAAAAAGAAATTTTGTTCAGTTCTTGACTTCTTCGTTGTTGTATTTATCCCTCATATATATTTGGTGAAACTGCTTTTTGATCCCTCTAGTTGATGCAGTTGGTGGAAACTGTTGCTGTTTGTCTTGCACGAATAGCTGACTCTGTTGGCTCTTCCTCCAATTTGCTGGATGAACTATGCAAGCTTGGGTTAATACAAAAGTCCTTGGAATTAATAACTAATGACGGTCATAGGACACTCAGCCGTGTAACTTATTCTGTATGTTACTTTAATGATTTCGTATTCATTATTTGATCATTTGCCATGTTTCTTGACCTATATACTTTTCTAGGATGCTTATCTCTTTTGTTGCTTTTTCCACATTCAGGGTTTAATTGCTCTTCTCACCAAACTTGCTGGAAATTCTCAGCAAGCAGTTCAGACCCTATTTGAGCTCAATATAAGCAGAACTCTGAGGAACATCTTAGTAGGTTCTGAAATGTCAGATGATTCTGCTTATGCATCTACTGAGGATTTGCAAATCAATCAGGTTTCTATCCTCTACTTTGATAAAATGCTCATTAGACCTGTGTTGCATGAAAGTATATACATCTTTTATATTTTCCGTATGACATATAAGCTCAGGTATCATATTTTTATGTGATTGTTTTGAGATAATATAACATTTGTTCTTCAGACTACCTCACAAATTGAATAATCTCAACTAATTCAACCATATGAATCCTGAAGAGAGGAAGCTTGTTATAGGCTTCTCTACAACATGCTTTCTGTCAAGCAGATCATAAAAAAGTAGCAATATGAATTTATTTCCTAAACATAAATTTCTTGTATTTCTTCTGCCTTTTGTCAATCATGGACCTCATTATTGTCCACTCTTTTTAACTTTCAAAAACAAATAAGGCAAAAAAAACTTCCAGGAAGGTTTAAGGATGTCATTGGTTCTTTACATTGTAAAACATAATGTTGGGTTCTTAAATGAATTGAATTTAGACAAGGGAAGGGTGCACGAAACATTGAAACCATCTAGGCGACCATGTTTCTGACTACTTAATATCATGTAGCGTGAAGTGTTTGGTGAAAGCGCAAACTTACATGAAAACCAGATAATATGAGGTCTGTTGAATCTCTGTATAACTCTCATAAAAAGGAGTCAAGCATGTTAGAGCAGAATGAAACCTAATAGTTTAATGCAGTCTCATAGAGCTGCAACCCGTGTTTGAATGCTTACATTTGTAAGACTATAATAGTGGCATTAATACTAGAAAAAAGCTGAGGAAATAAAAAATAGGGAAAGTAGAAGAATGCCTAGGGGCTTTGAATTTTGTCTGATTGAAAAAACAAGATGATACCTTTTAGCTGTAAACCGAACTGTAGAAGAATTCCTTGCACAGCATGAATGTTGTACAAATCAGCAAAAGGAATAATAAATATTCCTATGTTATAGAATTGATCCTTAGTTACATGCATCTATGGACATATTTAGCTGATTACAACCATAATAATATGATTTAGATATCACTCCTATGACCAATGAAATATTTTAGGAACATATTTCACTCCATTCGGACAGTGAGAATAGTAACATCTCGTTAATCATGATATGTTTCTGAATGTATATGATACATAATGTTGTATCTGAGGTCTACAGAGAAAAGCTTTTTAACAGCTAAAATCAGATTTGAAAATTCCAATATACATGTTATTTTGATTAGTTGTTGACACAAGATTTTGAGGTTGTAACAAATCTAACATGAATATTCATGCAATTTCTTCTATTTTTTAATACAAATCTTGCACATTTTTTAATCTAACACGTTGTGTAGCATTTTTTTTTATGTCCGACATCATGCAATATATACTAAACAATTATTAACATAATTTAGTAATTTTTAAAAAATAAACAAATACAATTTATTATTTTAATTACATAAATTTGTTAAATATTCGAAATAAATATCATTCTATGTGCTTAATAAAAGCTCTGCTAGTTTTTTTTCCTAAAAACAATTGATATATGTGCATAAGTTTGTTGAAAAGAAAGTCTCGGGCTATATTTGTTAAAAACTCCAACATTTGTTGCTAGATTTAGCAATTACCTCTAGTTTATTTGCTTGCTTTACATATGTTTGTAATATTTTCCTATCCTATCATGCTACACTATTTTTGGAGAAAATAGATTAGAGACCAAGTCATGTCATGCATTCTATTAGTCTAAAATATCAGGGGTGTCAAAGAACATATTAAATAGATCAAAACAATTTCCTTATACCTTGAGCTTCTGGGATAAATTCCACCTGTTTAATCTTAACATGTAGTTTTGATTTTTACTTGGTACAAGGGTTGAAAACTTTAGTTTTATTTGCTACAACCAAAATATGATATGAGTGAAATTGGCACCATCTCCAGATGCTATCCTTCAGCCTTTATGTTTACTTTGTGGTAAATTAACTAAATGTATGACTGCATTCCAATCCAACACTAAACCTTTTTCTTCAGATTCATATTGCTAGTCTCTCATGATGTCAAACAATTTATTGTTAAGCACCAGATTACTTTATTTAGATATAAATGTTTATAATTGTTTGTGGTCTTTGATTTTTTTTACATCTAAAACATTTTTTTTACATCATTTGCATATCTAGGCTTAGTTGAATTTACGTAGTAGTACTTGTTGTTGTATTTGCGGATCAATGGCATTATTGATTTATCAAATCACTACTTGCTGCAGGTATATGAAGTTTTAAAGTTAGCTAACCAGTTAATTCCTCCAAGAGAGAGAGATTCAGACAATCAATTAACACAAGCTAAGGAAAAGATTCCAATGGTTGTGCCCAATTGGTTGGTTTAGATATAAATGTTTATAATTGTTTGTGGTCTTTGATTTTTTTTACATCTAAAACATTTTTTTTTACATCATTTGCATATCTAGGCTTAGTTGAATTTACGTAGTAGTACTTGTTGTTGTATTTGCGGATCAATGGCATTATTGATTTATCAAATCACTACTTGCTGCAGGTATATGAAGTTTTAAAGTTAGCTAACCAGTTAATTCCTCCAAGAGAGAGAGATTCAGACAATCAATTAACACAAGCTAAGGAAAAGATTCCAATGGTTGTGCCCAATTGGTTGGATCAGTTTTCAATAGAAATTCTTCCTGCTTCTATTAAGGTTTGTTTCTGTCAATGGTACATCATGTATCCCTAATAATATTATGCTAATCTCTGCATCACATATATCTGGTAGGTTGTGAACTCTGATGCAAATCCATATGTATGTTATGGCTGTGTTTCCATCATAAGCCGCATTGCCTATTACAGCACACCTGACACACTTCTGAAGTCAATTAAAGATATAAATATCTCAAAGTGAGTAAACCACAGAATTGATGTGATCACATCAATATGTAGAATCTTTATTAAAGGTTCTCTCTTAAATTTTGTTGGGCAGTTTTTTGGCAGGGCTGTTGCTCAAGAAAGATCCACATATATTAATTTCTACACTGGAGACAGTTGAGATTCTGATGCAAAAACTTCCTGGTTTTTTCTTAAGCTCTTTCATCAAGGAAGGAGTAGTTCATGCAATTGATGCACTTCTTTCTGAAGATAAAGGCACAGAGCCTGTGCTTGAACACTCAGATGATCAAATGGTAGTAAAAGATATTTCCAGATGCCTGTGTTATTCATTTGCTTTATCTAGGGTTCCATCCTCAGAAGCAAAGACATGCAAGATTGTAAAAGAATCTATCCACAACCTGGGAAGGCACATTAAAGCGACCTACTTTGCTAATGGAGCAATGAGCTCTGATATTGGATTTACTGAAACCCTTCAAAATATCAAAACTTTGTGCAAAGTGCTAACTGAAAGTGTGGATATGCATTTAAATAGTGATGGTAGTCTCCAAGATGAGGCGAATTTAACTCAAATGTTAGACCAGGTAATGAGAGCTTTTTCTCAGGAAGATCCTATGTCGACCTTTGAGTTTGTCGAGAGTGGTTTTGCAAGATCTCTGATCCATTATTTATCAAACGGAAAGTATCCACATGGAACTCATGGTGTTGGCTTATCAAGTCACATTCTCACCATACTAAAGAGATTCCAGACATTTGCTTTCATTTGCTTATCAAAACCACGTCAAAGTTGTGACAATACCATTTTGGTTATCTTGCTGGAGAAGCTGCAGAATGCATTGTCTTCTTTGGATAACTTTCCTGTTATTGTAAGCCAGGGTTATAAGGCAAGGAACACTTATGCAGATATCCCTGCTAGGTGCTACACCATGAATCCCTGCTTAAGAGTTCGCTTTGTCCGTGAAAAAGCAGAGTCACACTTGTCCGACTACAACAATGTTCTAAGTGTTGATATTTCTTCATCGGTAGACAATATAGAAGGATATCTATGGCCTAAAGTTAGTGAAAACAAGAATGTAAATCTGACAGAATCTATGGATAATAACATCAGCAAACTAAAACTCACTTCTTCAAGGTCAAATCGTACTTCAGAAGGGGATTCTATAGAGAAAGACACAAATATCTCCCATGAGACGTGTATTTCCAACTCTTCAGAGGTACAGTTTGGTTGTTAACTTGTTATTTTTCACAAATCATATTTTTGAACAAAAGCATTTAGTATAAATGGCATTTGTATGTCTACTACGATACATCTGATCTCATACTATCACTCAAGTTCAATGGCAATAAGATATCAGGTGGTTTGGATGAACTTTTTCCTTGCAGTTGCTTACAAAGACACATCTGATCTTATAATATTCATTATAGTTCAATTGAAATAAAATGTCAAGTGCTTTAAGCAAATCCTTTTCTCACAGTTGCTTAAATATTCTTCTACTTAGGTAATTAGAAGTCAAGAACAACTTTTGCCAACAGAAACTAGTCCACTGCAGTCAACATCTGGTAAGCTTTCAAGTATTTTTAAAAAACACGTTGTTAGATAAACATATTTGTCACTACATACCTCTTTACCTGTTGTTCTTCAGGTGTGAAATCTGCTCCAGGAATACCCATAACAGCATCTCCAAGCATAGGAGAAGCAAAGCAAAAGTTAACTTTTAGCTTAAATGGAAAACAACTTGACTGCTCTAAGACACTCTATCAAGCAGTTCTAGAGGATCAAATGTCTTCAGAATCTCACATGGTTGTGGGGTCAAGATTTTGGAATCAATTATACAAACTTTCTTACAGAGTATCTGAAGATGAAAACTCAAGCAAGGGCCAACTCTTAGATTGTGTTTCTCAGTCAAACATCCTCTTGAATAAGCTTGGATTCTCCTGGCAAAAACTTCCTTTTTTTCCTACTATATTTCAAGTCGAGATGCCTTCTAACATTGATAAAATGAGTTCAACATATGATATTTTGTTTATGTTGAAAATATTGGAGGGCTTGAATCACTTTTCTTTGGAATTGTTGACTGATGAAAGAGTCGGAGCATTTTCTGAAGGAAAAATAGATAACCTTGATGATCTGAAAGTGATAGTTCCTTCAGTTCCAGAACTGGGGTTTGTGAACAGTAAATTATCTGATAAGTTGGAGCAGCAACTCAGAGACCCTCTGGTGTCGACCACTGGTTATTTTCCAGCGTGGTGTAGCCAGTTAATGAATTCATGCTCTTTCTTATTTTCTTTCGAAGCAAGATGGAAGTACTTCTACCTCACAACTTTTGGTTCTTTGAAAAATCAACAAAATAGCATGCAGCATTCAAATAGCCCTGGCACAAACTCCAGCAGTGAGAGCCTCACTTATCCACGCAAGAAGTTCAAAGTTGATAGGAACAAGATCCTTGAATCTGCTATGAAAATGATGGAATTACATGTTCATAGTAAGGGTTCTCTTGAAGTAGAATACGATGAAGAAGTGGGTACTGGTCTAGGTCCTACGATGGAATTTTACACATTATTAAGTCATGAATTTCAAAAGGCTGGATTGGGTTTGTGGAGAGAGGACCTTTGTCACAGTGTTGGTGAATCTGGATTATTGTCGGCTCCATTTGGACTGTTTCCTCGTCCATGGTCGACAACAACAGGTGTGTTGGGTGGGACTGAATTCTCTGATGTGATTAAAAAGTTTCTCCTCCTTGGTAAGCTGGTAGCCAAGACAATCAAAGACGGAAGGATATTGGACATACCATTTTCTAGAGGCTTCTACAAGATTATGCTTGAGCAGGTTCTTGCAAATTTTTATAGTGATTGCTTGTGTTTGTGAATGTTGTTTCTGTGCAGTCTAACCATGGAATGAACTTAATGCTTCTGTAGGAGCTGAGCATATGTGATATCCAGTCATTTGATTCGGAGCTTGGAAGGACTTTGCTGGAGTTTCAAGCTATTATCAATAGGAAAAAGTTTGTCGAATCAGTTTCTGGAAAAAGTCATAGGGTTCCATCTAACTTAAATTATAGGGGTATCAGTGTGATGGATCTATCTCTTGATTTCACTCTTCCAGGCTATTCTGATTATGCACTTTCCTCGGAGAGTACAAAATTGGTAAGGCACGGAGCAGGAAGAGTAGGACTCATTCCTTCTTATGCAAAACATTTTGGTAACTATAGTTGTTTGCTTGATAGGTTAATATTGACAACTTGGAAGAATATGTTATGCTGGTTGTAGATGCAACAATTGGCAGTGGAATTGTAAGACAAGTTGATGCCTTCAAGTCTGGGTTTAATGAGGTAATTATTTGCGTCATTGTTCAATTTAGGTTTGTGGAACCTAAAACTTTTATGGCTGGTTCTTCCTTTTGTATAGATGATAAGTTAATGAAAAAAAAGATTTTAATTTGCATTGAACCTTAAACATGTATTATAATTCTTGACATTTCTAATGTTATCACAATCCGAGTGAGATAGTCTCGGCCCCATACTTTTAGTTTATTTTACCTTCCGCCCCCCCTTTATGTCCAGGTATTCCCTCTGAAAGCTCTTAAAATTTTCACCGAAGATGAGCTGGAGAGACTACTATGCGGTGAACAAGATACTTGGGATGTATGTACACTTTCCCCCTACTTTAGTCATTGATTTTGTGCTCCTTGATGACTATGATTGCCCCTTTCTATACAGTTCACTGAGCTTGTGGATCACATCAAGTTCGACCATGGATATACAATGAGCAGCCCTACTGTTATCAATGTCAGTTATCTTCACAAATCTCCCCAAAGCATACACAGAAATGTTTTATTCACAATATCAAACCTACCACAGTCTCTGTCCCTTTTTCTTTTTCAGTTGTTAGAAATCATTCAAGAATTTGGGTGTGATCAACGTAGAGCTTTCTTACAATTTGTTACTGGTGCTCCTCGACTCGCACATGGCGGCTTAGCTGCACTTAACCCTAAACTAACAGTCGTTCGCAAGGTTAGAATTTACAGTGGGATAATCCACCATATTATTGTGCGCATGTAACAACATGCTTCTATTTTCAATTGCAGCATGGTAGCTGTGATGCTGATTTGGATTTGCCAAGTGTGATGACTTGTGCTAATTATCTAAAGCTCCCACCTTACTCTTCCAAGGTATTTGTTTCTTTCCTCTTTTTTTTTTTGTTGCTTCTGAATTCTTGCTATCTGATGACTCATTTAAGACTTTGCCTTCTATACGATGAGAAATGGCAGTTGTATCGCTTAAATTGATTTTAATCAGTGTATGCTTTTTGATGCAAGTGATATTTAGTTAAGTATTAGTTTCCTGAATGGAATATTAAGTGTAGAACTAACGAACAATTTTAATTTTTTGTTTCTGGAAATCCACTTTGATTTGTAGTTAGAAACAACAAATGAAACTGAAATTTTGGTTCAATTATTGAAATTGAATCCCATGACTCCAGGTAAGAAAAAGTCAAACCAAATCTAAAAAAAAAGTATATGACATGGACAGACTGCAAATATGATGCATTTCTGAACACAACATATATCATTTTTGACATGTTTGTCATCTAGAGTATTCTCACTGATGTACTATCTCTCAACTTGCACTGCAGGAGAAAATGAGAGAAAAACTGTTGTATGCGATAACCGAAGGCCAGGGATCGTTTCACCTCTCGTAAGCACTGCAAGACGTTGTGACTCTTCGAATCCATCGGTACGCACTGCTTTGAATATGATTTGGAGTCATGAGGTCAGAGAAGATGTAAATAACTAGCAGGAGGAGAAGCCTAGTGGTGAGCAGATTGTTATGCACAGCAAAAGGATGCCCCGCCCAGGCTTCAAAATTGTACATAGTTCAGGTTAAGTCGATAGGGAGCAGCTACTTGTGCACATAAAAGAAATGTAAATAAGACGATATTAACTTAGAACTCTAGTCATCATCCAGGGTATGTTTTATTCCTACAAATAAGTAACCTTGCTTGGCCTGTTCATATCTTTTCTCTGGTTTAGTCTTTACTTTGTGTATATTGTGTTTGCTGCAGCTGATATCAATTATGTTTGAATCGTTTGCAAGTAGATTAGTAAATATGTTGTATTTGTGTAAAGTATTTTAGAAATAGAATTTTCACAAAGAAGAGTTTGTTTTTATATATTTGCCATACAAATAGTAAAGGCATTTCCCCCTTGACCAGGTTTGGTTAGTCGATTGACTTGAGTGGTCTAAACAATTAGCTACATTGGTCATTTCATCATGATTTAGTAGACCATAATTTGAGTTGGCTAGGTGAGTCAAGCACTTCGGGCAAGTTAGTTGTATCGGGGCAGTCGATTCGTTTGGTCGAGGTCGGTGATTCAATTGGTCAAAATGATCGAGTGAGCTAGTTGGTTAGATTAGACAATTTAGATGACTAGGGCGAACTAATCATTTCAAGCCAAGCTAAGTCATTTTCTCTCTCTTCAAAATGGTATATTTTTTTTTATTAATTATAACAATACATCTAATGGCTATGATTTCTCATTCCAACTACTGCTGAAAATTTTAGAAAAAAAATTAAAAATATATTTTTATAAAGAAAAACTAGACGTTTTAAATTTCAGTTTTTTTATCACCTATTTTCCTATGTCTCCATGAGAATTATATATATATAATATATATATATATATATATATATATTATTAATTAATTAATTAATTAACTCTATTGTGGGATTATTAATATTGTAATTCTATAGAATTTATATATTATGTTAAACTCTTGAGTGATCGAATTACTTGTAATTTATAAATTTGCACAATAAATGGAGGTTGTGCAACGTTGTAAAATTTATAATGAGGAATCTCTTCAAGATAAGGCAGTTTACATCTATTATATTATACAACATGAACTAGAATTGCTCCCCAGTAATTTCTGAGATAAATCAAGCTAAAAGCCAGATAATACCTTAATGACACATCTGCATGAACTCTTTAAAGGTGATCTAGTCATATTGATCATTAGCATCAGCAGCTCTTTCCCACAACTAGTTCTTCCCCTACACCTTGCATAGTGTTCAAGACAACTCTCTCTGCTTTTTCTGTATGAAAGCATGAATTTGCATAAGAATGCATACTTGGAAAGACAACAACAAGGCGTGAATCGCAACTATTTGGAGTTTTCTCTAATCCCATTCCTATGCCTACCCTAGACAACCTAATTAGTTAGGGTAACGATCACAACAAAAAAATACTACATGACATTTTGGTACACTAAAACTTAAACCACATGCAATACAGCTGAAAGTTTCATTTTCTTTTTTCTCTTTGTAGTCAGGGAGAATAGAACTATGTGTGCATGATGAATCTTACCAGAATCTTCCAAGTTGTTACTCTCTCTGGTGCTGCATCACTACTGTATTATGACTCTGGAGAAGTATCGAGTAGTAGCGATCCATGGACAATTTCTGAGGAATTTACATCACTATTCTCTGTGGGTACTGCATCACTTTCACTTTGGAGAGTGGCTTCTGCAGAAGAATGGCAAATGGATGGACGAATGTTGCCAGGCAGTTGTGTCTCGCTGCTAGCTGCCATTACCACATCACTTTCTCCATGGATATTATTGAGAAGAGAATCAGGTAAGGTACCATGACCTTGACTGTCAATGTCAGAGTCATTGTGTTCTCTGACTACAGCATTACTATTTTCATCAAGATTGATGTTTGATTCTGTTTGACATTTTTCTTGGAGATCTGGAGAAGAGTCGGACAATGTTGGATGAAAGTCACAGGGAAGATTGGTGGTGCTACTCTCCTTGAGTACTGCATCTGTTTGGTTCTGCTCATCAGAATCTAGGGAAGTAACTGATCTCTCTATCAGTCCTACATCACTGTTTGCAAGGAGATTATTGAGTATAGGAGCATCAGATATGGAAGCATGAAGCTCGCCATGAATGCCAGTGCTATCTCTAATGATAACATCACTTATGCTGCTGTCCAATACCTTTTCATGCTTTTCTTGGAGATTGGCATCGGCAGAGGTATCATATGTTGGTGGATGAAGATCACTGGGAAGGTTGGTGATACTATCCAAGAATACTGCATCACTCTGATTTGGGACATCAGAATCTATAGCGGCAACTGACCTGCTCTCTATCATTGCAGTATCATCTTCACCATGGAGATCATCAGGAAGAGGAACCTCACATACGGAAGGATGAAGTTCATTGGGAATTTCAGAATCAGTGGATCCGACTACAGCATCACTCTTTTCTTGGAGATCAGCATCTGAAAAAGTGTCACATATGGAAGCATGAAGCTCACTGTGCATTGCAGTGCTATCTCTAAGTACAACATCACTAATGGTGATATGACGCGACTCGTGGCTTCCGAAGCCGTCCAGACGGGAGCTTGGCGTGGATCACCAGTAGAGGCGGGACTCCGACGAGGACCGCTCGATTGATACCAACACTCGCTCAAACGTCATCAAAGAGGTACGCGTAGAATAATCTTTTATTCTGTAAATTTTATTTATGCACGTAGAATAATTGTTATTCAGAAAAATTTTAATTTCCTGCCATGTCTTGTACATGTTATTACCTGCTATGCATGCGTGTGTTGTGATAATAATTAGTTTTAATTATCTGTATATTTCCGCTGCGCACGTTTACGAAACATGTAGACACGCGCATTACATCGGGACGATCCCAATAGCTAAGTCATCATTCATATCAATCAACCTCATATAGTCACGAGCTCTCAACCCCCTTGTATGTTTAATCAAGTGTTTACACAACATAAACATATATAAAATAATAATGTAAGGTCTAACTTAAACTCTTTGTATAAACATTAAATTTCATGGTCAAATCTAATCACTTAAGGCATGATTACATCAACAAAAATTTCGTTAACTCAAGTATCCATTGGGGAGACAAACAATCGACTAGATGTAAGTTTAGTCGACTAAGCTAAAGTAGTCACCGGATTAGTTAACTAGGGTAAGTTAAAAGTCAACTAATCAAGTGAAAATAATTAGTAACTATTCACAACAAGAAGTCTATAAGAATGCAAACAGAGGGGAAATTAGGAAGGATTCTTGAGCAATCATATATGAATGAAAGCATGCAACTGTAATTGAAAGCAAGCCAAAGATTCCCATCTTGTATTGTTTATTATTGTAATTGATATTATTTATTTTTGTATTTTTTATTGTTGTTTATAAGCTCAGATTATAAGAGGTATTTCCACCTGTAGAAGGCATCTGAGAACAATAAAAGACAGAGGGATTATGTGAGTGACTCACCAACAAGTCATAAGACGTGGAGTAGGAATTAAGGTTCTAAACCATGTAAAACTCTAAGCATTAGCATTGCTTCTCATTTGTGTTTTCGTATTTGATATTCCATTGTGTACTAATATTATTGTAGACAATAGCATGTGAAATGAAGTAATAAACTATTCACCCTCTCTAGACTCATCATCAATCTTATAATTGAGTCAATTGGAGAGTAGTCGTTGGTAGATAACCTATTGTGCCATTCTGAGGCAATATCTGATTAGGTGTGCCATCAACTTCAGCACCATCATCCATCGCATTAGCACCCAGGTCTGCCTCTGCAGCATCAAGTTGTTTGTCTGCAGAATCATCATTTGCCACTTGGATTGCATTATCTGGACAAGATATACCATCTCCAGAAAGCTCAATGATCTTAGATAAAGGCCCCTTTTTGCATTCAGATTGGTTTTTTATCTCTGAAATTTCAACCTGGATACTGACTGGATCTGGTGTATCCACTGTTCCTTCAACTTCTTCCCCATCAAAAGCAGAAGTGGCTGTTTCTGCATTCTCCTGACCACGTTCTCTGTCAAACACATTAATTTCAGATTTATAAATGCCAACTGAAACACGATTGCCAGAAGATGCTGAATCCATAACAATCAATTTATCCTGAAGTTGTGAACCAACTGACTCACAGCCGAACGAGTCACCCAATGTGTTATCTCGATTTTCATTATGGATTGTATCTTCAAGCGCATCACCATCTTCATTCTCAAAAAACTTATCCTTCTCCCCATCAAAATTTGTTTCACTGGTTGGATGCTGAGGGCGCTCGTTACTGTCCTCACCAGGATCATCAGCATCCATTGCTTCTGCAGTCTCGATGACATCAGCTGTCTCGTTATAATACATTTCTACCTTCCCCTGAACTTCAGATTCATCTGCCAATACCAAATGAGCTTCAAAATCTTTATTTCCTGCCAAGGGAATTCGGCCCTGTAGTGGATTACCACTCTGTGCAACATTCTCAGCAGTTGTTTTATCCATCGAAGAAGATTTAAACTTCTCAAAGGTTTCAACTTCATGACCACTCTTTTCAAACTCGGCTGGTTCGATCTCATCTTGCACTTTGTTAGCCTCCTTAGAAACACCGGCTACAACATCAAGCTCTACTTTGCTCCCTGTCTCAGTCCCTCTACTTTCTGGCGTATGATAAGCTTCACGACCAGAAAGTAAAGAACTGCTTGCACAACTTTTCTTCTCCTCTCGAATCCCCAAGCCTTCTGTCATTTCTGCAGCATCGCTGCAACCCGCGATTCCATCAGCAGTCAAAACGCTTCCTTCCGAATTCCGAAAAACCAAAGACTCTCCAGAAATGTTTACTTCTCCTCCAGTATCAGAAACAAGTGCAGCACCTGAAAACGTACTTCCCTCTTCCAGCTCCCCTGTGTTCAAATCCAAGCCCGTGCTGCGCTCCACCGATGGGCTTGAAGCCATCGAACAGAAAAAACCCCTAGAATTTCCTCATCTGCATCCTTCGACAAACCACCTAAACCAACGACAGCGGCAAATCGTGAATTCAACAAAACTTCTAAAGCACCTTCCAGAACCCTAGAATCAGCTACCGAACCAGGAAGAGGGAGATCGACGAGAAGAGGACGGTTTCTGAACGAATTACCTGGGATCCTGCAGCTCCACGGCGGAAAAACTGGAGATTCGGAGCGATTAGACAGAGGGGAGGAAGCGGTAGGGAAGAAGATTGAGATCCTCGAAATCCATTCGAGCAGGAAGAACGTTTACAAGGGCCGAGCCAATGGGCTAGACCTGGTCCGCCGCATCGGCCCAGCCCATCCCTAGCCGATAAGTTCATTTCATCAGATCGCATTGACACAATATTTAGTTCGATGCAAACCTCTAAATTAAAAGATTCATATGGTATGTTTTAATATTAATATCAAATCATTTTTTTCATTATTTCATATTTTCTACAAATGCAAATTAAAACGCTAAAAATTGATATATCAACATCAATTCAATAATATTCTAATGCGACAAAACACTTGAACAATTAAAAAAAAAATCAAAATTTGAATTTCAATAGTGAGAAAAAAATTATCTATCTCCAAAATTAATTAGAAACATCTTAATTATAAAAATAAAAAATAAAAAATAAAATCTTCCCTCCTGTCCTCCCTTGTGGAATCGGAAATGAAGAACGCGTGACCATGCTGGTCCAGAATTTTCACAACACAGTCACAGGAAGATCAAACGAAACACCAGCAAAGGCATAAACATTCGTGAATAAATTTTATATCTGATTTAATAATAATTTATTTATCTTCACTTAATACATAAATTAATTAAATAAATAAATTTAAATAATTCATATTAAACATATATATTCAATTTATTAATACATTTATAAATAATATTTATGAACATTCATAAATAATATTCACAAATTATATTCATTAATAAAATTTTTATTAACATATTATATAAATAAAGAAATTAAAATAAATAAATAATATTTATTATCAAACAAACTTAATTAAGAACTTGATAGTATTTAAATGCAATCAAAGGCTGCTGGACATCTGGGTTGATCGCTGCGTGCGCTTCCCGATTTACCCTGGTGCTCGAAGAAAAACTTCCGTAGGACCAGATCGGTCACTTCCAGGGATTGAATAAATGCGACTAACTGAGATTATCATTTTTTTTATAACATTTAAATGAACTAAATTCAAATCAAACTCAAACCTATAAAAAAATCAAACTAAACTTAAATAATTATTCTTGATTCGTTTTAAATTAAATTTAGCTCAATTAACTTATTAACACCATAAAATTTGACTGGATTGACTTATTTACAACCCTAATCTCGTGCAGGAACAGTGAACTGACAATATGCTGGAAATTGCAAAACTAACAAATTTTCTGTTGCTAAAGGTTTCAAAACATTGGGTGCATTTTATCTACAGTTAGATAGCACTTGTCGAGTGATCAGCATACAAACAATTGGATAGCAAAGCATCACTTCCATAAAGTAGAAATCGTCAACTATGAAATAATCAACAGGTTGGCAACTGCCACAGCTAAGTGATCAGCCTTGTTAGCTGACTAGGGTTTCAGCTTGTCCGTCAACCTTTTTGATAACTTATCGCCGTGCAATGTGATCTTCCAACAATCAGCTTGAAAAATGAAGACAGAACCCACTTTGGGAACAACTGCAATGCAAAATATACCAGTTGAGAAATTTATTGACTTGGGTTTTTTTTTTCCGTCTTAACATTTTCCATTCTAATTAGAATTTTTGTGTGTTGATTTTTAAGAACTCAATGCTCATTCCTAGCCATGAAGTATAGAAGACCATACCATAATCTAAAGAACAAGAATATATATTCTATATGCAAACTGTTTATTTCAAGATTAAATCTATTCTTAAACCACAATGTCTAGGAAAGTTAGTATGAAGTGAGACAATGCAACCAAACTAGTTGCATCACTGATTCATGTCTTTTCAACTACATCAAGATGCAAAAAAAATTGTGTAATGAAGATCATGCTAATATATTTTGAATGGCTGAATGTGTTAAACAGAAATTTCCCATAACAGCAATGAACTGATGTGCAAACAAAAAAACTCTTTTTACACACAACTAAAGTCGAAGTTATATTATACCTCGGAAGCAGTTTTCTTTTGTAATTATCCCAAAGGTCTCCGAAGTCTCTCGAATCATTATACCACTTTCGCCTTTGAAGGCACTTGTTTTGCATTCGACAACTAGAATAACACATTGAGAAAGTATCATCCACAAGTAGATAAAGTACAGTAAAATCAAAAGCATGAAGCTAGCATGATATTGATAGGCAGTCACAGACGACAGAGTTATGTCCAAAAATACTAACCCAAAAGAAAAGCACCATGCAAATCTGCATTGAGAAGGCACTCATTCAATTGCTTTTTCCTGTAATTCATCATAAAAAGAAATTTTCATAAAATTAAAATGATCAAATTATTACAAGATGTTATATAGGAAACATGAAAAAGTGCCTGCCCACTTAAACCACAAAGTTCCTTGCATAAGGGTAGAATAAAACGTACCCCACTTCTTTCAGAAGCTCGACAATGTATCCTTTCCACATTTCATGCATTGGTGTGAAGAGATCAAATCTGCAACCAGATCAGTAAGTTTTTTATTTACAAAAAAACATTGTAGAGAATAATTTATGCAACTCTGCAACACTTTGGCACATTTAGTTCATTAACTGTGATTTTGTTAGTCGAACTAACAAAATCAGGAATGACAGTAGCAAGCATTTACCAAATCTAACTACTTGAACAAAAAGAGATGAAGGGTAAACTCATTAACTGTGATTTTAGTAATAGAAAGAATGAATCAGGAATAGTGACAAGAATAAGAAAACCAGGATACTCTTACTTGTGGAACTCTCTTGGTAGGTTGAATGATCCACACTTCCTGTGTTGTCTTTTCGACATGTGGTTCCTTGACCGTTTTGAGTGGCTCATTAAAGCCTTCAGGCGAGCATCTTTCAAACTATTATCCTTTGAGATTAATTGATCAAGATAGATCAAATTGTCAATTTTCAAGCTTTTTCCATGCCTTGTGTACTTATTGGCCTCATCGCCCTTTGCAACAATATCATTCACAATTTTGCTTACAATATCCCTTGCATTCGGAGCCTTCATCAAGATTAAAAAAAACACACCTATATGATCAAACCAAAAAAATAAAACCTTGTTCTACAATAATGCTAAAGCAAAATTGGAATATTGCTAAACAAGACTATACAAGAAGAACTACCTTTAGATCATTAAGTTGTAGCAAATTTGCATCAACAATCCCAGAAATCTCTGAATAAACAGGGTGCACATCTGTAAATATGAACAAAATGCTAGGTTACAATCTGGCAAGCCAATAATGCAGGTTATCTTTTTACCTATGCTCCCATATCCTCTCTCCATCATCTCCCCATCTCTATATCTCCTCCTCTTGATTTCACCCTAGTCTTCCTCTACAACCATTAGTGGTTTCTAATCCCAGGACTCAAAACCAAAACGACAGTTGCTCCAATCGCATGATAAGATACGGCATGTGGTACTAGGGTTCATAAGCGGGGCAACGAGAAAGATCAATGGGAGGACCTGATACGAAAAATCCTTTATGAATGAAAAAAAAAGGCGACAAGGGCTAGAAATGGACCTTTTCTAGATGAAGAAGAGGCAGAAGCCTGGTCTCGTGTTCTCCGCTCAGATCCACCGTCAACCTCTGAGTTCGGGGCAAGCTTCGCTTTCCCTTTCTCTTCCTTCCGCTGGTCAACTCCGCCTACACTCTCCGACTCCTTTCTTCGCTTCGACTTTACGCTCTCCTGGCGGTGCTCCTGGAGACGCTCTGCCTCGAAGGCGAACCTCTTTTCGAGAGCTTCGAGGGCGCGTCTCTTCCGATCGGAAGCAACCGGAGTCACGCACTCGGACGTCGAAGCCATCAGAGCCCAGGCGGCGGAGGTGGTAGTCGGAACCGTAACGAGGAAATACGGCCGGATCGGCTTCGACGACTGAGGTTGGCGTAGAGGGCGGAAGGAAGAAGGAGGGAAGGGGAAGGCCCTCCCGCTGGTTCGGAGGAGGAGGAGGAGGACTGGCGGCTAGGTCGCCGGAAAAAGGGGAGATCGCGGAGGGCAGCGCGGCGGCAGCAGTAATTTAAATAAACCCTAATTTGCTAACCGAGCGATGACCATTGGTTCGGTCCGATTAAATGCACAATTAATTCGACAGAAAACCATTAAAAGCCATATATGATTAAATATCTTTTTAATAATTTTATTAAACAAAATTTAATTTTTAATTTTAAAAATATATAGCTATCGTACTTTAATTACATCATATACCTTTTAATAAACTTATTTTTATACGCCACAAATTAAAATTGATATGACACGTGTGATTTCTATATGTTCAAAGGTTTTTTTTATACAGTTGGGATTTTATCGTAATAGACTCCCATTAAATTTATGATGAAAATTTAGACCGTTCGATTTTAAAATCAACCGTTGATCGCTAAACCCCTAAACTCTAAATCCTAAACTTTAAATTCTAAATCCTAAACCCTAAATTTTAAAACAAATCACTCATTCAATCTACGACTTGGATTTAATCTTAATTTTAAAATCAAACGATGCAGATTTTCATCACAAATTTGTGACGGGAATCTATTGTGACAAGCAATTTTTTTTTAATCAAGATATTAACTTTTTGTATATATTAATTTTAAAAGCGATCTGTATTATAAATTTAAATTTGATAGTTGCTACGATACTGTATTAAATATTATAGCAATTGTAACATTTACATATTCAAAATAATAATGTATTGATTGGTATTGTAAAAATTTTAAAGTAATTTTTTATCTTAATGAATTTTAAATAATTTTAATTAAATTATTGAAGAAAAATAGTTTGATATAATAATATTATATATATATAAAATAATATAGTAATTTTGAAGAGAATAATTTTTATGATATATTTTTTTTACATGTTTGAAAATAAATTAATGGAATCAAGTTGTTTCACCGTGTTCACGTTGCAAAGCCCACCGTGCGATCGCATCCGATCGCTATCACCGTCACCTCGCTATGACTGAGCCATAACGGACGGTCGATAAGTCAACCGCACAGATTTGACAGTACGACGCGTTGCACAGAAAATCCACCGACCCCATCACGACGCACGACAGGGAGGATAGAAAAAGGAGGCCAAATAATAAATTGCGTTTAATTATCTTGTTTATTTATTGGGGGGAAAACAATAAAACAAGGCGACATTTTTTGGCTTCCATTTGAGGTCTCGGCGAAAGCGAGTGCTTTGGCGATCTACTCCTCTCGTTAGGGTTAGGGTTAGCGAACCATCCGGCGTGGTCCTAGGCGTCCATGGCCGCCGATGGTGAGTCCGGCAGCGCCGAGCCTGCCTCCGCCACCATCCACATCCGATGCTCCAACGGCTCCAAGTTCTCCGTGCAGGCAGCGCTCGACGGGACGGTAGGGGCGTTCAAGGCCGTCGTCGCCGGCATCTGTGACGTGCCGGCAGAACAGCAGCGCCTGATTTACAAAGGAAGGATCTTGAAGGACGACCATACGCTCGCGAGCTACGGTGCGTCCTCACGTTCGGTCTGGGATTATGTTACGCGTTGCATATTTTTGTCCTGATCTGGGTAGATCGTGGCTTAGTTCTTTGATAGATCTATTGATCTCACGATGCATAAAGCGTCGGCATCGTTCTGGCGTCCAAAGATGATATTTCGGTGCAATCAATTTTACTGTGATTTTTTTTACGGTGCTTTGAATATTGTTCCCAATATACGTTTGACCTCTTATTTTTATTGTTTGTTATCACATGATGATTTTCTGTAATGTGGTTGTGAAATTTAGCTAAATGGTTAGTGGTCTTAGAAGAATTATCTATGTTTATCTGTTTCATGTTATCAAACAAAGTAGACTTTTCCAACCATTTACTTCGTAAACCATTCTTCGGCTGCTAAAATGATGGCAATGAAATAAACAAAATCGAATTCTTTATCTGCCAATGTGGCGGACACGGGTATATATGCTAGCCATAAATATGATCAATTTTTAGATATCTTTGTGTAATCTTCTTTCTGCCCGTTTGTGTGTTTGAGTTTTATACAACACTAAACACACTCACGAAACTGCTTGACCCAAAACTTTCTATGACGTCTTTTTGTAGACCAGATGAAAAGGGAACAGGTTGTGTTAGGCCCTGTCAGCATACCAACCACCTCACAAACATAGATATTAACCATACTTGTGGTATGACTAATTCATGAATGGGAGATATATTTAGGTAGCCAATCTCAAATAGTTGGAATTGCAGCTTGTTATTAATGTGTAGATCCATCTGGTTCTTGATACAATAAATAATTCGTATCACTATCTGATAGTTCATATCTTATGAATAGGTGTTGAATCAGATCATACCATTCACTTGGTTCGTGGTGCTGCTTCATCAGCTGCACCAGCTGATAAAGCTGCGAATAACCAAGGAGCTTCAAGAACAACGGACAGTAGTTCACCATCTACTTTGGGAGGTTCCCTGCTCCCAGGCCTGAATGTTAATGGGTTATCTGGTAGTGGAACAGCTGGTTTATTGGGAACTGGAATTCCAGAGCTTGATCAGATGCAGCAGCAGCTTAGTCAGAACCCAAACATTATGAGGGAAATTATGAATTTGCCTGCCATGCAGAACCTCATTAGCAATCCAGATATAATCCGCAATCTTTTTATGAACAATCCTCAAATGCGTGAAATTATTGACCGCAATCCTGAGCTTGCGCATGTTCTCAATGACCCGAATACTCTAAGGCAGACACTTGAGGCGGCAAGGAATCCTGAACTCATGAGGGAAATGATGCGTAACACAGACAGGGCGATGAGCAATATTGAATCATCTCCTGAAGGATTCAACATGCTACGACGCATGTATGAAACTGTTCAGGAGCCATTCCTTAATGCAACCACTATGGGAGGAGACTTAGGGGGTGACATGGGATCCAACCCGTTTGCTGCTCTTCTTGGAAATCAAGGTGCTGGACGTGGCAGAGAGTCCCCAGCAGACTCAGCTCGTAGTCCAGAGCCAACAACTGGAACCGTACCTAATGCCAATCCTCTCCCTAACCCTTGGGGCACAAACAGTAAGTTTCTATGCTCACGTTATATGATCATTTTCTGCTAATATTTTTATTCTTGCCTATTTTACTGGTTTGTTTGATTGGTAGCTGGAGGGTCACAGCCAGTCAATACAAGATCAACTGCTACAAGTGGACCAACAACTCCTGGCTTAAATGGTCTGGGTTCACTGGATTTTGAAAATATGGTTGGCAGGATGCAGGATCCTTCCATGTTAAATCAGGTTATGCAAAATCCTGCCATGATGCAGATGATGCAAAATCTCCTTTCTGATCCTCAGTATGTTAACCAGGTAGTGTCTGAAGAACCATGATTGATTTGCCATACACGGTCTCTTACTTTTGTTTGTTAACTGATGCAGATGCTTAATTCCAACCCTAATGTACGTAGTTTATTGGAATCCAATACTCAGTTAAGAGAGATGATGCAAAATCCAGATTTTATTCGCCAGCTTATGTCACCTGAAACAATGCAGGTGTGCGTGTTGTAGAATTTTACACTTTATTTAAAATCTGTGATTTGAATAATTCTACTCTGCAGCAACTTTTATCTTTTCAACAATCTCTGTTCTCCCACATTGGACGGCAGCAGTCAACCCCGTGAGTCAACCACTTTTTATCTTTTTCCCCCTCTTTTTTATTAACTTTCATGTATGATATCATCTCTTTCTAGATTGTATATACTTTTCCATCGGGCTTTCTACTTGTTCACTGTACCAGTTTAGTTTTTTTCTACTTATCATTCATTGTCTCTGATTCTTGTCTCTACCGTGTATCCTTATAATAGGCAATTGGTGAATCAAATAGCCACTACATTTTGCATTTTGTGGATTTTCTAATGCAAATATTATTTAGATTAACCGAAGCTTTTTATTTGCTTTTAGTTCTATTATTAGTTTTCATATGAGAATAAATTATTTAGGTGACTGATTCTTTTCTTCTTTTTTTTTTTACAGGGAACAAGAGCAAACAGGCCGGGGCACTGGTAACAGTAAACATCATCCCTAAATTGTTATACCCTTTTTTGTTTGTTTTGGATTGCAATGCGTTAATAGTTGCTCATTCTTTGGATGTTTCGTGATCCTTGATGATTTGCTGCTCAGTGATTGCATAATTAATCCAGTATAAAGGTTTTTGAGTTGAAAAATCTATTTTTCAAAATGGGTGGCAATGTGGCATCACTGTTGTGTTGAATATTAACTAGTACTATGAACCATGGATTGTGTTAAGGTTATTTATCTGTACCAAAGTTTTCACACTATCCTAGGCCTAGATTCACTTTTCCAAGCAAACACACAAGTTCACCTCAATTCATCTGAACTCAGGATAGACCCACACTTTAACCTGAAACCTGCTCAATCTGTATGAATGTGTTTAAATTATTCGCTTGCTGGAGAAACAGCAGAAGCATGAGAAGAAGAGGGAGAGACACAAAGTTGCGTTAAACTTGTTACTTTGAATTGGGTCTGATGTGTTCACTCATCAAATTAGTTATCTTTTAGCAGGAGGTTGTTCCTATTTTTCTTATATTTTTAGCTTCTTTTCAAATCTAATTTCATTCATCACATTAAAAAAACTGAAGTTTATACTAAGCTAAGTGTTCGATTTTTAGTGTTGCCCTATTAAAAAACTTGTATATGATAATTTAAATACATTTTTTATTCTATAACCTTAAACCCGATATAACTGTTTTGTATAACTAACTTAGCAATTTAGTATGTATATGGGACTCATTCACTACCATTGCTATTCTCTTCAAGGCAAGTGACAGCGCTTACCATTAGGTATTCCACTGCAGGAGGTAAGAATCTAATCTCTAAATTACTCATTTTAGTTTAAAGCTAGTCCAACTGGGATTCATTGCCTTAAACTAAACTGCTATACAATTTACTAATTAAATAGAATAAATTCAAAAGGCAACGATTTTTATTTTCTTGAACTCGTATTGTTACTTAATACATTATTAAAAAATTATTTCTTTTTATTATCTTACTATCATACTCTATTATCCAAATCATAAGTCTTATTCCATACAAGTTAGAAAAGTGAGTCTCGGGATCTTGAAACAAAGTTGAGTTGGTGTTTTGTGCAGCTTTTTAGTTATATCTGCAATGATGTGCCTGCATGATTTTAGCAACTGGTCTAGAGTTGTATTTGCTGCTACTTTAAACCATGAATTCTGATTAGATAATTATGTTCAATGCTTGATCTGTCATATCATGCTCGCATGCTGCTACTTGACATTTGATAGGCACACAAAGCAACACAGGACTGGAATTCCTGATGAACATGTTTGGTGGGCTTGGTGCAGGAGGTCTTGGGATCCCCAATCCTTCAAATGGTCAATTCTCACATCTCTAGTTGCACTTAGTTATGAAGTTCAGCTTGTTAAATTATTGGAAACATACACTGAAATTGGGTCCTTGCTAATGAGGAATTTGAGTTTGGGCCTCTGACACCTAATCTAGGCCCCACTTAGCCATAATAAAATACACCCTGCATTTAAGAAAATTGACATTTGTCAAGCTATCTTCACACTCTTGATTGATTGCCCTCATATTAATATGTTAGTGTGTTGGTAGCATCTAGGTTAGTTTTGCTGCCATATTTTTGGTACAATTGTTTTTTTTTTCAATCAAGCTGTTTGGTGAAGCAATTTGGCAGACTTTAAAATTGCACATTTCACTCTTGACAAATTGCTCTTATATTATGTTAATCTATTTTCATTAGGTTATTTTTTGTAAGTTTTGATACAAAATATTGTTCGTTAAGTTGTTTATCGAGACAATTTGGTGGACTCAGCACTCTTTAATGCTATTTTTGGTTAATTTGAGTGTTTTTGATCAGGTGTATTTTTGTACAAATTTCATACAAATTTCATTTATTAAATAGTTTGGTATATCAACTTGGACTGAAAATTTACCAAATTTCATATTCTTGATAGCTTGCAACATCGGTTCAAAATGCTATTTATCGCATTGATAGGTGAATTAGTTTGATAGGCCCAGGGTATTCTGGTACAATAGTAAGAAGTGAGATTGTGTTTTTCAACAAGGGGGTCCAAATTCAAAATTCTTCATTAATATGGGCATAACGTGGGCATTTCCCCTAGTTATCTTAATTGGAATGTGAATCTGAACTATAATTTATGTCACTTGCAGTACCTCCAGAAGAACTTTATGCAACTCAGTTGTCCCAGCTTCAAGAAATGGGATTTTACGATACTCAGGAGAATATCCGTGCGCTAACTGCCACCGCAGGAAACATCCATGCTGCCGTTGAGCGACTCCTTGGGAATCCCGGGCAGTAACTTGACTTGGAACACCACTATTCAGCTCGCTTCCCTCGATCTCCGAGTCTAAGATTTACCAGCTTTAAGATCATGTCTGTAAGATTCACCAGTTTTAATTGTTCCAGAGCAGATGGCATATCAGTTTTAAATTGTCAGCATAAATGACTCGAGACGTCGCCTTTTGTTTCACATTACCGTATTTCTTGAATGCTTACATGCACATACGAGGATGTATGTATGTTTATATCATATACCGTGAATAATTCAGAGTATCGAATCCACAGTGTGATTGTTCTGTTCATATTTATCATCTCTTTCCAGATGTTGTAGCAAAGCTTCAAAGCATAATTTGACTTGGTGCAGTAGCTTGCTAGAAACCCAGAAGATCATCCAGAAGTTTGACTTGCATCAATTTCTAATAAAGTAGATGAAACCCAAAGTCTTGGCTTGGTACAGGATGTTTGAGAAGTTATGTGGTGTATTGTTTATTAATTCCTGATGGAAATAATTAATGCAAATCCTTTCTTTCTTTTGATCTGAGTTAAACAAGTTGACCATTAGTTAATCCACAGGCAGGGGTCAAACAAAGCATTCTCAACAAATAGGTCAATAAGGTTATTGAAGGCTCAGTAAATGCCAGTAACTAGTTCTTGGTTGAGCTTATCAAAAACACACACAGACATACACATACAAGTATTTTGCACAAAAATATGGTAGGCTGATGTTGTTATCGCTGCCATGTTGCAGTGTTGAAACTGCTTTCTATAATGTCATAGCGATCCAATGTCGATCGTATCGTAGTAATCTAAATTGTCGTGTGGAGGAATAGACATCGCGAAGGGAATGCTTGATGCGTGTGCTGAGTATGAAGTACATGCCTCTTAGTTCAGCTGAACTTTAAGCTTAGTCATGCCAACCTCCAGCTTTCCAACAATGGCATCTTTGATCCTAAGCCATGGATGCTGCAGACACTGTGCTGCGGTTGGCCGCCTTTCTGGAGCATAAGTCGAGTAAGGGGCACAGGAACTCAGCAAACTCGCAGGCATCAGCCTCAGGAAACTTATATTTCTCAACTAGTAGCTTTGTCTAGTGGCCAGAATTTGAGTCTTCAGATCCTCTTGAGGTCACCATACCGGTCGAAGTAGTCCTTCAATCGAGATCCCATCGTAGCAATCTGATGAGCAGATGGAAATTTAGTTAAGATAACATATCGATAGTGTCGAAATAACCAGTAGTAGTTTCACCTTTTTGGGCATCTTTCCCAGAAGCTCCATCATCAAAGCCAAATGATCCTGTCATGAGAACAAGTCACCTACTGGAAATTAAATCCATTTCCAGAACAAGAAATTGTTTCCCAAAACATCACAGATTGTTTCTTTCTGCCCTAAAATCTCTCAAAAGCTAAAGAAGTCACTGGGTTAGTTCCCGAAAAAGCTAAGGCGATAAAAGTAAATATGGAACTCTTGATGCTACCAAACAGTTTAAGAACTAGAACTTGAATTTTCAAAAACCAATTTTACTTTCATGAATATAAAAGATAGCAACATAGCACCATGCCAATTAAAAGGCAAGAGCTATACCTCATCCTCGGTGTATCCTATGCCACCCTTAGGAGTGAACAACATATCGCCAATAGCGAGCTCATAAACCATGCAAGCAAAAGACCAAATATCTGCAGAAAAATAGTATCCTGTACCGAGAATCACCTCAGGGGACCTATATATATTGCCTAGTCTGTATATCATTGGTTAATTGCTTGTTTGACCAACATGCATTTCTGAAATCCACAACCTTGCATCGAAGATCAATCCCATCCAAGCTCCTTTCCTGCAGCACAAGACCTGCGGTTGATGTTCTTCTCTCAGATATCCTTGCCCTTGCCCTCTCCTTTAACTCTTGATGCTCCCTCTGGTCTCTCTAGGATTGGAGCAAAACCGGACCTAACTGGATCCATTGCAGGATCAATGGTCGAGAGCAGGAGAACATTCTCCAGTTTCAAGTCTGTGTGAAGGATGCCAAGTTCCCTGTGCAAATAATTGAGTCCCGCCAAGATAGCCCTGCCTTTGTAGCGGTTGTACTTCACTAGCCGAAGTAGACTATCCCCAAGGAACTCAATTACCAGACAGATGCTGCCCGTTTGGGCCAGAATGCTTAAAATGGTCAACCAGTTGAACTACACATTTGGTATTCGAAGCATCCACTTCTGCAATTGCTGAAAGAAGCTCAATTTCATGGATAGCAACATGAGCAAACTCTGGTGCACTTTTCTGAATTTTCAGAGCAACAAAATTCTACAGAGCAAACAAATGCATATCGCTTAACCGAGCATTCAACCAAATTTGGGAATTTGAGATTTCAAAGATGCAATAGTATGTAAAAATGCAAACAAAAAACAGAAATGAATTGACATATGATATTGTTTTTTTTTTAATGAAGTCAAAGTTAAAAAAATTATTCAGTTTTTTATACTAATTAAATGTTACTGTTGAAAAGGACACAACCCTAATCCAATGGGTACCTTAAAGTGGCACATGCTCTCTATAAAAGGAGACTCATTCTAGGGTTCTATGAACCATTCAGAAGTCCTAATCAAGATTAGAATGAAGACTTCCATATGAGTCCTCCCATTTTATTCTTTTCTTCCATATTTTGAAGTCTATTGTTTATGAAGGATACTCGATTTGAAAAACTTTACAACAAACACTCACAGTGAAAGGGCCAAATATTTAATCTTTGAAAGATATCCTAATCAATAGTTTCTGTGAGATGTAACTCTATATGTGTGTGCATTAGAATGAGCTTCGGTTTATCTCTAAATTCTACTCATCAAAACTATTTGTGTGTATACAATAGAATTGCTGATTTGATCTATCATTTAATATTTTTCCATCCAATCTGTCCAAGTGTAATATTGTCTTCAATGTTTTTAGAATTCATACTTCATATTGTAGGCACCAGCAAATAGCTCACCAAGAATAGGGAAAAGCAAATTAGGAGCAGGAACAGTACGAGAATCAAACAGGAGATTCAACAATTAAACCCTAGTGAGCAATCAATTCGATCTTCTTTAACAGATAACTCATAGCATTCGTCCCCAAATTTCGATTTTGGCAATGATTGATCGAAGTTCGAAAGTGCGATCTTTCGTTACGGCGCCATACACAAACATGCAAACGCGAAAAGGAAATGCTCGGCGAGAGGTAGTACCTGCGATCGGGTGTCATAGGCAAGCCAGACGGTGGAGAAATGCCCCCAGCCTAGCTTCCTCTGCGCGACGTAGCGCCCTCCAGCGAACTGGTCCCAGATTCTGACCGCGTGGCAGCCTCCCTTGCGGTAGGCATCCACGCCCTCGTCCTCCTCCGACCCCGAAGACGAAGAGCACGACATCTTCCTTTTTTTCTCCCAAAGCTCTCGCCTTTTCCCGCTGTCTCGCGCTATCCGAAGGATCCCGAACTCCCCGAAGGCTAAGAAGAAGGCATCGACGGAAGAAGAGGGAGAGAGGCGGAGGCGGAGGAGGAGGAGGAGGAGGAGGGAGGCGATGGCTACAGATGGCTTCGATGGGGACGAAGCCGCTCCTTCGAGCGCCAATCGTAAAGCAATCACGATATCGGACGGCTGTCGCTGTCTCTGATAATATTAAAATTTTAAGAGGTATTATGAAAAATTGGCTAAACTTTGGGTGGCATTTAAAAATATTTCTCTTAAATTATAACTCCGTTAAAATATGGGCGCTTTTGCGATATTGTATAAATATTTTAGTAAATTGAAAACCCAAACTCAACGGAGACTCTTCGCGGCAGAGGGAAGAACAGCTTCCGTCGCATCCTAAGCATCGGAAGAAGATCCTTGCCGCCTTCGGTTCCGCGATCAAGATCCATGGGGACGGCGGGAAACAGCAGCGTCAACGCGAAGCTGGTCAGTCAGCCTTCGAATCGTCTCCATCGTGCCGAATTCACCGATCCATTCTGCCTTGTTCCGATCGCAGGTCTTGCTGGGCGATATGGGCGCTGGGAAGTCCAGCCTCGTCATCCGGTTCGTGCGGGGGCAGTTTCTCGAGTTCCAGGTTTCCATTTCTCCGGATCGTTCGACCCTTAGGGGTTCCGGCTCTATTTTTTGTGAAATTTGGGGGCAAAGTTAGGGGTTTTGTAATTGATTTTCTTCTTTCAACTGCAGGAGTCCACGATCGGCGCGGCATTCTTTGCACAGACGTTGACGGTGGGCGACACCGCCGTGAAGTTTGAGATTTGGGACACCGCGGGGCAAGAGAGGTATCACAGCTTGGCCCCCATGTACTACCGAGGCGCAGCCGCGGCGATCATCGTTTATGACATGACCAGCGCGGTCTGATCCTTGTTCCATTTCTTCACCACGATGAAATTCAGTACATTAATGCGTAAAAATTCACCTTTTTTTCCGTTTCATTGATTGACATATTGATTTATTTTCTATCGAGTTTAGGAATCATTTGAAAAGGCAAAAAAGTGGGTACAAGAATTGCAAAAACAAGGTGGGTTTAGGTTTAATTACACTTAGCTAAGTATTTATTGCTGTTGATCTTCTTTTAACTAATTTGCAAGGTGGTATAGGTAATCCAAATATGGTGACAGCTCTTGCTGGAAATAAATGTGATCTGGAGGACAAAAGGAAAGTGCAAACTGAGGTAACCATTCTGCTCGACAAGTTTCCATGTGGTTTCCCTTTTCTAGGTTCCTTTTTCCTGTGTATTATACAATTAAATAGTTTTATTGATTCTCGTTAAATTGCTGCAGAATCTGAGATTGTCATCATTAGGTTAAGTTTCCCTAATCTGGTCGTTACCTATTCTATTGTGTAATTGAGTCCCATCTATACATTCAGAAAACAAAGTTTAAGTACAAATGAACCTCTCTGCTTGCATGTTGTACGAACATGGATACAGGAACCTGATGCTGATTTCAATCCAATTGTTGAATTTGTTGAGTGTGGAAGTTGGACATATAGCAATAGTTAAAGAGCAATATCTTGTGGTTGATCTTTCACTTGCTTCCAACTATTAGCATACTGTTACAGTATCTTTCTATAACATGTGGATGTATCTGTTGGCGGTATTCTGCAAGTGGAATTTTATTGCAGAAATATCTCTCTCTCTCTTTCTCTCTCAAAAACTCTCTGCCCCCACGAGTTGGCTCAAATGGTTCCTGCATGGGTGTCACAATAAGATCTAGGAGTCCATTCCCAGTGGGTGTAGAATGCCTCGTTGGTTGCCACTGGGCCAGGACGAAGCCCCCCGTGATCCTTCCAAATCGCTTGGGGCATTACTGGAGGGGCCCCAAGATGAGGGTATCACCTTTTTTGCCACAATTCAAAAACTCTGCCATGCAATCTCGTGCAAACTTGGAGATTGAATATTATTGTGCATGATAGATTATTGTACATCCCATGTAGATCTTGCTTGAAAAGGAGAGAAGAGAAGTTAAGGCAATGTAACCTCATCAAATAGTGGAAATAATTCTAGTGCAACTCATCAGTGTCAGTCTTGCAGGAGGCACGTACATATGCAGAGGAGAATGGTCTTTTCTTCATGGAAACCTCTGCCAAAACAGCCATCAATGTGAATGATATATTTTATGAGATAGGTACATGCTTCATTGGATTATTGCTATTCTATTGAAAATAAGTTTGTAAGTTTAGACTTTGCCAATCTGCTTTAATAGATGATCCCACTTAGTGTCCCATGTCTTGTGTATTGTCTGGAAATTTTTCTTTATTAGATCAACAAGTGAGTAATTAGTGATCATGCTGGAATTAGTTTTATATTTCCTTAAATAGCTGCTGAAGTTGACAAAAAAAAAAGAAGAAGAAAAGTTCTTTCAAATTCTGTTTGTTGCATTCTCTTGAATAGAAAACTTTGATAGGCTTGCTCTGATTCTTTACCACATTCATATCCAGACAGATGTGAGTTTGCTTACCAGCTCTATTACAGTTGCCTATATTTGGCATTCCTAGTTTTTCTTAATATTCTTGCTACTTGTTCTTACATATATGCTTCTGTTTGAAGTTCAAACTTTTTGTTTCTTGCAAGTTAGCCGCTTAGGAGTGTTCCTACAAGATCATCTCCATGCAATGTTTCAGTTATTGACCAGCTGATCAACTCACCTAATTTTCTTTGTTATAATTGGGAGTTTCAAATTGTTCATTGGCTGTCTTCAGATTCTTTTGTTGTTATGATAATTTGTGCCTGTTATATATGTTCTAGATACTAGCTTTTTAAGGTGAATTTGGCCCCAAAAATGTTAATTTGTTAGATTTGCTGATTCATCCTATGCACTTCCAGAAATTTCTGGTTTACATTTCCTTCTAGAGTATCTTTGCATTTTCATTCTTCGCAACAAGAATCCAACGTGCACTCTTTTATAATGTGCTTTTGTATTCCTTTGTGCAATCAGCAAAACGGTTACCACAAGCCCAACCAGCTCAACAACCAGCTGGAGTGGTTCTGACAAATACATCAGCTGAAAGATCACAAGCTTCATCGTGCTGTTCTTAGGTAACTTTTACAAATGATTCTCGGATGCATTTCTCTTTCGATGTTCAACAGCATTCTTAATTAAATGGACCTCACCTTGGAATCCACATACACTTGATGCTCTTTGGGATTATAGACGCTCGGTGTGCATGGTAAAATTTCTTGTTTTACGTACACTACACAGCATAAGACAAGTACACTATCAGAAAGTGCATAATCAAATTCATATTTGCAGTTTGATCTGTCACAGAAATGGAAATCTGAATATTTTCTTTTTGGACAAGTGGCACATTGTAGAATAGAGATGAAACAAAAATACGACTCATGGAGTTGAAACTAGAACTGTATTCATAGTTTTTGTTATGACGATACATTAAGTTCAATTATTGGGAAAAATAGTTTTTCTTTTCTGCCAAAAAATAGTTATGATTAGGGAATAAAATTGACAAGGAATGACATACGAATATATTTTCTTTTGTTTCGTGGAAATGGAATGGTACAAATGGACTATTTTCATTCCTATGTTTGATTTACAGACATTGTCACAAGGAAATAGACAGGGATACTTCTCCACAATGTATATATCTTTCCATGGCCTATTTAGCATGTCCAACCCACTTGATTGGTTTAGTTCGCTTGGTTCATTCAGTCCAGCCATCCTATTTGTTCAAAGTGCATATTTCTTGGAGAATTGATCGAACAGGGATACTCACTACTAAAAATGGAATAGAGTAGGAGCAAAGCATGGTTGAATTGGAAGAAGGATGATTAGAGAATAATCATTCTCAATATTCCAAGTTCATTCATCTTGACTGAAAATAGGAATAACTATTCTTCTGACCCAAACATAGATAAGAGGATCAAAGTTCAAATTCCAAATGGGATGAATATTTTGGATGTCAACTTTTGAGTGTACATAAGCTGTGCTCTAGATGTACTCGGTTGACAAACCAACATAGGAGGATTTGGGAATATGATAGAGGAAGAACAGAATGGAACACTTGTTTGAGAGAAGAATAATAATTCTGTGAGAATTGGCAGTCTGGATTCATTTTGCAACCAACACAAGAATAGTTATTTCATAAAAATCTCCTATCTTTTTTCTTTTCTTTTCATTTTTTTTAATATTGCACTCAAACTTTCTTATCTCTCAACTCTATTTCCTTTCTTAAATCTGTTTGTAATCTATCTTTGCAGGTTCATGCAATTAACTCGTGGACGGTTGACTTAGGAATTCAAGAAAAAAAGAATTGTGCAGTGTTTCGTTGTGAATGTTCAAAACCTAGTGACTTGTTGCCATCCTTTTGTGTAGGAGTTCATTTTTGTGTCAGTTTAAACAAAATGTGACCACAATTATTGTCTAAATAAAAACATTTTATGAAGAATAATCATGTGTTTATTCAAAAACATTAAGAGCAATAGCAAAGATATAGGATAAAAATCAAGAGTATTTCTTTTTATAGGAATCCTTATGTGTTTATTATCAAAATATTTATTATTTTTAAAAATATTCTTCTTATTAATTGTAATTGCTATAACATAAATATTTACTATTCATATCACATTTTATATCAATATTATATTATCATAGTTACTAATTTTAACTGTTATATAGTTTATTTCTAATTACACTAGTAAATATTATGTTACATTGTAGAATCCTGTTGGTACATTATGTAATAAGTTACAAGATCATAGCTATTGTAGTTGTTGAAAATAAAAATACTTTTAAAATAAAAAATATTGTTTTGATGATAAATAAAAAGAAGTATTCTCTTTGACTATTTGACTATTTAAATAAGGAATGAGATTCTATTTTGATAATTTGGATAAAATCGAGACAATACTTTTTGCGTTGTGGTGAATTATAATTTCTCGATTTATTTTCTTACAGATGATTATGGGATTGATCTTGTGGAGCTATTAAGATATTAGATTCCATCTTTGTTGAAGAGATTGTATTTTGATAATAAATAAAAAAAAATACAGCAATTTTAAAAAAATAAAATAACACTTTTGAAGATGATATCTGTATAATTATCTATTAAAAAATAAATTAAAAAATTATAATGAATCATTATAAAAAAAAGGACATTATTGATATTCTTCGTATCCAAGTTTGGGAAATGTAAGAAATCTTTTCGTAAATAACACAAGGAATCGATTACTTCGCGAAGGAGGAATTAATTATTCAATCTGTTATTTCATTAAATAATAAATATCTCCATCACAAAAGTAAACAAAAAGCATTGCTTTTAAAAAGAAAAACAAAATTCCAGAGAGAGAGAGAGAGAGAGCGCATCGGGACCGAGCGATTCCTCGTCATCCGTCCATCGACAAATTCAATTCAACCCCCAGAGTTTATCAAAATTGTCCTTTTTATTGAAATCGTGTTTATTATTTTATTTATTATTAAAATTTTAATCAATTTTTGTTTCTAAAAATATTATTATTTTCCATGTTACACGATGAGATATTATTTTAATAATAAATAAAAAAATCCCCTTGATGATTTCAAAAAAAAAAATGATGTTTTGATATTCGCTTTTATTTCAAAATCAGTCAAATGATTTTTTGAGAAATAAGGTAAATGCAAGGAGTAAAATGAAATATTTGTTCCTTGCTAGTATCAGTTTCTTCTCTCTCTCGCTCGCTCTCTCTCTCTCTCTCTCTCTCGATCTCTCTCTCTATCTCTCTCCACTTTCTATATATGCAAATTCCTCCGCCACTGTGCTGGGCGACGTCAAAAGCCTTACCTTGTGCTCGAAGGAACCTTCTCATTTTAGTCTCTTCCGCTTCCGCAGTGCGCTTCGTGTTCCGCTCCATTGAAGCAATTAGGCGCGCGCTCCGCTTCTAGTTCTTCGACAAGCTCTCGACGTTCGCAGGGCGAGAGTGACAGAGCGAGTGGCGGTGATGGAGGAGAAAAGCGAGGCCGGGAGAAGACCCCGGCTGCGCTATGAAAACCTCGGCGACGTCGTGCTCTCTTGGTCCCTGGATCAAATTCTTGACGAGGGGCTCTTCAAGAACCAGGTTTGGTTATCACTTCAGTGCACTAATGATGCTTTTAAAATGTTTGTCAGTTTAGTGTAAAATGTTTGTCACTTTAGTGTGGAGTTCTTTGCTTTTGTTTCATTTCTAAACCCAATGTGCTCCGTGTATGCTTGTAGGATTGTAAAAGAAATTTATTTTCCTTAGTTGAAACAGGAGACAAGTGCAAGGCAAGATTGTGTTTAGTAACTCTGTTAGCGTTTACTCAAATAAGTCAGCTTTATAGTAAATATATATGCATACTCTAGATGTTTATAAGTTACCTTTTTCATAAGAGGAGATGAAAAAAAATATACCTGCACTTGCAGCGATTGGTTTCATTTGCCTCCTAACTATTTCATCATAAATATCATTCGTCTTGTAATTTTCGTATGCGATTCTTGAATTGGATGTGTAGTTGTTCTCTCTTGTTTTAGAATTTTTATTTGGACGGTAAAGAACTGATCGACCTATTAGCCTACACTGAACAAGTAGTTAGTAATCTGAACTTATTCACCCAATTTTGTATTTTTGTTATTCCATTGTGCTCGCCATTATCATATTTTTTAGGATTCTAGAAAAATGACGGTATATGTTTCAATACACTTGGGTGATGTTGTCATTCAGATTTATTAGTTATTTTGATATATATATTTATTGTTAAAATCTAGTAATAATTTCCTACCAAATTTGATGGTGATAATGTTTCTTCCTCATGTCAATTGTTGTTGAATAAAATGTACATATAACCTTAACCTTATTAATTGTCTTTTATTATTCTTTTCGATAGATGGAAAAGCTACCATCTACGTTTAATTCTGTTGGGCATTATCTGGAATCTTTTGCTGTTCCATTGATGGAAGAAACTCGTTCAGATTTGTGCTCTTCTTTGTCTGACATATCAAATGCACCTTGTTCAAGAATAATATCGCAAGAGAAGGGAAACAAAAAAAGGCACTTGGAAACTACATTGGAGTACTTCATTGATGTTGAATTTTTCAAAAATCATGTAGATGGTAGCAACAAAAATTATAAAGCACGAAATGGAGATCTGTTTATTCTATCAAATATAGAATTGCAAGCTGTTGAGGACTTGTACAGGCATAGCGTCACATATTGCTTTGCTTTGGCCACTGAAGTCGCTGTTGATGAAGGGATTATGAAAGGCTTTGCTGTAAATATATCAAAGGGTGCTGATTTGGAAGATGGTATCAGTAGCTTTTCGTTTGCATGTGTTGTTACTAATTTGTTAACTTATATTCGGATATGGAAGGTGCTTGGCCATACACCAGGCATGAATAACAATTTCCACATCATCCAAGAAGTTTTGTCTCCAAAGCCCGTGGTAATTTAGACTTAAATATTTTTTTATATATCTTAACACTGTTTTTTTTTTTTTTGTGATATACCAGTGTCTCCTGAGGATTTAATATCTGCTTTATGACTGGCTGATTTTCCCCCTATTTTCTTGCAGATGACTCTAAGAGATAGTCCTTACATATCAGAAAAGATGGACAATTTATTGACTAACTTAACAAACACTTGTTCTCTGAACCAGTCACAGATAAATGCTGTAAGAACTGTAATTCACGCTACTGGGCGTACACTATCAAATTCTGTTGAACTTATTTGGGGTCCTCCAGGAACTGGTAAAACAAAGACTGTTACTGCTATGTTGTGGCTGTTCTTGCAAATGCAATGCAGAACTCTTATTTGTGCTCCCACAAATGTTGCGGTGGTTGGCGTTTGTTGCCGATTTCTTCAATTGGTTAAAGATATTCGTATGCACGATAGTCAGCATGGGTTGCCCTTTTCCTTATCCAATATATTGCTATTTGGCAGTCGTGACCGCATGGAAATACATGATGAGCTTCAAGATGTGTTTTTGGACTATCGTGTCAATCAACTTCTTATTTGTCTTGCACCATTAACTGGATGGAGGCATAGGATTTCTTCAGCAATCCAGTTGTTTGAGGACTGTAGTTCTACTTTTGAAATGTTTGTCGAAAATAGACATGAGGAATGTAAGCAAATGGAGGGATCATTCAAATTCTCAGAATTTTTAAGAAAGCAATTTGTCGCAGTCATAGATCCAGTTAAAGATTGTATAACAAATCTGAGGATTCATACAAATTGTATATCATCTCAAAATGCATCAAAAACATCAGTTTTGCTTGGACTGCTCGAAAAAATGGATACTTTAATTTTCAATGCTGGCCTTGATGATGTGAAATTGAAGGAGGTGTTTTCTCAGGATATTGCAAACCCTATTGTTCTTCATGACACTGTTTCATCTGAGCATGGAATTTCTATCATCAAGGAATTGTCGGAGGCAAGAGTAAAAGTAGTCTACTTATTGAAACATCTTCAAAGTACACTTTCCTTGCCTGATAAAATAGACGAGAACTTCATTCGTAATTTTTGCATTCGGAATGCTACGATTATATTTTGTACTGTGTCAAGTTCTTCCATGTTACATTACCTTGACATGGATCCGCTTCAAATACTTGTCATTGATGAAGCTGCTCAACTTAAGGAGTGTGAATCTATCATTCCACTGCGGCTTAATGGGCTGAGGTGTGCCATTTTGGTAGGAGATGAATATCAGTTGCCAGCTATGGTTAAAAGCCAGGTTATCAATTGTATTTTCAATTTTTGATATCAATGACATCATTTATTTCACTTTGTTCTTACAGACAACTAAGTTTTCCTTCCTTTTTTCTTTGTTTCCCAGATTTGCAAAGATGCTGGTTTTGGTGTTAGCCTCTTTCAAAGATTGGCCTCTGTGGGACAGAGGAAGCATCTTCTTAATATGCAATATAGAATGCACCCTCATATAAGCTTTTTCCCTAATTTCAGATTTTACAGGAAACAAATTCAAGATGGGCCAAATGTCCTAGATGTTGATTATAATAGGAATTTTGAAGATTTGTTATATGGTCCTTATGCATTTGTAAATGTTGCTGATGGTAGAGAAGAAAAGGATGACAAGTCTGGCAGCTGTAGAAACATGGTTGAAGTTGCTGTTGTGTGTTTTTTGGTCCAGATACTCTATAAACGTAATTCCACTAGTTTCTCTATGTTTTTAAATGTTGTCCTTTTATTCTAATAACTTAAGAAGCTTTAGCAAAACTATCTTTCCTGTTCAATCTTTTGTTAATAAAGCCTTAGCTGGTGCATTGTTTCAGAAAGTCAACTGGCATTGTTGCCTGGGACTTAAGTTTCTCTGCAGCAGTCACTCTCTGTTGCCATATATGAACAACAAACAAAAATTGCTGACTTAAGTTTCTCTGCAGCAGTCACTCTCTGTTTCCATATATGAACAATAAACAAAAATTGCTCTTTGCTTAGTTCTTTGTTGAATAATTTGTAGCATGGTCTTGATTCTAGATCATTTATTAATGTGCTAGAAAATTCCTGCAGGGTATAATTCGATGCTTGTATGTCAATTGGATTGTTGATTACATGTTAGGCTGCATAATTTTTCTGTGCATTTTATTTTGTGAGAAACCAAAGCTACTGTTTATAACGAAAGGACACAATGGCATGGTTTGAGTAAGGAATCTTTATGCTTAAGGAAATGATGAAAACCGGTGACTCACCTTTTTATTTTTTGCTGACTTAAGTTTTTAATGATTATGTGAGCATTTTCATGGCATGATTCTCTATTAAGTTTCACACAATAGATTGTATGTGGGAATTGGGTATCAATATTTTGCCTATTCTCCTGTTTATCTTTTTTTTCTTTTACAGATTGCAAATCTTTCAACCACGTACTTAGCATTGGTATCATTTCTCCTTATGCTTACCAAGTAAAGGCAATCAAGGATAAACTTGGATCAAGATATGAGTCAGAAGATGGCTTTGATGTTAGAGTGAACTCAATTGATGGATTTCAAGGTGAAGAGAATGATGTCATAATATTCTCAACTGTGAGGTCCAACTTCAAAGGTAATATTGGGTTTCTTCACGATCTTCAAAGGACAAATGTTGCATTGACTAGGGCTAGGTACGCAAACCTTGCATTATGGTGTCATTATGCTTGTAAATGCCCAACTGTTGTCTGGAAAAAACTCACTCTTAAAATTATGTGGTTCAAAATCTTGCAGGCACTGTCTTTGGATTGTGGGAAATGCAAATACATTAGCATGTAGTGGCACGATATGGGAAAACTTAGTTAATGATGCAGAGACACGGTGTTGCTTCTTTAATGCGAAAGATAATGCCAGTTTGGCAAAAGTTATATTGCACGTGAAGCATGAGCTTGATCAGCTTGATGATCTTCTGAGATCAGATTCTGTTTTTCTTAGCACTGCTATATGGAAGGTAAAATTCTATTAGGATTGTTGAAAGCTTTTTGGATATAAAAAGTTTATGCTTTCTCTTAAACGTACTTGCGATTTCCTCTTCTCCTTATTTTACTTGATTATCGAAAAATAAATAATATTAATTGTTTATGTTTTCTACAAGTAACATGAAGTATCAGTGGTAGGGGAAAGAAAAAAAAACATGGATAGGAGTATTATACAAGTATCAGTGATTGGGAAAAGAAAAATGTTGTCTGTCTGTTTTGCTAGTGTTTTCAGTCTCTGTTGAGGAAGATGACATAATTGCCAATAGGACTATTGTCAAGCAATTGATAAATTGTTTGCCACAACAACTCTTGGTTGCGAACCAACAGTTTCTTGGTCTGATGGTAAAGCAAGGTGGGCCTGAAGGGTTTTTATCCAAAATCGGTGTTGAAATTGTATAGCAACACTATTGGGAGGTGTTTGACCTTGTCGATCTCGCCCTGAATTGGGATTGTCTCATATCCAGTGTGGTGTGGGGGCACCTCATGTGGAAAGATAAAAAAACAATTGCAAAAATTTAGTGTAGTGAGTAGTTTGATCGATTGTCAAGGTCTTGTTCTTTTCATGAAGGTTGCATCAAGTAGCACATATTCCTCTGTGATTCTAATGAAGTCAGAATGTCTCTTGTGCGCATTGTTGTATGCTCCAGTAGTTGCTAATAAATGCATGTATTCACAAGGCTCCTTACGAAGTCGAAACAAAAGTGGGAACGAAAAAGTAGATATGCAAACTGGGCAAGACTTTTTTTTTAAAATTAATTTCTTATTTAATCTACAGGTACTCTTTAGTGATGACTTCAAAAACTCTTTTGCAAAATTGAGACAGATCCAATGTAAAATGCAAGTAATCAAGTTGTTGGAAAATCTTGCCGAAGGTTGGAGGTCAAAAATGAGATTTGAAGAGTTTTCTGGTTCTTTTGAACTCATCAGAATAAATAAGGTCAATGATTTCTATGTTATATGGACTGTTGACATTACAAAGGATGATAGATATATTCAGGTTCTGAAGGTGTGGGACATACTACCACTGGAGAAGATAGAAAGGCTTGTTTCACGCCTCGATCATATTTTTTCATTGTACACAGAGACGTATGTGAATTACTGCAAATATACATGCACTCAAGGGTATGTTCACGTTACTTGGTTGCACTAACTTTGTTAGTTTTCATCTCTGTTCATGCAACTATTTCAGATATTAGGCTGTTTGATTAATAATTGGATTGGAGAGGAGGATCCTAATCCTATTCAATAGAAAGGTGATACTGATGAAGAAATAATTCATAGGAAATAAAATGATATGGCTTCTAAAGTCATTATGCCTGATCATCATGTTCCTATTTCATTAAATCACAAATTAGATAAGAAAATGGTATGGATAGCAATCCGTTATATATTGAAGTATTGCGCTATTGGGAAATAACATGTGCAAAAAAGTTAATATAGCAGACATGAAATGTAGTTGGATGTGTAGAGTTACTGCAGATAATAAATTAAAAAATATGAATATTAGAAAGCAACTATGTGTAGCTTCTCTAGAATTTAAAATTTGTGAAATTAGTTGATTTGTCTATGACATGTTCAAAAAATTGGGATACATTTCTTCTGGTCAATGTTTTTACAATTCACCTTGCCATATTTGATCAAGCATCACCAAATGTCAACCATCAAGTATTGTTACCTTTCAATGTAGTTTATAGTTTTGCCGATATATTTCAACTGAATTTACTTGAGTTTGGTTCTTTCTATGCGAAATGCATTGTTTTGCAACATCCTTGAATAGCATATGAAATAAAAAATCATGTTTTTTATTCATTTATTTCTTATTGTGATGTCTTCTTGGTCTACAGCATGGACTGTAACTCATAACTGTCCTTAATTTTATCCGGTATGCTAATGCATCATAAGTTGTACTGTTGTAGGAAACTTGAAGTGCCTATGAGTTGGAATGCTGTTCGAGACATAGTTTGTTATAAGGCACTTAGCAAAGGTGAATCGACTGAAGAGGAGGTTTCTGGGGACGTGGATTTGCTAATGGGCATGGAGAATTCAAAAGTCAGTGAAAGCCTTGTCTTGATGAAATTTTATTCTTTATCATTTGGAGTAGCACAGCATATGCTAACAGCCAGCGATGGAACTGAACTTGATATCCCTTTTGAACTTACTGATCAAGAAAAGGAGATAATCCGTTTTCCACTTAGTACATTTATTTTAGGCCGGTCTGGAACCGGGAAAACCACAATTCTGACCATGAAACTAATTCAAAAGGAACAACTTTTTTCTATTGCTTCAGATGGTCCATCTGATAATGCCAGTTCATCTATGGTTGCTGGAACTAGTGTTATAAGTATAAGTGAAAGAAATTTCTTGAAGCAGATTTTCATTACTGTAAGTCCTAAATTATGCTCAGCAATCAGGAGCCATGCACACCGATTACAAAGGTATGCTTCATGTAAAAGCTACACCTTACCTATGACTCATATTTAACCCACAAATGCTTAGTTAATTTTTTTTGGATTGTTTGCTGACAATGTAGCAAACAATCTCTATATGTTAATCCTCTTGTCAACTTTTATTTCAGAGTTTTCTAGGCTTTGTAAGAACACATCCCAATTTAGTTTTCAGCTTTTAAGCCAGTTAAACAAAATTTTGCTACAACAGTCCTCTTGTCGCTCTCCTAGGAAATCAGATTACCACCAAGAAGAACATAGTAGATTGATATTATTCTAACTATGTGGTTGTGTAGATTTCCAATCAATATTCTATGCCTTACTAGTTTAATTAATGGCTTCCCTTATTTTTCTCATCAGGCACAAATCATAAGGGTATCAATTGGCTTAAATCTTAAAAAAACTTTTTTTTTCTAGAATTTCAAGTTTATATTTTCATCTTTGGGGATCTCTATTCCAAAAAAATTATCTAGGTCACTTAAATAGATTTTCAATCTTGTGATTGTTGCATGGTCATCATTATTCAACATATCATCCTCATTGATAATAAAGAGACTCAAAAAGGAGAGGGAGAGGTAATATGAAATAACAAGTGAATTCCAAGTTGTTTGGTCATGTTGTTTCCACATTGGTTAGTTTTTTTAATGTATTCAGTAGATGAATAGCGAACTATTTTTCTCAAGAATAGTCTTGTCATGGACTATCATATCTCACATGTTACTTAACAATGGTATTTGTGTGACTAGCTTTGCTTCTGGGGGTGAAGTTCTCAGCGCTGCAAGTTCACACTATATGCACGATAACAATGAATTATCTGATTTTCATGGTATACCTGACACTTTCTGTAACTTACAACGACAACATTTCCCTTTGGTTATTACATTCCGTAAGTTTCTTTTGATGCTCGATGGAACTATGAGTAGATCCTTTTTCGATAAATACTACAGTCAGTGGGGAGTTAGTCCTGATCAAAATGGAGGTCCAAAATCATTTGCATTGCAAGCATTGATACAGAGTAAAGAAGTCACTTATGAGAAATTTTTTGGATCGTACTGGCCACACTTCAACGAACAATTAACCAAAATGGTGGATCCATCAACTGTTTTCACTCAGATAATTTCTCACATTAAAGGCGGACTGCATTCACGAATGACACACACAGGTAAACTCAGTAGAGAAGAATACTTGCTTTTGTCAGAGAAGCGTTTTTCAACATTAAGTCAGCAATCTAGAGAGAACATTTATGAAATATTCATTGACTATGAAAATCAAAAACTTCTGGCAAGTGAGTATGATCTGACTGATTTTACCAATTACCTGCATCATCAGCTCGGCTGTGATGGTTATGTAGGCGATACGATTCACTTTGTGTACATCGATGAGGTTCAGGATCTCACTATGAGACAGATAGCACTTCTGAAGTATGTTTGTGGGAATTTCAAGGAAGGGTATACTTTTGCTGGAGACACTGCTCAGACTATTGCTAGGGGAATTGATTTTCGTTTCGAAGATATTCGCTCGCTTTTTTATACAGAGTTTCTTTTGGAGTTAAAAAGCAGACAACCTCAGAAGAAGGAGACTGCTGCGACACACATGTCAGATATGTTCCATCTGAATCAAAACTTTCGAACTCATGCTGGTATTTTGAGCTTGGCACAGAGCATTATGGTCATCCTTTACTACTACTTTCCACAAAGTGTCGATAAATTGAATCCAGAGTTTAGCTTGGTATATGGAGAAGCACCTGTGTTACTAGAATCTGATAATGATGAAAATGTAATTTTGACTATCTTTGGAAATAGTGGCTCTACGCTCAGCAGCTCTAATGGATTTGGAGCCGAACAGGTAATACTAGTTCGTGATGGTGAAACCAAGGAACAAATATGTAGCCTTGTCGGGAAGCAAGCTCTTGTTCTGACGATATTGGAATGCAAGGGCCTTGAATTTCAGGTACATGTACATGATAATGAATGAGGACAATAATATGCTCGTATCGTCCTTGGTTCTAACCTGACTCCTTGATTTGCTTTACAGGATGTTTTGCTTTATAACTTCTTTGGAACTTCTCCACTCAAGAGGAAGTGGAGAGTTATATATGAGTATATGGAGAAACACGACATTCGTGATCCTTCTCTTTCGAGGGCTTTTTCCTCCTTCGGATTGGAAAAACACAATCTTCTTTGTTCAGAATTGAAGCAACTGTATGTTGCTATAACCCGTACGAAGCAGAGGCTTTGGATTTGTGAGAATGAGGATGAATATTGTAAACCTATGTTTGATTACTGGAAGATACTTGGCCTAGTACAAGTGAGACACCTTGATGCTTCTATTGCGCAGGCCATGAAGTCATCAAGCAGTGCAGAGGATTGGAGAATTCGTGGTATCAAGGTTTGTTTTCATTTATTGCTTGATTCTAACATTCAACTAAATCGTTTTCTCTTCGATGAAATACATTTCAAATAATTCCCTGCTTCTTTTTCAGCTATTCAATGAGGGTAATTTTGAGCTCGCTACTATGTGCTTTGAGAAGGCTGGAGATGAATTCAACGAAAAGTGGGCCAAAGCTGCAGGTCTCGTTGCAAATGCTGAGCTTATTATATCCACCAACTTCGATATGGCTGAGATTGCTCTTAAAAATGCTGCTGAGATTTATGATTCTATTAGCAAACCAGAAAGTGCCGCTACCTGTTACATCAAATTGAAGGACTTCAAATCTGCAGGTTATCATGCTGTCTGTTTTTCTTTCAGTTGACATAAAATAGTGTATTCAGTATTCAATTAGGTGTTTTCAGTATTCAAATGTCGTTTAAACGAAATCAAAGTATTCAGTTGGTAAATCAAATCTGCTTGTCCTTGATCTAGTTGCATGCTAATCTTCTTAACCAGGTAATATTTACATCGAGAAGTGTGGGATGTCAAGGCTCAAAGAGGCTGGAGATTGTTTTGCTATGGCAAAGTGTTGGACCCTTGCTGCTGATGCATATGCCGGAGGGAAGTTTTTCTCCGATTGTCTTTCGGTTTGCTCCAGAGGAAAGATCTACGATACTGGTTTGCAGAAAATAGAGCAATGGAAGGGAGCTTCTCTCTCTATTGAACAACTTCATGAACTGAACAACTTGATATCTCCATTTTTGAAAAATTGTTTACTGAACTATCTTGAGCTTGGAGATATTCAAAAAGTGTTGATGTATGCTAAGATTTTTCGGTCAAATGACACACACGAACAACTCCTAAGCTTAATTCGGGATTTCTTGAAGTCCAAAAACCTTCTTGACAATCTGCTACTAGTGGAGCAGGAACTGGGCAACTACAAAGAAGCTGCAGCAATTGCTGAATTGATGGGAAATATTTCACTCGAAGTAGAAATGCTTGAGAAAGCTAAATATTTTGAGGAAGCAGCAAGACTTCTTCTTTTTCATGTGCTTGTGCGGTCACTTTGGTCCCCGAACAACAATGGGTGGCCCCTTAAGGGATTTGCAGAAAAGGAGGGACTTCTGATGAAGGCGAAAGAGTTATCAAAACAGAAGGCAGGATCCTTTGAGGAATTCGTCGACCTGGAAGCCAGTATACTCTCAGATGGTTCAAAAAGTCTGGTTGATATGTCAAAACAGTTGGCTCAGGCCCAAAAGCACGGGTGTCTTAGGCAGGAAGTATTTAGTGCTAGAACAATACTCGATGCTCATATCAATGCAAATCCTCAAAAGTTTTTCAGCCAAGTGTCTTTCTCCAATTCTGAGAAGCTTGCATACGATAACATGTCTCAGAACTACCTTACTCTTGAAACAATGATGTATACATGGAATTTATGGAAAGGAATGGTTGTAAATCTGCTGTGCTACCTTCAGCAGCCGAATGAATCCAGGGAATACTCCTGCAGATACGAGGAATTTTACCTCGAGTATTTTGGGGTCAGAAATGTCGATAACAACAGATATGCAGTCCAAAATCCAGAAGCAAGCTGGATCAAAGGTAAATATTCGTCAAGTAAAGAGAAAACCGTCGTCTTCAAAACCACTGATGAATGTGAATCTTGTGCTATATTTTATTGGCGTGCCGAATTGTTCACAGTTGGTATGAAGGTGCTTGATAGTTTGGAATACCTGCATTCCCGGTATAATTCATTCTGCAGAGCTAAGGTGGCCATTTCAATGTATGAAATTGCAAAGTTTCTCATGACATCTGACTTCACAGCTTCAAGAAGTACATCAAAAACAGAAAGATACCTCTCTTCGTCGCGAAGATATTACTTAGAGACTGTCACTCCGCTGGACTGGAGAAATGATACAATGGAAAATGTGAAATTTCTTCATGAGAACAACATTGCTGTAGAGATAATTGATGCCTCCCTTCGCGACAACCTAAAACCTTGGAATGGTAATCTCTCTCACGGTCAGATTGGAAGACTGGTGGCATTACTTCTAATCACTGGAAAATTACCTGATGAACTATTCGAGGAAATCAGAGGATGCTTGAGAGGTAGGCAACAGTGGAATGATTTTATCGAACAATATAAGATCTTTCTGGATCAAGGATTTGGAAGGAGTCCTTTATTAAGTAAGTTCAAAGTTGCATTGGAAAACACATTCTACAACCCAAATTGGGAGAAGGATTTCATGTCCCCGCATCATTTCATCTCTCTTATGGAGAAACTAATGTTCTTAGCCTCATCGTGTCAGGGATTCAAAGGGAATGTTTTTACCACAAAATATTCTCTTCTTGAAATGCTGAAATGCCAAGGTTGCAGTGGTTTTATGGCAGCTTGCTTGCCGGCAATTTCTGCGGACTTGAGAAGTTCTGTCCAATCGACACTGGATTTCATTTTGACAACTGCAAGACGTATTATCAGTGATAGAAAGGAGCTACTTGTTTGGATATCGAATTCTAACATGTTGAGGGAAAACCTCTCAATACTTAATTTAAGACTAGTTATCCTTCTCCTTATCGGTTGTTTAAACAGTGGAAGATCTATTCACCAAATGATGAGATTTCTGTTTCTAAATAAACAGTTTAGTTATCTTCCCATACCATTTTCTAAGAGGCTAGAAGCCCTTGCAGTTCGTATGCCTGTGAGTAATGCTCGCTATATTGAAGTATTTGCTGAAGCTTTAGTTACAGTTAAGAATCCTTTAGTCATTATTCTTTCCCAAGGATCCAGCTCGCTGTTCTCAAATCTAAATGCTCTAACTATTGATTCTGAGGACATTAGAAGCCATCAAAAAGTTTGTAGTCTATTGTTCCCAGAAAAGCAACCCATTGCGCATGCTGAACGATTTGAAAGATTGCCGTTCAACAAGAGCCCCTTTGAAACTAGTTCTTCTTTGAATACTACAAAGCAGGATATGAATTCTATACCTTCATCTAATCCAGAGGAGTCAGTAATCCAAGATGAGGTTATCGATAATCAATCTGAAAGATTGCCAATCAAAGAGAGCTCCTCTGAAATTGATTCTTCAAATGCTATTTGCCAGGATATTAATTCCATTCCTTCAGAAAAACCAGATGAGTCGGTTCTTGGATACAATAATATGGACAAGCAATCAGTTGAAGGAGACAAAGATGTTTATGTAGAACTCACCGAGGAATGCAAGTATTTCTGGCAGAAGACGAAAGAGTTTCTATCTGGAGAACATGACGATGTAAGTGATGATGACTCTTTATTTAGAAAATGTTACTTCGATTTAAATTCATTGCCGATATGAATGTGCCTACTTGAGGTATTGGTGTTAATTTTGTGCTAATTCGAAGGTGGAGAACACGATTAGTTTACTTGGCACTGTGTTGAGATGGATGCAACAGAGGTCTGAGATGAAGGAATTTGATGAGCAGTTGATCACAGAGACGGTTGACATGCACGAGAGAATCAAAGTACTCGCCAGTGTGATGTAAGTAATTAAACAAATGCCTACCACTTGTTCTTATAGGCCTTCTCAAGAACATCTACATTCTCTTGTTTCAATCTGTTCATATGCTGATCATTTGAACCGACATCTATTTTAAGGTACCAAGTTAAAGTTATAATGATTTGTTTGGGTGATCATCGAACTGACATCTCTTAGTTAGAGAGCAAATTAAGCTAGCAACAACTGGAACTGCTATAGTGATTCTGAAATATAAGAAAAATTATGATTGCTCTTCTGTTCGTCGTTTAAAATATTTTGTATGGTTTCTTTTTCCCAGATCTGAAGGAACTCAAGTAGACTGTCCAACAAAAGATGATCTCCTCGCGAAGTGGATTGGACTGAGGGCAAGCTTTGAACCTCTCCTCGAAACCTTCTTCCCCCACAGCCAAAGCAAAACTGAAGAAGCTCGTCGGAGTGATAATGATAGTCATTCTGATGAAAATAACTCAGATTGTGATCCAAACATTCATGAAGCTGAAGCTGAAGCTGAATCTGAAGCGAAGGCTGAGTCTTCATCGACTAACCAAACCAAGGCAAGCAAATGGCAGAAAAAGAAAACTCAGAAAAAGAAAAGCAAGGGGAAAGGCAAAAAGAAGAGATAGCTTGCTCTTCATCTGGTAGTTTTGAAATCTAGCTTACAGATATAGAACTTTCAGTCTATCTTCCCCTTGTTGATTAAGGCTTTTGAATATCGTTCGTTCGTGTTTATGAAACTTTGGCAATGTCTATTATCTAAGTTACAAGCTGTATCATATCAAACTAGTTGAATGCTATCATTACTTGCATATGTTTGATAAGACCACAATGTATGTGATCCTTTATTCCATACCAACAAATACTATATTTGGAATTCTTGCAAGATAAATTTGATACTGATCAACATTTAGGATCACATTTTGGACAAATTGCCTGGCACCTTTCCAATGTCCCGTAGCAAGGTGTATCAGGTAAAGTCTTGCAACAATAGCAACTATAGCCATCACAATCTTCATACTCACAGAAAATGAGTACTAGCTTGCTACTGTTCTTGCTCTGCACATCCACCAGATTCCTGCCACCCATCGTTTGAGTATGCCGAGCTACAAAATTAACATTAGTCATAAGCTGTTAGTTTTAACTATTTAGATCAAAGCTCAAGTAAAAAAATGAATGTTCTTGATGGAACTATCTTTTTTCAAGCATTTCCATTAGGAACAAAAAAGCTTAAATAAGATATTAGTTCATCAAATAGGATTATACTTACATTGATTTAGTGTGAAAATGCTGAGGAGGACGAGGAGGGTGATCATCGAGCGCATGGTGGCCATCTCTTGATGAGGAGGACATGTTTGAACAAATAGGAGGCCTATTTATACTGTTTTATTTTAGTTTGGAATTCTTCATAAAAATATACATTGTATTGAAATCCTTTTATCCCTTATATATGAATATTATATATGGGATATTAGAATTTATAAGATTGATTTTTGTCCACGTTATAATTTTCCTAAATGAAATGTACTACCTTTTACTATTTTTTTTTCTCGATTTCTTTATGATAAATAAAATCGAAAGGAGGATAAAAGGAAATTGTTTTTTATATTTAATCTACAAAGAGGTGAATGAATATATAGTTTTCTTTATTTTGTAGATACTAATGATTTCCTTCCCTTCTTTAGAAAGATTGGTTACGAATAAGCATTTTTAAATTTATTTCTTAAAATATTTGCTAATATATATACATATATATTTTGATAGACATCTGACTCCGAGAGCCTTTCACTACTGTCCCAAGCGATCTAGAAAGGAGGTAAATCAAAATAGTGGAACGCAAGCACAATATATGCGATCCTTTATTCATCTGTAATATATTTGGAAGTAAAGTATTAGAAGATAAGTTTGATAATGATCAACAATTAGGATCACATTTTGGACAAGCTGCCTGGCACTGTTCCCAGGTGCTGAAGCATGGGATATTAGGTAAACTCTCGCAACAGTAGCAATCAGAACCATCACAATCTTCGTTGTCACAGAAAATGATTACTACCTTGCTACTACTGTTCTTCCCCTGCACATCCACCAGATCGCTGCCGCCCATCATTTGCATATGCCGAGCTACAAAATTAATATTAGTCGTAATTGAATACTTGATAGTTGATCAATCGATAGCTAAAAGGAAGATATATTGCTTTGCATTTCCATTAGAAACTAAAAGGAAAACAAGCCTAAATATGATATTGATTCATCAAGTAGGATTTAATTTACTCACATTGAATTAGTGTGAAAATGCTGAGGAGGAGAAGGAGGGTGATTATCGAGCGCATGGTGGCCATCTCTTGACTTGGATATGTTGGAATACATATCGAGGCCTATTCTATTTGTACTGTTTTTTTTTTCTTCTTTAGTTTGAAATTCTCATAAAAATTTGCTTGAGATATAATACATTGCATTGAAAGATTTTCTTTTGGATAGGATATATTTTTCTCAAAAATGCAATGTACTATAGTATTATTATTACTAGTATTTCACCCATGCAATGCACGGGACATTATTTTATATAATTAATAATTAAAATTAGTAAGTATGAGTGTTTGAATAAATAATTAAAATATAAATAAATTAAATTGGCTATAGATTGTACAATTAGAAGAAAAAAATTATAAATTTTGAAAAACTTCCTTAAATACAAGGTTTGTTGTTGAATTTTTCTATTTGTTGTCACTATCACATGCACGGAGAATTCTTTCTTGCCTCACCGTATGGACTGTGCATCATTAGATCCCGTACTACACCATAATAAACAGGATCATCTTTTTCATCAGGAATTTCGGCAGAAATGATACGATCGATTGCATCAGGATTTTGAGGAGAGTCTCATGCAACCATTTTGCCAATGACATCTTGAGAAATTCTTTTTTAAGTTATAAGATAAAATATTCGATCAATTAATCATGGAACAAAAAAATAAATTAACCTACCAAAAAGTATGTTCTCATCAATAGAATCTGTCTTCTTCAGTTCACTAAAAGACTTAAATTCATAAATCATCGATGGAAATGTATCATCAAAAATTTCGCATACATGAATTTTTGTAATAAAATTAATCTTGTATTTATTTATTGTTGTCTTACACTTCATTCGATTCTCTGCAATAATGATATTTTTATGGCAAATACATGACCTTCTTTGAGAATGAGTTTCACTCTCTACACGATCGGACGTTTTATTGTTCCATGTATGCGTTCACCCTACAAATATATAGAAAGAGTAAATATTTATATTTTCTAACAGTAATCAGATATATACATAAAAAAAATACAACCTCTTTATCATGAAAAACACACTCCAAGCTAAAATCTCCATTGTTTCCATATGCAAGTAGATCGTAACAATGAACTAATCAGAGTTTCAACGCCCACTCATTTTCGAAGGGTTAATCTCTCGGATGAGATTAAACAGAGGAGTCATTTTTTTATTTCAGCTTAAAGTGAGTGAGTGAAGATATTGCAATCCTAATTTATAGAGTGTATGCAACGTCACCCTCATTTGTAATATGTGATATTTTTTACCATTAAAGTGATTCAATATATTTTGGAATATGTGGTATTTGATAGGATCTTTAAATTATTCAATATATTTAGGAATCTATATTTTACCATTTAATAATAATAATTTGAGCATTAAAATTTATGCTTAATATGTATTAAAATGCATTTAAAGATCTGTGATATAAATATGGATTAATATGGATGAAAAGTTATATTATCAATCAATTATAACTGTGTAAGTTTGTTTACATATAGATAAATATGTCTATTTATAAAAATGATGTTTAGGTAGGAAATTTTTAGACAGACAACTCTGTTTTTATATATGTATATATAGATTAAATAAACATTTTCCAAATTTATTTCTGAAAATATTTGCTATTACTTTCAACTAATGGCAAGATTTGCCGAGGATGATTTGTTTTTCTTACTTTTTATGTTATTAAAGGCAACTGGACTGCTTTCTTAATTTATTTAACATGAATGCATCATTTCATGAAGTAATTAATCATATCGAATCTCAACGAAACTGAGACAATGACTTCCTCATAGTAGTCAACTACAACTTCTCAATTTACCTCCTCACAAATGATCGTAGAATTGACCGTGTAATATCGTTGAAATGATGAATTTCACCTTTTGTTGAAATGAAACAATTAATTTTATTCAATTGGTTAATTCTCTTAAAATTTATCTCTAAAAAATGTTTCTCAAAAGATTTTCTACATGAAAACTTTCACCTAAAATGTTTGTTTCTATATGTTTTGCTCTACTAGCCAATTGATCCAATTGGTTTGATCTATCACGACGACGGTTAGTCAGTTGAATGCTTTCCGTTTCAACAGGGCAAGTTGGTCGATCTGATTAGGCATGTCTTAGGCATGCTTGTTAATTCAGGTAGAGGTTACGTATACCCGCAGCTGTGGAAGTGTACTTGGCATGGCACACTAGGGCTTCGGTCGATGTCATGGTGAGCATAACATAGTCCATGAGTCAAGTCCAGCTTGAAAATTTGTTCCAAAACCTGTAGATTGCCAACAAAAGTGGAACTTTTTTGAAGAGCATGTCATCAATATTATCAAGTCAGGTTTATCCCAACTATCTAAGATCAACTACATAAGGCTTAGGTCTCTCTCCATTGAGTTCTATGAAAGCCTGTGAAAGAAACATTTTGCATCAATTGTTATTTTCTTTGGTTTCCCTCTATCCTTACGCCTCCCACTCTAAGAGATTCAATTCTTCAAGCTAGAATCTTTTGTTTATTTTTAAACTTGTTCATATCATTTTGGTATGTTTTCTCTCATTTTATCATTTGTTGAAGTTGCACTTAGAGCAGCTTAGCATTTCCATGTTTGTTGCATTAATTTTATATGCATTTTTCTTGCTAACAGCCCAGTACTCCAATCGGTAAAGCCTATAATCACGCATGACAATTAATGTATTAATCGTGTTGTAGGATTGGACCATTCCATACAGTAATTTTGTGTCGAGATGGATGCAACAGAAGTCTGAGATGAAGGAATTTGATGAGCAGTTGATCACAGAGACGGTCGGCATGCACGAGAGAATCAAATTACTCTGCCGCTAAGATGGCGGATTCCACCTTTTTGCGGAAGAGAGAATCAAATTACTCTGCCGCTAAGATGGCGGATTCCACCTTTTTGCGGAAGAGAGAATCAAATTACTCACCAGTGTGATGTAAGTAATTAAACAAATGCCTACCACTTGTTCTTATAGGCATTCTCAAGAACATCTACATTCTCTTGTTTCAATCTGTTCATATGCTGATCATTTGAACCGACATCTAGCATACAGATATACAACTTTCAGTCCATCTTCCCCTTGTTGATTAAGGCTTTTGAATATCGCTCGTTCGTTCGTTCGTGTGTTTATGAAACTTTGGCAATGTCTATTATCTAAGTTACAAGCTGTCTCATATCAAACTAGTTGAATGCTATCATTACTTGCATATGTTTGGTAAGACCACAATATATGTGATCCTTTATTCCATACCAACAAACACTACATTTGGAATTCTTACAAGATAAGTTTGATACTGATCAACATTTAGGATCACATTTTGGACAAATTGCCTGGCACGTTTCCAATGTCTCGTAGCAAGGCGTATCAGGTAAAGTCTTGCAACAATAGCAACTATAGCCATCACAACCTTCGTACTCACAGAAAATGAATTCTAGCTTGCTACTGTTCTTGCTCTGCACATCCACCAGATTCCTGCCCCCCATCGTTTGAGTATGCCGAGCTACAAAATTAACATTAGTCGTGATTGAATACTTCATAGTTGATCAATAGATAGCTAAAAGGAAGATAGATGGCTTTGCATTTCCATTAGAAACTAAAAGGAAAACAAGCCTAAATATGATATTGATTCATCAAGTAGGATTTAATTTACTTACATTGAATTAGTGTGAAAATGCTTAGGAGGACAAGAAGGGTGATTATCGAGCGCATGGTGGCCATCTCTTGACTTGGATATGTTGGAATACATATGAGGCCTATTCTATTTATACTGTTTTTTTTTCTTCTTTAGTTTGAAATTCTCATAAAAATATGCTTGGAAATATAATACATTGCATTGAAAGATTTTCTTTTGGATAGGATCCTTTTATATTATATTATATTATATTATATATATATATATATGCATTTTTGAGATTTTTGTCCACATTATATTTTTCTCAAAAATGCAATGTTATTATTATTATTATTATTATTATTGATTAGGAATAAACATTTTCCAAATTTATTTCTTAAAATATTTTCCATTAATTTCAACTAATGGCAAGATTTGCTGCAGAAATAGAGGGTGATTTTTTTTCTGATTTTTTATGTTATTAAAGGCAGGTGGATTGCTTTCTTAATTTATTTTACATGAATGCATTGTTTCATGAAGCAATTAATAGTCGAGGCAATACCCTCTCCGTAGTGATCAACTGTAGTTTTCCGATTTACCTCCTCACAGATATCATGAGACTAACTGTGTGGATCACCATTGAGATGACAAATTCCATTTTTTACTGAAATAAAGGAATTAATCATGCTTGATTTTATTCAACTGGTTAATTCTCTTAAAATTTATCTCTAAAAAATGTTTCTCAAAAGATTTTCTACATGAAAACTTTCACCTAAAATGTTTGTTTCTATATTTTTTGCTTGACTAGGTTGGACTGGTTGGATCAGCGAGGAATGTCTGGTCTGAGCCAATCGATCCAATCGGTTTGATCTATCACGACGACGGTTAGTCAATCGAATGCTTTCCGATCCAACAAGGAAAGTTGGTCGATCTGATTAGGCATGTCTTAGGCATGCTTGTTAATTCAGGTAGAGGTTACATATACCCGCAACTGTGGAAGTGTACTTGGCATGGCACACTAGGGCTTGGGTCGATGCCATGGTGTGTTATGGGTGTTATAACCCCCCTTCCCCCTCACGGATTCGGTCATCTAGGACTTGGCCTACTCTACTCAGTCGGCTCGACTCAGCAGTCCGGCACTGCCAGTCAGTTCGGCTCGGCAGTCAGTTCGGCTCGGCAACCCACTTCAGTCGGCTCGGCTCAGCAGTCCGGCACTGCCAGTCGGTTCGGCTCGGCAGTCAGTTCGGCTCGGCAACCCACTTCAGCTCAGCTCGGTTCAGCAGCCCAGTACTGCCAGCTCTACTCGGCACAGTTCAGCTCTCCCAGTCGGCTCGGCAGCACAGCACTGCCATTCAGTTCGGCAGCCCAGCTCTCCCCATGCAGTTCGGCAGCTCAGCCCTGCCAGCTCCACTCAGCCCACTCAGCATTCAGCCTACTCAGCCCATGCGACTCATAATGGTCTGCTCAAGGCCATATCCTGTCAAGGATGGTCATCCTTGGATGTGACTTATCAGAAATGGTCTTCTCAAGATCATGTCTTGTCAGAAATAGTCTTCCCAAGATCATACCTTGTCACATCAAGATCTTCTCAAGGACCATGTCTTGTCGGCAAAGATCTCATCAAAATCTTCTCAAGGACCATGCCTTGTCAGTAAATGTCTTATCAAGATCTTCACAAGGACAATGCCTTGTCAGCAAAGTTCTCATCAAGGTCTTCTCTCTCAAGGATATAAAAAGGGAGGAGGCTCCGGGCTCTCTCTCTCTCTCTCTCTCTCTCTCACTCTTCTTATCTTTTTTGGGCTGAGCATTTCATTACAGTATTTTTTACTGTACTTCTTCTCCTCCTGACTGGGGCTGACTTGAGCGTCGGAGTGGCCGTCCGGGGACTCCCCGGCGCCAGGATGATCTCTGTTCTCCTGTGATGTTTCAGGATCTTCCGGTGGTTGATCCTCTCTCTTCCCTCGGTGTGGAGGCCCTCTCCGGCGGTGGCACTCTCCTCTCTTCCCCAGCATGCTGACTGGTCCGGCGACGCGTCCGGAAGCCGATCTCAACAGGAACAGTGTGCATAACATAGTCCATGAGTCAAGTCCAGCTTGAAAATTTGTTCCAAAACCTGTAGATTGTCAACAAAAGTGTAACTTTTTTGAAGAACATGTCATCATTATCAAGTCAGGTTTATCCCAACTATCTAAGATCAACTACTTAAAGCTTAGCTCTCTCCATTGAGTTCTATGAAAGCCTGTGAAAGAAACATTATGCATCAATTGTTATTTTCTTTGGTTTCCTTCTATCCTTACGCCTCCCCTCCCACTCTAAGAGATTCAATTCTTCAAGCTAGAATCTTTTGTTTATTTTTAAACTTGTTCATATCATTTTGATATGTTTTCTCTCATTTTATCATTTGTTGAAGTTGCACTTAGACTAGCTTAGCATTTTCATGTTTGTTGCATTAATTTTATATACATTTTTCTTGCTAACAGCCCAGTACTCCAATCAATAAAGCCTATAATCTTGCAAGACAATTAATGTATTAATCGTGTTGTAGGATTGGACCATTCAAGACAGTAATTTTGTATGTTTGTCCCAAAAGAAGTAACAAGGGGAAGAAATTACTGTTTCTGGCATTGAATCCCACTTTGTCCTCTTACGGAATCCATGTCAGAAAGCTATCGAATATGAAAAAGTTAACAATAAACAAAAAAGCTTATGATAGGAAAACTCGATCCATTGCATTAGCATTGTTCCTAGAAAATCTGGAAAAGCTGATGAGAATCACATTGCCGATGACCAAATCTTGCAATTTTTTAGCGATTAACGCCGAGGTAACACGATCGAGCTAGAAAAAAAAACCCGAGGAAAATCGAGCAGGGGTCCTCAAAAACAAAATCTTTTTTTCTCTCTGAAAAAGCCCGATGAACCCTAAGTGGCGGAATTGAATCGCGATAAGAAAAAAAATACATCGGTAGAGCGAGATTAACGATCGAGATGCAATGATGAGAAGAGAACATGGAAATCGAGAACGATGGCGATGATTACCTCTGCGTCGAAAACGAGAAAGCCGGCGACGAGATCGACGACGAGGTGAAGCGGAAGTGAACAATGCAGGAATGAATCGTAATGAATCATAATATTAGAAGAGATGGGACATGCCTGTCTTTTCAGTATTTTTTAAGGGTATTACTGGAAATATGGCTTTAACGCAGGGCCAATCAAATGGGCTGGGCCCAAATTCACGCTAATGGATTCTGATAGGCTTTCATATTGGCCCAATAGGCGAAACGTTAATGAACAAAATTGTGTTCCCGCAATATTAAATTTATTTTTCATTTATAGCATGGAAATAATTTTCGTATTGATTTATACTTCCATAGAAAATTATTCATGTCAATGTGCACTGTAGATGTAAGTTAACCTATAAGTTTAAAAGTAATTAAAAAAATTATTTAAAAAAGTAAATTTAACCAATAGCAAATAAAAGATCGCTCTTAATTAATTATATCATTAAAAATATCACTTTTTCAAAAATTAAATAAATATGGTTAACTCCATGTGCTCTAATACTAAGATCATTAAAGTTACTGGAGAAAGATGAATAATAATTTATTTTGTTCCATTATTCTTTTGATTGGGTACTTGTTTGATTATTACGTGGCAGATTTACTATAATAGATAAGGATCAAATCTTGATAAAAATAAAATAATATTCTCTTCCATAGTGAATAACTAAAATAAATATACAAATATAAGATCTCAATTTTATATGGTTAAGAACTTTCGATTTCTACTCTATAGTTTATTATCGATAATACTACTGTCTTTTCTCCACCTTCTAAAGATATTCAAGAGGGAGAAAAGATAATAATACTATCACTAGGATTCTATATCGCAGAGTAGGAATCAGGATTTTGAATCACATTAGAGTTTATTTCTTATTTCTATATCTATTTTATATTTTTTTTATTATGCATTAATATCTTATAGGACACACGATTAGGGCTGGATCGGTACGGTATACCAAATTTTGTATACGATACCGTATACCGTACCGAAAATTTCGGCATAAAAAAATCTATACTGTTACCATACCGAAAATTCGATATACCGGAATTTCGGTATACCGAATTTTTCGGTATACCGAATATACCAAATTTTCGTTGCCAAATTCGTCGCAAATTTGGCAACGAACATTCGTCGCCAATTTGGAGACGAATTTCTTGTTGTTGGCGAATTTCGTCCATCAATATATTACACCGAAAATATTGAAAATTTTGGTATACTGATAATTTCGGTACGGTATTATACCGAAAATGTTGGTATACCGAAATATCGAAAACTAATAATTTCATACCGATACCGATACCGAAAAATTCGGTACGGTATTATACCGTACCGAAATTTTTGGTATACCAAAATTTTCGATATAGATGGTAAATATCGGTATCAAGAGGGAGAAAAGATAATAATGCTATCACTAGGATTTATACCGAAAATTCGATATTTTTTAACATCCCCTACACACGATCGAAAAACAATATAAATTATTATTCACCTCTTTTAGCAATATCAACCGTCCTAATAAAATTCTTAAACGTACGATGGTGTCTACGTAGACTATACTAAAGTTTATAACCAACTATTTGGTGTTAGTATTCAATAACTTATTTATCAAAATTATAATTGTTGTTGAGATGGCCGAGTTGGTCTAAGGCGCCAGATTAAGGTTCTGGTCCGACCATGTTCTATTAGAAACTAATTAAATTCAATGACGTAACTTTCGAAAAAAAATTACTAAATCTAATCTTCAAATTTTTATTTAGTTATTATTACTCTATTAAATATTATCAAATCATCAACATATTATAAATAAAAAACATTACCCACTGCAATTTTATGCATAACCAACAAACTGAATGGTTAAAAGACTTCGATCAAAATAATCAAATTGTTTAAATATTATAAAGAATTTATCAATTATTTGAGAATTTAAAATTTTACAAAAAATTTATAAATTATTTTTATTTTAGTTAATTCGTTTATTTGATTTAATCGAATAAGAAATTTTAAAATCAAAATCAAACCGAATTAATCTAATTTTTAAAAAAATAATCAAAATTTTAAAATAACCCCATCGAATTTTTAAATTCAATCAATTTATTCAGTTTAACTAAATTTTTATTCACTGTTAACACTTATTGTATTTTAACAATTTTATTAATTTCTTCAAAATACTACACAAGTTGTTGAGATGGCCGAGTTGGTCTAAGGCGCCAGATTAAGGTTCTGGTCCGAAAGGGCGTGGGTTCAAAACCCACTCTCAACAATTAATTGTTTTTTTAGCAACCACTTAGATTGCATATAAATATTATTAATTATTCAAGACCTGATTTTCATGGGGGAAAATTTACTAAATCTAATCTTCAAATTTTTATTTAGTTATTATTAGTCTATTCAATATTATCAAATCATAAACATATTATAAATAAAAAATATTAGCCACTGCAATTTTGTGCATAACGGCAATATTCGATTAAAAATAAATTCAAATTGAATTAATCAAAATTGAATTGAATTAAATTTTTTTAAACTAATCGAACTCATCAAATTTTTAAATAAAAAATAAATAAATTAAAATAATAAAAATTATTATTATTTTCGATTTTTAAAATAATTAAATTATTTAAATATTATAAAAAACTTATCAATTAATTGAGGATTTAAAATTTTACTTATTTAAAAATTTAAAAATTATTTTTTTATTTTAGTTAATTCAATTTAATTTAATTTAAAAAATAAAAAATTTTAAAATAATCAAACTAAATTTTTAAATTTATCGATTTATTTGATTTTAAATTTTTGTTTATCCTTAAACTAACACTTAGCCACTGCAATTTTGTGCATAACGAATAAAACTAAGTATTTCATTCAATTCAAATCAAATTAATTAAAATTAAATCAAATTAAAAAATTTTAAACTAACTGATTAAATTTTAAAAAAATAAAATAAAATAAACTGAATGATAAAAAGCTTATTAATTTAATTTTCAACTAAATTAATTGAAATAATTGAATTATTTAAATATTATAAAAATTTTATTAATTAGTTGAGGATTTAACTTATTTAGAAATTATTTTTTTTATTTTAGTTAATTTGATTTATTCAATTTAATTGAATAAGAAATTTTAAAATTGAAACCGAATCGAATTAATCGAATTAATTAATTTTTTAAAAAAAATTAAAATTTTGAAATAACCAAACTAAATTTTTAAATACGATCAATTTATTCAATTTAATCAAATTTTTATTCACTTCTAAATTAACACTTATCGAATATCAATAATTTTCTTAATTTGTTTAAGATTTTAATTGTGGTAGGGTATGGAAACTGACTATCAACAATCAAGCCATTTTTTGCAACCACTTAGATTGCATATAAATATTAACCTTCTTATAGGGGGGGGGGGGAAAAAAAAAATACTAAATTTAATATTGGAATTTTTATTTAGTTATTATTAGTCTATTCAATATTATCAAATCATAAACATATTATAAATAAAAAACAAAAATTTTGTGTATACCGAATAGAGTTGTGTATTCAATTAAAATTAAATCGAATTGAATCGAACTGAATTAATTCTAATTGAATCAAATTAAATTTTTTTAAACTAATTGAATCGATCAAATTTTTAAATAAAAATCAAACAAACTGAACCGATAAGAGGCTCATTAATTCAGGATTTTCTACAAAATTAATAAAAATAATTGAATTATTTAAATATTATAAAAAATTTATCAATTAAGTTGAGGATTTAAAATTTTATTTATTTAGATATTTATAAATTATTATTTTTTATTTTAATTAATTTGATTTATTCAATTTAATCGAATAAAAAATTTTAAAATTAAAATTAAATCGAATTAATTAATTTTTAAAAAAAATAATTAAAATTTTAAAATAACTAAATTAAATTTTTAAATTTGATCAATTTATTTAATTTAACTGAATTTTTATTTACCTTAGCCTAACATTTATCGAATTTCAATAATTTTCTTATTTTTCAAGATTTTAAATATATTATTGAGATGACTGAGTTGGTCTAAGGCGCCAGATTAAGGTTCTGGTCCGAAAGGGCTGAGTTTAAATTTCACTCTCAACAAGTAATCAATTCTTTTTTAGCAACCACTTAGATTGCATATAAATATTATTATATCTGACTTTCACTGGATCGAGTATGGAAATCTAATCTTCGAATTTTTATTTAGTTATTATTAGTCTATTCAATATTATCAAATCATAAATATATTATAAATAAAAAACATTAGCCACTGCAATTTTGTAGATAATAAATAGAATTGATTATTCAATTAAAAATCGAAATGAATTAATTAAAATTAAATTAAATTAATTTTTTTAAAAATTAATTGAATCAATCAAATTTTTAAATAAAAATCGAACAAATCGAACCGATAAAAAATTTATTAATTTAATTTTTAATTAAATTAATTGAAATAATTAAAATTTTTAAATATTATAAAAAAATTATTTAGTTAAGGATTTATAAATTTATTTATTTATAAATTTATAATTTATTTATTTTAATTAATTCAGGAATAAGAAATTTTAAAATTCTGAATTTCAATTTTTTTAAAAAAATAATTAAAATTTTAAAATAACTGAATCAAATTTTTAAATTTGATCGATTTAAATTTAATCGAATTATTATCTCACTCTTAAACTAACACTTATCTGCAATTTAAATAATTCCCTGGGGTAATTCAAGATTTTCCAAATTAACAGAGAGATGACCGACCGGGTTGCAATGGGAAGCATAACTTGGGAGCATCTTCTCAAACTAATTAAATTCAATGACGTAACTTTCACCCGGGGAAAAAATTTTACTAAATCTAATCTTCGAATTTTTATTTAGTTATTATTAGTCAATTCAATATTATCAAATCATAAACATATTATAAATAAAAAACATTAGCCACTGTAATTTTGTGCATAGTAAATAGGCATGAGTATTGGATTAAAACTAAATCGAACTGAAATAAATTAATTAAAACTGAATCAAATCAATTTTTTTAAACTAATTAAATTGATCAAATTTTTAAATAAAAATCAAATAAATGAATCAATAAAAGACTTATTAATTTGATTTTCAACCGAATTAATCAAAATAATCAAAATTTTTAAATATTATAAAAAATTTATCAATTAATTGAGGATTTAAAATTTTACTTATTTAAAAATTTTTTTTTATTTTAATTAATTCATTTATTCAGTTTAATTGAATAAAAAATTTTAAAATTGAAACCAAATTAAATTCGAATTAAAATTAATGAATTTTTAAAAAAAATAATTAAAATTTTAAAATAATTAAACTAAATTTTTAAATTTGATCGATTTATTTAATTTAATAAAATTTTTGCTCACCCCTATAAAAAACATTAGCCACTGCAATTTTGTACATAGCGAAGTCTAACACTTATCGAATTTCAACAATTCTGTTCATTTCTTCTTCAAAATTGGTAGAACTTGTTCTCTTTTCCATTACTCGTTTTCACCTTTGACATAGTGCTAGGCTTTACCTTGAATTTGGGATATCAGAAGTGTTTTTCTTCAATGTACATAGTTGACTGCAACATCAGGATCTCCAACATCAGGATCTCAACTTTTGCTTAGATTCAAGGATTGTGGTAGCTTTACCTGTAAAACAAATTAACACATACAAGTGAAAAAAATGAAAATTGTGCATCAAGAAAGAACAAAGTCACAATAGGTACCATTTCCACTCCTCCCTGAAGTCTTCTCTTGCTTCCTCTGTTGGAAACCATGAAGAAAGAAGAGAAGGGAAAGTATCTGGCTTTCCGAATCCTTTAAACTGGTTTCGTATGGTTAAGTTTCACCTTGTCTACTTTCAATGGCATATTGTCCCAAGTTCTTCAACTGTTGGAAGGTCTTCTACGACTGGAGTACTTCCCTCATTAACCCTCCTAAAGATGAAGCTTTGGATGTCAAGAAGCCCTCCATGGTAACACTACTAATCTTTTAACTGTTTAGTCATGTTATTTTCAACCATTCCATTATGTGTAGGTGTGCGACATAGGACCTTGTGGCGGCATCGGCGGAGGAATCAAGGAAATGGTTCCAGATAGCAGAACCTCCATCCTGAAGGTGGCTCTTCGACATGGGGAAGTCATTGACGGTATCAAAATACTATACAAAAGCGAGGGCTTCCAAGGGTGGACTGATTGGTGGGGAGGAGATGGTGGACAATCATCTGAGGTAGTTGCTAACTTAACACCCCTACTTGACTGAGTTTATCTCAACTAACTTTAAATAATAAATTCATGAGAATTATGTGAACAGCTTGATTTGGGGGAGGATGAATACTTTACAAGTATAAGAGGCTACTACGGATATATGAGACGTAGTTTGGTTGTTAAGTCTCTTACTTTTGTGAGTAACAAGGCAACTTATGGGCCTTATGGTAAGGAAGATGGAACTCCTTTCACTCTTCATGCACAAGGTGGAAAGATTGTAGGCTTCTTCGCCCGTTGTGGTCAATACCTTGATGCAATCGGTGTTTATACAGCCTATTGATCCATTTGTCACACTAATCTTCATTATGTAATTATGTATATACCATCTCATCTCTTTACAAATTTCATTGCCTACTTACATTGATATTGAAAGTGGGTTGGTAGAAAAGGAGATAGAAAAGGAGGAAGAAGATTAAGCATCTTCAAGATCATCGCTAATGTTTCTACTAAGATGGTGTTTCCTAAGTGTAAGAGTGATAGAAAGTAGAGAAGAAACAAGTATTCTTGCACAACAAAAAAATATCCATCCAAGCAAACAAAATGGATGAAAGAAAGATAATTCTATTCAATTCCCCCTCTCACTCAATTACTTCCTATCTTTCCCTATTTTTATTTCTCTACTCCAAGTAAACAAGGCATCAAAAAATTTCTCAAAAAGGTTTAAACTGGCACAAAATGTGGATTGAAAAAAAGTTTCCAAAAGGTTCACAATATATTCTTACCTCAACACATCACTATGAATCTGCATCAACTTTTCCTATGAACTCAAGGAGGTTCTTCTGGTGTCTAACATTACGAGCAAATCAACTGCAAGTAATAAGAATTTCCCCTTGAAGCCTTCTTTTCCATCTTCTCCCTCTTCTTCTGTCTCTTCTCGTCCTCCACTTCACCCTGTAAGTAAATAGGAAAGAAAGATGGTCTCAAAATCGGTGTTCCATGGCAGCCAAGCTGAGTACTCTTACCACAATCTCTAATTGCTATCTCTTTGTATTCTAGTTGATCTTTTTGAACACACACCTAAAAGACAAATGGCATCGAAATTGCCCTCGAGAAAATTTTGACCATGCCTAAACACAATCAAAAATTTGTAAAGAACATGAAACATGTTTTAACCCAATTTGAAAGATACACGATATTATACAGTCCCATAACTTCTAAATTGAAAAGATAGATATATAGTTCACAAAGTTTTCAACTGTGATGCCACACTACAAGAACTAAACCCAGAATGTTTCACGAAGTTTTGTTAGGCATCATAAGATCATAGATTGAACATATAGTTACATTTTGAAGGTTCCCCCAGTAAATTTTTAATCTATCGATCTAAAGCTGAGATTTTTAACACCTCCTCGACTCCCTATTGACTTTGATTGTAGTCCTCAGACTACATTCCGAAATTCCCGGTGCAAAATATCGCCATTCTTGCCGGGCACAAAGAGAAGATGAAAAACATATATCAGAAAATTACTCGCAGCGAACGCAATAAAGCAGCAGGTCAATACAGTATCTAAGGAAAAAAGGGGAAGAAAGAGATTAGGGATTCGGGCAGGAGAGGGGCGTGGCAGTTAAACGTACGTTGGCGGCGATGATGAGGCGGCGGAGGCTGCTCGTTCGCTCCTCCTTCCGCTTCTTGGCTCCCCTGGTTCGCCATGGCTCCCAACTCTCGCGAATCTCGAATCGCTCCCTTCTCGGCAGTTGGCTCCGGAATTCGGGTCGATCGTCGGTGAATTTCCCCCCTTTTTTTTCTTTTTCTTTTTTTAGAAAATGGAATTTAAAAATCTCAAAGGTGTGTTTTCGTCATAAATAATTTTTATATTAAATTAAAAAAAACTAACGGAATGCCACGTGTGGTCACGCCCTTCGTAGGCAAGCGACAAGTGTCCGATTTCTCGACTCCTCCCTTGACCGACTGGTTGAACTCGCCCTCGACCCGGCCGAGCCAACTCGTTCGCCCCCCGCCCCCCTTCTCCTGTGGGATTCGCTCTCCTTCCCCATCGAACTCGGACGCCCCCGCCTCGCCTTCTCCCACAGATGGGTTGCTCCTCCTCTCTTCCAGGTCCCTTCATCCCCTCCCTTTCTCTTCTCTTTGGGGATTTGATCTATCCGTCTACGATTTTTGGCCTTTACTCTGTTCCTTCGCTTATTAATGCGGTAGGCTTTTCTGTCACCGAGAAGTCGGAGTGAGCTTGAATAAATTGACATGTGAATACCTAAATGCGGATCTCGCTTTTCGAATTGGGGTGTTTTGATTCTGCAGCGAGGCTGTGATGATGTTCAAGCGTGGTTAGTCATTTGATCGGCTTTCGCCGCAATTTTGAAAATTTTGCCCTCTTTTTGCCTTTTTGTCTTGCAAGAGTACAGGAACTGCATAATGCGATATAGAAGTTGATCGCGTTGTGTGTCTGTTATTGTTGTGGGGGAAAAGGTGATCTTTTTATATATGTTTTCAAACTGCAAATTTGGTGGTGATTATTTGAATCCATTTTATGATGATTTGAGTAGATCTTGTCGCAAGTTCTTGTTGTTCTACTGTCTGGCGCTTTCAGTTGCATAAATGTTTTAGGTTAGGTTGCTTATCAAACTAGATCTATCTAACTTGTGAAGTCATGTGGTCGATAGATCTTTTTATAGCAGGAAAGTTGAGAATAGGTTGTGGTGGATAAATGATGCTTGCCTAGTACAAGATATTTTATAGAAGGTTGAGGAAGAAATCGAGTCTTATGAATGGAGAAAACCTTTTTCTGTGATGAATGTTAATTGAATGGGAAGGGAAAAGAGTTACCAAGTGCATAAGTGGTATTTGGAAAGGAGAAAATGGAGAAATCAATAGGCACTAAATCCATTTCGCTGGCAATTTGAGCATGAAGAGTTCATCTAGGTTCTCAAGGGAAAGGTTTCTGTGCCTCATATAAGTTTCTAGGATTAATGGTGTTCTTTGGTAGGAGTAAGAATAAACTTTAAACATCTCTTAGTTTGTTGCATTTGACAATACTATGTCTTTATAGCACCTTTCGCATCCTGCATCTATTTTCTATTTGCAGTTTTATTGTCATATGCAAGCACTGTAAATGGAAAATCAAATGGTTCTTGCTATGATGTGGAAATAACATAATCTAATTAAGTTTATCCGGAAATGATTAGGCCGAAACGCCAAAAGTCTGGGTAGTTTGAATGTCGAAAACTCGATGGCTACTGACCCCAAAAACTTGCGCGTTAAGGTATGTTCTGTTTGCCTTGCTTATTTACAGCATGAACTGCAGTTAGGATCTTCATATTGTTGCAAAAATCTGGCTGCTTCAAAAACATTATCATTGGTCAATATAAAATAATTTTTGTTAAGTTAGGCTCAATTCTTTTATACTTTTTTTTTCTTTGGTCAGAAATATTCTCTTCTTGTTTCCCCTTGCTCTCTCGATTGCCTTTAGGGGTGAGCAAAAATTCGGTTAAACCGAATAAACCGATCAAACCGAACCGAATTAAAAATTCGGTTCGGTTATTTCGGAAGTTCGGTTATTTTTTTAAAAAAAATCGATTAATTCGGTTAATTCGGTTCGGTTTTAAAATTTCTTATTCGGTTAAACCGAATTAACCGAATTAATCAAATTAGAAAAATAATTTATAAATTTTAAGTAAATAAATTTATAAATCCCTAATTCATTAGTAAAATTTTTATAATATTTAAAAAAATTCGGTTAATTCGGTTGAAAACCGAATTAACCGATAAAATATCAGTTTGGTTTGTTCGGTTTTTATTGAAAAATTCGGTCGGTTCAAAAAAATCGGTTTATTCGGTTTTCGGTTAATTCGGTTCGGTTTTAACCGAATACTCACCCCTAATTGCCTTGAGCACAAGGATCTAACTCTTGTGAACCATTAATGATCTTTATATGCATGTGTGTGCAATATTTTAGCATGCAGTGATTTTGCTTAGGTTGCTAGCTGTTAGGGAAAATTATTCTTCAACTCCCTTAGGTATCCCTCCGCCACCTTATATAGATATTACCAATACACCTCTTGAAGTTACCTAATTACAAATGGATTCTGACACTGACACTCCCCCTCAGGCTAGTTAAAATATATTATAAAAATCCAGCTTGACATACATATATTCAACTAGGCCCTCTGAACGATTTGGTTGACAATTTATCAATTGATCATTATAGCTAACAAACAAAGTGACAATCTCATTAGTTTGTATCTTCTCCTAATGAAGTGACAATCAATTATAAATGTTTTGTCCTTTTGTGAAATATGAATTTGAGATTATATGAATTGTTGCTTGATTGTCATAGTAAAGCTTCATAGTTTCTACAGGGCTGTATCCTAATTTGGTCATCACATATTTAACCTAAATCAGCTTGCACATTACTAAGGCTATAGCCCTATATACTCTACCTCTACACTTGACCTCACAACCACTATTTGCTTCTTACGTTTTCATAAATAATATTCCTCCTAAAAGGATATAGTAACCCGATGTAGATAATGGATTTGTGAGAGTTTGTGCAATATGCATCAAAGTAACTAATGATTTAAAAATGACCTCGATCACAGAACAAAATATGTTTCCCTTGAGCAATTTTTAGATATCGTAGGATTCTTAGGGCCACAAGCCAACTCTGATCACACTAACTGCGAATGCGATATTATTAGATTTGATGACTGAGATATTTCAATTTTTTTTCCACTAGCTTTTTGTACTTTACTAGGTCAAGTAGCTCCCCTGTCCTATGACTAACCTAGCACTAGGATCCATGAGAGTGTCTACTGGTTTAGTCCTTACCATGTCAATCTCCTCAAGCATATACAATACATACTTGTGCTGAAAGATGTTCTTCTGAATGCATCACCTCTATGCCAAGAAAATACATGAGATTATCCAAGTCTGGAAGAGTTGATGAAGATAAGTCTTTAACTTTGGTCACCACACACTTCCTGGTCATATCCACATATGCAATGAGAAGGATATACTTCCTTGACTGAAAGACGAGATAGAACACCTTGTCATGCCTCAGAATATTTTCCCTGTATGTATCAGAATTAATTTATGTATTTGAAACTCAAGGTTATATGAAAGATATTTAGTTTTAAGTTGTAAAAGTAAACCCCACGGGGAGCTACCAAAGTTATGGATGACCACATATTAACCTTTCTAGTTTAAAGTTAATTCTTTCCAGTTGGTGTTATTGTTCAACAGTTGCTAAGCAAATAAAGTTGACCGTAGCATATTTCCCCTCTGAAATATATTATTTGTTTAATGAATCACTTCACTGCGTCATTGTACCAGCTGATTGACTTGATGCTAATGATAATATGATATTTTATCTTTGCAGTTGGTACTGTTAGGTGATTCTGGTGTGGGTAAAAGCTGCATCGTCCTCCGGTTTGTTCGTGGCCAATTTGACTCTAACTCAAAGGTATGGCAATCTAACAATTATTGCCAAAGTGCATTCTTTGGCCTTGTACTATTAGACTAAGAACTTGCCATTTGAAACCATTAGTAGTATTACATAGATCCTTACATCTTAGGTCTGCAAAGGTGCAATGGAAAACGATAAAAGAAATTGACAGTATACAAAACAGGATGATGCAAGTTGATAGTTTTTCCCTGAAACTGCATTCTTTCCTCTAGTATCTCTTTGGTTGAAAGCAAAAGTTCATTCATTTGTTTCACAGATAAAACGGCTGAATGATTAAGTAGCACTCGTTGCTCAATAATCTACTAGTATTAGTACAGTGAAGGAACAATAATTAGGATGATTAACATGTATTAAAGGAAAGTCTTCAAAAGGTTATAATGGTCTTTCTGTTACCTGTTGATTTTGGTGGTAGAACAAAACTGCGATTGAACCTTAGATTATCTCAACTTATGGTGAAATAGGTTGTTCATTGTACTTGCCGCTCCACCGATATTTTTAGTTAATTGTGTTACAGCCCCAGCTTACTTTGTTTTGCTTTCCTTTCCTACAGCACGAGGATGAGTAGTTACTTCTGACGGTTGAATATTCTGATTTGGTATTTATAGGTAACTGTTGGTGCATCCTTCTTATCACAAACACTAGCCCTGCAAGATTCTACGACAGTGAAGTTTGAAATATGGGATACAGCTGGACAAGAAAGGTGCATGATCTAATTATCAAAGTTAAGATTCATTTTTCTTGTTCTATCGAGCTCCATATTGATCAAAAACTTTGTGGATCCTGAAGAATGTGCGACAGCTCTAGGAACGATGTCTTGTTTTTGATGTTTTCATCTCTAGGTATGCCTCGTTGGCCCCTCTTTACTACCGCGGAGCTGCTGTTGCTGTTGTGGTATATGACATAACGAGCGAAGAAACATTCAGAAAAGCAAAATATTGGGTCAAGGTATTGTTCCATGTTCCTGACTAAACTTCCTAGATGGAAGATTTTGTTGCTTCTCGTATGGTGCCATCAAGTTTAAGTCGATCCAGATACCACGGATCTTGTGAGTTTTCAATAGGCATAGTATGGTTACCCGTTTGCTATATGTGGTCACGATAACTTTTAAACTACAAAATTGCATCCCTGCTACTGCAGTTAAGCTGCATAAATCTTGATTAACTCGGTAGCCTGAGCCTTTAGCATATTTTTTGGTTTCTATTAACTCACACAAGATCTAGCATCCATCTACATTTCGAAGACCTGAATCTAAAATAAAGTGTGTTGCCTGTTCAGATTTACAAGTTTAATTTTATGCCCGACAGGAACTTCAGAAGCACGCGAGTCCTGGTATTGTCATGGCATTGGTCGGAAACAAGGCTGATTTGGAAGAAAATAGAGCTCTATCATCCGAGGCAAGCATTGATTTCTAATCAACTCCCCTGATCTCTTAGCTTTATACAGCATATGTTTGGCCTTATGATCCATTCCTTTGAAGGGTGCCAAGGAGTATGCAGAGGGGAATGGCATGTTCTTCATCGAGACATCAGCAAAGACATCTAATAATATCAATGAACTTTTTCAGGTACACAACACATTCTCTTGTTTAAGGAAGTATATCGCGTACTGAACAACAAACAGAGAGCTAGGCTTATATCTTAGGATAACGTTCATTTTTTGTATTTTATGGAATAAATGTGGATCATTTCTATTATATTCGAACTTTAGGAACTTATAATCGTTATAAGTAATCGACAATTGTTCATTTAGTCCATCCAGACTCACCGGCCATCTCTTTCCAGTTTGCTCAACTCAGCTTGATCTTCTTTGTAGCATGGAATAGATTAGGAAGAATCACTGAGAATGAGTGGTTGCATGTAAACATCAATAAACTCTGATTTACCAAATGGAGCAAATCCATCAGCACATAGACCCAATCTTATATTCCGAAGCAAAATCAGGATAACAAAATTTTTCCATACCTCTGCATCTGATGGATGACACATTAGATCATGTTCTGTTTGATGATTAGCATGCCATGATCTTCTTTGTATGCTTTAGCATGATCTTCTCCCCAATATATCATACAACCATCTCTACAAGCATCAATCCTTTCAGGAGACCTAAGTCTTTCACAAGTTTTTTCATACTATAATAATCAGTAGGCATGTTGTGGCGGAAGTGTCTCTAGACTTGCAGTCAGAGATAAGAGTGTGAGTGTCACAACCAGCCCACAAGGTGTGCAGCACTTAGCAATCTGACTATTTAAACTGATAAGCATTCAATGACTCAGCTTGATCTTCTTTGTAGCATGGAATAGATTAGGAAGAATCACTGAGAATGATTTAGGAATAATATTTTGATAGAACTATTTTCAGAGTTTGATCTTTTAACTGAACATAAGAAGAAACAACAACGAGTTGAACCAATAAGAACAACTTCTACAAAATGCATTTGTGTTTTATGTTTCTCTGAACAAAATGCTCTTTTTTCAGGAGATCGCTAAGAGGCTTCCTCAGACATCTTAACTGTGAGAGAGATTTGCAAGTGTCGATATGGATTCGATTCGTCGTACATAACATTCATATGGAGGGATACACAAATCGATAATTGTTTGTTTATGCTTACTTTGGCAAATCAGCCCAAGTGAGTCATGGATCTGTCCATAATGTAGCCATCTCACAGTTTGTTTGTTTGTTTGTTTTGTTCTACTTAACACTGCTATTATGTTGTTTTGGGCTATTTTTGCGTTTGTTCTCGTATTTGTTGTATCCACATCCAGCCACCATATTGATCTTTTGCTCTGAAACACCGAAGAGAAGAACCACTCTAGAGAATTCATAACTTAGCTATGCTTATACGACATCGTCCGCCATGAACAAATCAGAGATTGTTAATCCTTTATGCCTCTTTATGCCAACTCAAACTCAGACAGATGATACTCGAAAACTAGCACAAGATATCGTTTTACACCAGTTGTATCATTGTCGAGTCATCGTGTAGATGATAATGAGTCGGATTTGGATCGGAGTCTATATCCTTCATCTTCGTTCTACAAAAGTATATTAAAATTAATATTGTATCTTAAAAATATAATTTAATAAAAAAATAGAATAATCTCCTATGAGCTAGAAAAAATAGTGGGTTTATATATATACAAATGTGATATGTTGTGCACCTTTCCATGCATGTAGCATTTGTTATTGAGTGTGTGTTTGGATGAATTCGGTGCTCGGAAGTGATCCGGATGCTCCCGCACACTTATGTTATATTTGGATAGGATGAGAGAAGGTTCATTAACGGAAGAGGAAGTAAAGTATTTATATTCTCTTTATTTGGAAAGAATGGAAAGTTCATTAATATAATATGTATTATCTTACGTGGGAGGAAAGGAAAGTAAATAAAAATTAAATATATAAAATTATAAAAATATTCTCTATTTTTAAAAAAATGATAATGTATATTCTTTGAATAAGTCTCTATCCTTAGAAAAGAAGAAGAATAAGACGAAGATTAAGGTTATTTATCTCTGTCCTCTTGAGTTTTGTCCTCGAAGAGATTTACACCAATGTCGTGGTGTGCGAGCGGTTAGACACTAGACGGTGACGACACGTGTGATATAAAGAGCGATGACACAAAGACGAGATATCTAAATAGATGAGTTAATTTAGAAATTAATATTTTAAAATAGAGATAAAATTGAAATAAAATATTTTTGAGTTATCATTCTTCTTCCTTACACCCCATCCTTACATCCCAAATCGGAGTGTAAAAAATTCTAATGATTTATAAGTATGCAAGGGTAAAATTTACCCTTCTCTCCCCTTCACCTTCTTAACTCATTCCATCTCAAATAAGAGTCAAAATTCTCTTTCCCCTTATTTATCCTTCTCTTCCCTCACCTCCTCCCAGATAAAACGTTAGTCACGAATGAATGTCACGCAAGATAACTGTTCCGGCCAATATATAATGAATGGTTCCAACACTGCTTCAAGGATTGCCGACATGTACGCTCCTGTGATGAAGTTGTGGAAAGGAAGGAACCTACAAAGCACTCAGAAAGAGGGTTAAAATGTGTCCCGGCAAGCCACTCCAACGCTCAAGTTAGAGTTCGGCACGAGGAAGAAGTTTAATGACTTGGGGAAGTTAGGGTTTATGTGTGCGAACCTGTACCCATGGGCATGTGTGACCTTTTTATAATAGTTGATCTCTGAAATATTAGTATCTGTTTAGAAAATATTCTAAGATATCCGTTCCAGTCTTTTAGAAAGATTCCGTTCGTTTATATATATATTTTGATAATACTTCCCTACTTCTTTGGGTGAAATGGCTCTGGGCTCTCCGGATTGGGCGGAACGACCATGTCTCCAAATAAGAATCATATGCCAGAAGTCGATGCATAATTCAGGAAGCGTGCTGAGACCAAGTCATGTCAGCACAGATGCAAGAAGTGTGTCGAGACCCAATCATAAGGTTGGCACGTAACGCTGGAAGCGTGTCGAGACCGAGTCATGAGGTCAGCATATAATGCAAGGGAGCTTGTCGAGATTGGAACAGAAGGTCAGGGTTTTCTCATATTCATAAAGAAACTTTTAAAATCTACCCGATAATTATGCTTACTTCATTTCTCTTAAGCCATCTTTATAAACTATCCGTGTGATCGTCAAAGAACCCCTACCGGATCAATAACAAATCTCATTTTCTAAATCTTATTACTCAATTATTTAATTAGGTTCAAAAAAAAATTTTCATATCCTCTTCCATTCAGATAGGGTATCAGATCTTCAATTGGATTCGGAGAAAATTATAGTCCTTAATCATATAACATAACTCATTCAGTTAAAAATATAATATTGAAATTCAAGGATTTATTGGCAAAAATTATGTATTAAATTATAAATAGAAATAGATTCGACTATTTCGGGTCAAATCGTATCGCATCGAATCGGATCATGAAACAGAGTTCGAATCTCTACATTTCCAATTTCGAGAGAGAGACGGTGAAAATCTCATCTTTTGCGTTCTGCTTCCTCAAATTTTCTCTCTTCGATGGACGCATGGCTTTCCCGGGCATGGGTTCCCATCTGGACGTCGCGGAGGTCCTTCGCGAGCTCCAAAGCCTCGGCTTCTGCTCCGGTCTCGAGGCTTCCGAGCTGGTGGCGGGCAGCGAGTCGTCGAGCGCGCGCTTCGACCGGATCCTGTCGGCTTTCTGGAAGGAGATCAATCGGAGAGGAGAGATCCGCACGCTTCCGGTCATGGTGGGCGCCGGCTGGCCCGTCGATTTGTGGAGCCTCTACATCTTAGTGCGAGGCATGGGCGGCTATGATCGGGTCTCGGCAGAGTGCGGATGGGCGTCGGTTGCGCAGGCGATTGGGGTGGATTCAAGGTGCGGTTCGGCGGTGAAATTGGTGTTCGTGAAGTACTTGGATGCGCTCGAACGGTGGGTTCAGAGATCATCGGGGAAGAAGCATTTCGGTGCCAAAGTGCGCACAGAACATTTCGAGGTGGATGGTCAATCACCTATTGTTTCTATTTCAAAGAAAAACCAATCTTCGACGCCATTCAAGGGAAGTGGATGCAACTATCAGATCGATACCGATTTCAATGATAATGGCGGTGTTGTAATGTTGGAAACAAGCTCAGTTGATGGAGGAATCATCTGTCAGAGGAAGAAGCAACAAGCTCTGGAGGGGATGCTTATTTGGGCACGATATGTGGCAAGAAATCCTAATTTCTATTGCAAAGTTGAGGATCTTGCAGCTGAGGAGAACTATACTCGTGTACTTCTGGCTAGGCAAGCATTACTACAAAAAGTAGTTGATCAAACAAGCCCTGTAGAAAATCAGGTATTGGTGCACCATGTTTGCCTATATTTCTTAATGGCATTCAATTTATAAGACTGTATATAGATTGACAAGCTTAAGAATCTTCGGTTATATAATAGGCATCAAACTATTTTAAAGGCTACAATGACACAACTAGTTGATCAAGTGCTAACATGAAATGGTGGAAATTATCTTCTTTCTTTTGTAAAGATAACTGTGAGAGACCTCAACATTCACATAAAGATGAGTTTCGGATCCTTGGTAACAACTTCCGAGGCCCTTGTTGATTAGGTTAGTTGATACCCTTACAAGATGGCAATTATCAATGATAGAAAACCTGGAAGAACATGAATGCAAGAAAGAATACCAAGCTCATGAACTATAATCTTGTACCTAAGAAAATGTACTTGTTGACTTGTGCATATAAGAGATTCAAGATTGTATCAACAATGACGTGCAACAATCATGAGAATAACATCACGTCATATTCAGGTTTCATGACATTTACTACTTTGTCTATTAATGATTACAAAACTGGGATCATTGTGCTTTGTATTATAGATTCTCGTTCTGGTTTTTGCCAATCATCACTAGGTTTAGGTTGGGGTGGTCAAATCTATGCTTTTAAAATATGGCAATTTCATTTTATTGCTTTGTGTAGGACCTTACTTTCACCATGTCCATGCCTATAAATATTTACCTATTATGTAAACAATTAAACGTTAGAATTTTATCCTGATTTTTGGTATTAATAATGTTGAAATTGCATGAGTTAACATTGATTCTACAATTTTGAAATAACAGCATTAATATTTTTTATTCAAGAGAATAAGTTCTCAGTTGAAGGATCTTTTGGAGTATAGCAGAATTTTTTTTCTCTTTATCCAGAATAAATGTGCTTCAATGAACGAAATATGAATCAGAGACCATGGTTTAAATTATGTGGCCAGTTGATATCATTGTGTGTACCTAACAGAATGTTACAGTTGAATCATCCAAACATGGGATTCTCCATGAATGAATAACTTGTTCTTCCAAAGACAGTGAATGTACCACTTGGAACAAGTACGGTATAAGCCATTGGGACCTCACTTACAATGGTTAAAATTTATATCTTATTTGTTGTATTATACAGAAATAATAGATGATTGTACTAAGAACTTATGTGAATGATAAAGCTGGACCATAGATATATTATGAAGATGTGATATAGTTATTAAAAATGTTAAACTATTGCTAAGGGACAAAATTCCAGTGTTAAAATAAACGTGATTTGTAGAAGTGACAAATATCGCTTCACTAATTTGGCAAATTGCACAAATCAAACATTGAGAAGTAAAAGATCACACAAAATGCAAACATTTATCAAGAGTTAGTCGAGCATTTAAATGTTGAGTTGATATGAACCTTAGAAGTTGGTGAACGATGCAATGAGTACAATTGCAAACCATGAAACTTTGGCAAAGGAAAACCTCAGGGAAAATGAAACATGAGCAATGTTGAAGTTGCAATTTTAATGCAAACTAGAATAAAAAACATGTAATGTACCCTTTGATACTGGGCTGCTAGATGTTATCTATAGGTCTGAAGAAATCAGAGATGTCTCTTTATTTCATTTGGATTTTCTTTATTGGTTGGAACGAACATGGTTGTTATACTCGAATATTCTAGATTGAATCCTATGCTAAGTAATGGGACTAGTTCATATTGTCACCCCTAGCAAGGAGATCACACCTTAGCTTTTGCTTTACTAGTTTTTTTATTATTAGCAAAGGAACCCAAAAGCCAACCCCGATATGTTTACAAGATGAAATGAGAGACCTTACCTATGTGTGTAGTTTGCTTTGCTAATACGGAAATAGGTCCAAAAGGTATATATAAATTAGTTGATATGTGGATCTGATACAACACATAATACTCAATACTCCTAGACTCTTTTTGTATGTACTTTAAGCTTATTAGAAAGTTTATTAAATTGTTTTTAATTGATTAGGCAGTGAATTCTCTTTATGAGCCGGTAGGAATTGTATTTTCTATGAATCTAAATGCTTTCAAATTCCAAGTAACTCTACAACTGGTGAGGATTGAAGTTCATCACTGTTTGTTTGATTTAAATCATGATATCTGTCATTTTTTTGGTATGTTTGGTTCAGAAGTTGCTCGATGATCACAAGTTCACTGCCTTATTTAATCACTGTCAATTGTAGATTCAAACTCAACGTGTGCACAGTGGTGATGTCAATAAAACTAGTTTTTTTTTTTTTTTTTTTTTTTGCATCTTGAACTTTTGATTTTGTTCTTACATGTTACACTTTGTGCCGATCTGAAAAACACCATATAATACTCGCAGGAAGGAAACCTGGCCATTTGTGGGAACGGTAATCGTGTTATTTCACATACAGCAAGAATCTTAAATGTGCAGCCTCTCGGCAAGGAATCTAATTCTTGTCATAAATTATTATGGCTTTCTGATGAAGAAAAAGGCAAGGATCTGATGGCTACTGTTGAGGTGAGCAATGATGTTCAACATCGAATTCAAAGTCCACACTTAGATAACATAGATGACTGGTTTTCTGGGGATCGGGCAGAGATACCTGTCGGCACATCCTCTCAAGCAGAATTACCAGATTGGAATGGCCAGCCTTTTGTGCCTGGCAATCCTGCCGAACAACTGAAATGGTTGGGTACACGAATCTGGCCTCCTGAAGGTCAAGAAGATAGACCATCATTTAACAATGCTGCTATTGGAAGAGGTAGACAAGATAATTGCGAGTGCAATTTTCCAGGTTCAGTGGAGTGCACTAGGTTTCACATTGCCGAAAAGCGACTGCAACTGAAACAAGAACTGGGTCGGGCTTTCCATTCTTGGGGATTCACAAGTATGGGTGAGGAAATCACACTGTCATGGACAGAAGACGAACGACTGAAGTTCAAGTCTGTTATTTATTGCCATCGATCATCTAATGCCAAAAACCTCTGGAGCCAGCTCTACTTGTGTTTTCCTCATAGAAAGAGGAAAAGCTTACTGAGCTATTATTTCAACGTGTTTGTTCTTGAGCACAGAAGGTACCAGAACCGCGTAACACACAATAACATCGATAGTGACGATGACGAAAGTGAGTTTTGCTCAAGTAATTTTCTCGGTCAAGACAGAGTTACAGTTAAGGACTTCATTCCCGTCCTCTGTGATCAGAATAAGCAATGTATTGATTTAGATGACTAGATGCACAACACCAGTGGTTGTAGCTCTTTGCCCTCGCATTGCAATAGCAAGCTCTGCGCTGCATCAATCTGTCACACCCACGAAGCAGAATCATCAACAGATTGTTGTTGTTTGCATCAGAAGAGTTTGGTGCTGCATCAGTTGCAGAGCAGCATACCTGACATCAACTTGTTTAACATTTTCCAAACAAAACATTAGTTTGCTGCTCTGTGTTTCCCCCCTCAATTTTGACCTAGAAATGCTTGTGGAATCACTTTCATTAAGCCTCAAACTTTGGTGCTAACAGCTGCACATACGATGAGATAAAAGCTAAAGAGTTTTGACGATAGAGTTGGGCTCTTTAACATTGATATGGATGTTGGCTCTGGCTCTTTATAAGGTGCTTGATTAAGTGTTTGTTCTCTAGTTTGAAGGATTACGAGACAAAGCTTGGACGAGGACTTAATAAAGTGTGAAGTCGCGGAGCTTCTTCAACCTTGAGGATTGTCATCAATCTTGGAGTTGGACCAACTCGAAGACCGGCCCTTGGCGGTAAGTAGTAACATTTTGAATTTATTTGAGATAGATAAATGCAAAGATGAAATTTAGCACATAAGTAGAGATTATTGTCTAGGGACTTTTGTCCTAGTGTTTAAGCAAACTTAAGCAGGCCCTCAAATGTTTCACCTTTAGGATGAAGGTTGGTAGGTAGGCTTAGGACATGCAATCTAGGCGACTTACAGAATATAAGTTAGGCCGATATACATGTTTCGATAAGTCGGCCTAGATTGGCTAAGGCGATCTAAGATTCTTGTGGGTGGGTCAGCTTAAACTATCTATTGGCTCCCAACATTGATTCAGGATATCAGAGTTGGGTCAACCCATATGTTTTGGTATGTGAACCATCAAAATAAACCCAAAAAGAAGGAACATTCTAATTATTCTTTATCTGTTTTTAGAAGTTCGCTCGATAACTTTCTTCTTGCTTAGAGAGTTTCATCTATAAGACGATGTACGAGTAGAAGTGTATTTCTCTTTTGTATGAGTAGAAGCCAAGGATTGCTTCTAGGGGGAATTTAGAAGCAATCAATTCTTGGTGCGATAAGGTTACAGGTGAACTTCAAGACTAGGAAAAGTCTAGCTCGAGGGTATGTTTCAAACTAGAGATGTAGATTAAGAGAGTTTGCTCGACTAGGAAAAGTGTGGTCGACGGAGATTGCACGGAGCGGTTATGTAATTGGTCGACTAGGAACATTCTAATTAGATGATGAATACGGTATATTATTGTCAAGGGCATGTGTTTAGTAACTTATACTTAGGGGTGTAAACAAACTAAGTTGTTTGCGAGTTATTCGAGTCTCGGTTCGAAAAAAAATTGTTTGAGTTTGCTCGATTAAGTTAACGAGCCGAGCTTGAGCTTGATTTCAAACTCAAAAATATTATCGAGCTGAGTTTGAATTTAACAGTAGTCGGTTCGTAAACTTGTGAACATGATCCTTTAGAGGTTTGTATGTGTGTGTGTGTGTATATATATATATATATATATATATATATACCAGCGTCTGGCGGCGATTTTGGTCGGAATCTGGCCGGATTCCGGCCGATCGGGGCCGGACTCCGGCACCCGCCGGACCGCCGGTGAGTTGCGGTTCCAACGGGTCCGGTCCGGAGGCAATCGGTGGTCGGACGGCGATGAACGGACGCCGGAAAGCGACGAAGGTCCAAGGAGTAACACTGTGCAATCGCGATTTTTGGACGGTGTGGGTTGATCGCGATCGGGCGTGGACGGCGTGGATTGATCGCGCACGAGTCGCGTAGGAATCCGTCGCGCAGTATATCATTTATATATATATATATATATATATATAGTTTTAATATCATGTGTGTCTTATAATGTGTAATTTGTCCGCAACAGAAGATTTGAGGCGCTCAAAAGTGTTTTGGACGTCTGAAACAATAACAGTGCTATTTTTTAATTAATTATTTATTTTTTTGGCTTACGGTTAAGTCATTTAAGATTTTTCTTTTAAAGTTTAAGATTGAATTATATTAAGCATAAAAATATTGTCAACAAAAAAAATTGAGTTGCTCATTGGGTGTGTCGGGTTGTTATCCCACAATTCTTATCTGGCACACTCTGTGAGCAATTAAATTTTTTTTTATTTTAATTTTTTTTTGTGCTTAATAGTATAACTCAATCCCTAAATCTTAAAAGGAAAATCTTAAATGACTTAATTGTAAGTTAAAATAAAAAATTTAAAAAATGATATTGTTACTGTTCTGGGCACTCGGAGCACTTCCGGGCATCCCAAATCTTCTATCGCGAACGAGTCATGCATTATAAGACGCGCATGATATCAAAATCTATATATATATATATAGATTTCCATTTCCAAATGGGGAGCGCAATCAAAGGATGTTGGACGTCTGGGTTGGCCGCTGTGTGCACTTCCCGATTTACTTTGATGGTCGGTGGGAAACTTCCGTGGGACCGGGCCGGTTACCTCAGAAATAGTCAATGAGACTAACTAGGATTTATCATTTTTTTAAAAATTAAAATCATTTAATCTTTAATTTATTTAACTTTTAAATAAATTATTTTTAATCAAATTCATTTAATTTTAAATTTATTTAACTTTTAAATAAATTATTTTTGAATCAAACTCAAATCATTCTTGAACTATTTAATTTCATTACGAATCAAACTTGAGCTTAAGAATTAAAATTCAAATCAAACCGAACTCAAACTCAAGAAAAATCAAATTGAACTTGAACCTCATACTGTTCAATTCTGTGCGATTACACCCCTTCTTATACAGTGGTTAAAATTGGATTCCATTTGAGTTTAGTATAATATGTCATGATAATATTGACAAAACTTTTAAAAGGCATTTTTAAAATCTTGAAAGGTATTTTCATAATCAAACTCTAGCAGTTGAGAGAGAAACTAACCGTCTTCGAGGCATAACTGAGTTGATTACGATAGAACAGACTTGCAAAAAAAGATAAAGGTTTAAATTTTGATAAAGTCAAGCAATATCCTCCTCCGTCGTGATCAACTGCAGTTTCTCGATTTACTTCCTCACAGATGATCGTAAAATCGATCGTATGAGACCGTTGAAGTGGCGGATTCCATTTTTTGCAAAATGAAAAGAAAAGGAGACTAACCTGTCTAGATTTCACATTTATGATCTTACAAACAGTCTTTCCTGAATTCTAGCTATTACAGATTTCGAATTCATCAGAGCTCAGAAAGATTCTTATAGCACGACATTAGCCAACATGTTTGTTCAAACTGACATCAAAGCAAGGAAACATAAATCAGCTACAAATCTTCAATTTAAACAGAAAACAAAAGTTCTGATCGCAATAAAACTAATTCTTACACGTTCAAACTCATTGTCAAGTCATCATACACGCCATGTGGTGCAAACACTTGCTTTTTTCTGGACAAAGCAAACTCAATTACCAGGATATTGATCCAAGACAATTCCAAACACCAAACTGTTTTTGCTGTTTTTATCGCCCATCGCCCCCTACCGTTCCAAGACGTTGGTACTCAATTACTATGTGTTTTTGCTGACATTTCTGAAAGTTCTAATCACCAAAGGCAAATCATAAAACATGTTAGATTCGTGCCGGAACTCTTTGAATGAAATGGGAAGGACAAGTGGATAAGCTGGTTCTATTGACGGCTTCAGATTTGGCCTGTCCCGAGTGGCTGCCTCGATGAATCGCCCGATGCCCATGCCTGGTAGTCTTTAACAAGCTGAATTTTCAACATAAACCAGCAGATATTAGTGACTGCATAAATCATACATGAGTTTAGGTTTTAACCAGCCTTTACAGTAATTTGTCATGTCACCTATAATCTTATATTGCAAGAAAATGATTGAGCTTCAGATTCTTAACTGGTATTTGAAGGATACTATATAGTATCTGACGTTCTGAAGCTCCAACTTTTTTTTTTATCTCAGAAGAAGATAATATTTACTACTGCTATTACCAAAAAATATACAATGTGAACCTCAGAAAAGTAAGAACCGACATCTCCAGATGGGAAGGGGAACTACAAAACTCCAGATTTCGAACATTCACTTTAGACAGATAATTATTGGGAAGGCAACCATGAGAAACATACATGTTCTTGGAGCTACCATAAGAAGCTGACATAATATGGTGACAACAGCAGGAATAGATCGGAATGATATAGCATGTCTCTAACAAACTGTTTATACAGGATCGAAAAAGAAAGGAAAACAAATAGAAAAAAGAGAGAGAGAGAGTCCTCAATCTTGTTTAGCTGAGAAGAGAAATCAGGAAAGAGTGTGTGAATTTGTCTTTCCTAATTTACAGATCTTCCTACCTCCTCCTACATACACTGCTGCTGTCCATGAGTCCAACATGGGCTTGATCCCCATCAACACTCAATGAGTTGAATTTTTGTCTATTGATTTTCTTTCTATAAAAAATAATTTATGATGGAGAAAGTAATGGTCAACTCCTAAGTGGCAGCTTATTATAAATTAAGTATTAGTTGCATGAACCCTTTTTTTTTATGAAAAGTAAATATATATCATCAAAGCATACAAGTGTCCAATGATCTGAGTAGATATCCAAGATACAAATACATGTGTTTGTACTGTACCTTGGAGAATGAACTATGGTTGCCCTTTGGAAACATGGGAGAATGAAGAACAATGTAATTGAAGTCGTGATCAGGCCACTGGATTGTACTATCCTACAGCCTTGCTTAGTTGCACTAAATAAGCTCATATTGGAAGTGGCTAGATTCATGACAAATAGCAATATGAGGAATAGACTTTACTAAGATAAATTGGTTGGATAGAATCAAACTTTAGCTCACTCAACTGGTTTAAATATACCTTAGTTCATCCTAAATGAATATATTTTTCCCTCCAATGTGTAGTCAACTCCCTTTTTACGACTGCACTGCTGGAATCTTCACTTTATCCACAATGCTAGCAGTCATCTTCTAAGAAGTCCGTTATGTAAGCGCTACCGAACCACTCCATTTGAATTGTGAAAAGGATTTGTCATCGCATTTGCAAGTAAGTTGTGGTTTATCACACGTTGACAGTGATTCATGTTGAATGATTCTGACACATTATAGTTCATCAATATAGAGTGATATTGAATGCAGTTTTTCAATAATTCTGATTCAGTGATTCTGAGTTTTTGTTTCGTTTTGTGACCTACTTCTGGAGACTAATATGAATCTGATAATTATTATGATAGGTTGTGATTTATCTTTGATAGTGGATGGTTAAATTCAAGATACTATTATGTTCTTGTTTTGCAGATTCAGATAAAGCTCTATGTTGATTGTGGGGGTTATATCAAATATTATATGTCTATTTATTTGCATTGATCCTTCATAGTTGACAAAATATTTGGTTTAAACATAGCAAGATTTTTTTTCTCAAGAATAATAGGCTCACTAACTTTTAAGAAGGTAGAATGTCAACAAAGCTGTGAAAAGGTCAGAAAAAAATTGACATATTTGCAAATGGAACTATGGAAGCATTCATAGAACTTCAACTTGCCTGTGCTAAAAATCGCGGAAGCATTGCTCTTAATAGCTGTTCAAGCACCTGTCTGCCAGTTGATTCAAAGACTTCTACAGGTAACATTCGCAAAGCAAAAGGGATGTCAATAGTCACCTGAATGTCACAGAGACATCACATGCTTCAGAAATATTAGGAAATATGCAATCTTGTATGACAACATATTAGGGTGAGGCAATTGACCTCAATATCTGTATCTGTGGTGAGCTTCTTAAAAGTTGAGTTGGGTAAACCATCACTGCAGGATATTCTATTCACCATGGAAGCTGCATTCCCACACCAAATCAAAGTCAAAGGTCTCCTGAAAGGCCATTTAATAATTCAATTCAGAAGCATGCTTCCATACATTGCCAAGAAAATATTCAGAAGCCAAGACATAATTGAGTTAAATCTTATATTAACTGGTCAATGAGATACTTAAGGTGGGGAAAAAAAATCCTAACTTGGGTGCTTTTAACCAGTTAACATATACACAGGTTGCAAATTATCTGTTGACTGTAATTGCACTCAACATCGCAAATACAATATAAGATCCATATGCTTGAATTACCTGCCATTTAAATTATAACATTCAGCATCCACAAGTTTCCAAAAAATAGTAGGGTACTTTAGCCCTTGTGCAAGTAGTAACGTATTAACTTTCCAAGCATTGGCATCAAACCTATGATAAATGTTATCAACTAGACTTGTTTAGCTTCCTTTATAAATTTCTACCTATTCTTCCCATTAACAAATGTGATCAAGGTAATAGTTAATTGAACTGCAAATCATTCCAATGCTTATTCACTAACAATCTTCAGTTCTATTTTCACCTTTTGGTAAGCTGTAGAACATTATGTCTGTCTGTGTAAATATACAGTACTTTCTCATTTGAAAAAACACACTTTCTGGACACTTACAACTCAAATTCATACAAAGTTGATGATGAGTACTGCATATTGCTCAAGTACTGAAATTTAGAACTCCACCAACATTATTTATAAAACCCACATCAATTGATTGAAGCTAAAATATCTCCCTTCAAATGGGCACAGCAAAAATTTTCATCCAGAATCTTTATTAACACCTAGATGGTTATTTATTTAAAATTAAGCAACCCAAGATAATTCCTCAAACATACATCTTGCCTGGTAGAAAGATTGGGCAACCATGTACTCTCGTGATCCATAACGTCCTCCACGTTCAAGCATATATAAACATGCATCTATTAGAATTTACAAATATTGCACTAAAAATGACACTACCTACTATTTAGCTAGGGGTGTAAACGAGTCAAGCTGCTAGCAAGCTATTCGAGTCTCGGTTCGAAAAAAAAATCATTCGATTAAATTATCGAGGTGAGCTTGAGCTTGATTTCGAGCTCGAAAACATTATCGAACCGAGCTCGAGCTTAACAATATTTGGTTCGTGAATTCGCGAACATATTCGTTATATATATATAACGAGCCGAGTTTGAATTAAACTTGTTTAACTTTTAACGAATCATTTTCGAATCAAGTTCGAACTAAGCTCGTATAACTTTAAACGAGCTATTTTCAAATCGAACTCGAGTCATTCGCAAACTATTTAATTTCATTACGAGTCAAATTTGAGCTTAAAAATTAAAACTCGAATCGAACTCAAGTCGAGATCGAGCTTAGGGAAAACAAAACGAGCTCGAACTCGAGCCTCTTACTGTTCAACTTGGCTCAGTTCGATTACATCCCTATATTTAGCTAATTTTTTAAGATTATGTGTGCAAAATTATCATGCATTTCTGTTTTTAATTGCACTTACTTTAACCTTTTGTGTAGAAAAAGGATTATCTATAATCAATAGTGTCACTCATTTTTCTAAGATTTTCTATACTCAATAGTGAACTCAATTTGCTATTGACCACTTCAGATATGTTAACAGCGTTATCTTACAAATTTGAGCAAAAATAAAGAAGGCGCTCCATTTTTTTCCAAATCATGAAAGGGGCATTCATTTTTATTTTTTATCAAAAGAGCATCTTAATCTCACTGTTCAGCTGTGTATAATTACCCAACTACTATCAAGTTTAAGTAGTTATCTTCAGTCTAAATCTCCCATCTTGTTATAACAGCTACAGATTTCGTAGCTGCTACAACATAACTATTAAATCTCCCATCTAAATTCTGCTACAACTGATTGAACAGGATTGAATCCACGTTGTAACAGTTATACTGCTACAACTACGAATAAGTTATCCGTTCTAGCAGGTACAAAATTGTAACCAACATGTGTAATAATTACGATTTCATAACTATTATAATGCATATGATTCAAAATTTAAAAAAATAAATCAATAGTACTGGAGGATAATTAAGTAATAGTCACTGAATTAAATAGGATTCCCTGATGATTGAGAAAAAAAGTGCCCCTTCACTTTTGCCGTACAAATTTTCATTCTCATGAATATAATGTACGTGGTAGTCTATGTATTCACTACATTGGCATAGCAATGAGAACTTTTTGGGGCAATAGGAACTTTTTTTGGCAGATAAGCATCCAACTGTCATGCACAGTACAAACACGATGCAAATATAACGATGTATGTGAAAAGCCGGGTGGCACAGGGAAAAACATGAGCTGCAATTGTAGAACAACAAAGGACAACGATGATTTCTCATCCGACAAATAGCTAGTCCAAAAGCAATGATATAATCATGCAAGATCAAGCATTGTCCCACTAAATTCTTAAATTTATAGTAACACTAAAAGATTAAACATATAAAATGTTGTAGAAACATATTCCGTACCTGAAAATTTCTCATTCTGTGCTTCCACCAACGGCGAACCCTCCAGCTACAGTAACAGATTCAAAACCTCGATCAAGATCGAAGATAAAAGAAAGAAAAAATAGAAGAAAACGAGAGAGAATCGTCGAATACCTTGCAGGACAACAGTCGAATGCAGCATCCGTTGGGCTCCTCATCGACGCGCACGACGAGAACGGGACAGACCTCAAACGAGAAGAATTTCAAGCGGTAGACGTAGCAGCGAAAGGTTTTGTCGTCTATGCGCTCGATCCGCTCCGCGTCCAGCACGGAATACTGGCTCGCCGGCAGGCTCATGTACTCCGCTGTGACCAGTAGCGAGAAAGGGGGTCTTCATCTCTTTGACCAGATGCATAAAAGAAAGAAAAAACACATTTTACACGTACCCAGAGGGCGCTGGAGTTGCTGAACGGTGGCGGATTCGGTGCGCCTGGCGACGAAGCGGGCTTTGGGGATGGAGGCCGATGCGGAGGCGAGGACGGAGGCGATGCTTCGGAGGCGGCGGGCAGGCGCGGTGACGGTGGCGGAGCCAAGTCGCAGCGGAGCGGAGGCGTAATGGAGCGCCATGGATGGTCGATGCGGACTTCGGAGTGCTGCTCGACGAGAGATGGGAAGGAGAAAGTGAGAAGGGAAGGCGATGGTTTTGTGGTGGCGGCGATGCGAGCGTCGCAGGTTCGGAGAGCCCGGGTTTCGGATAAGACGTCGTCGGCACACTGTAACGGATTAGGGATTGCTGCGGTAATCGCACCGCATCGTTGAAGGTTGATAAATCATTCAATTAGTCCGACTAATTGAATATATGGCAAAAAAAAATTAAAAAATTCCTATTAATTTTTTATGCATAGTATTTTTAAATAACTTTTATTTTAACAACTTATAACAGCTAAAAGCAACAAACGAACTGTAGTTCCTGAATAAAAATATTTTAAAGATTAGAAATATAATAAAATACTAATTTAATCTTTAAAAGTTGACGATTTTAATTTTTAAAAAAACCTTTTGATTTTTGCGTCATATATCTTTAAATAGAATGAAGACATTTTTATATATATTAAGAAGAAAATGAATTCTTTAAAAAAAGCATCAATTTTAAGACATTTTTTCTGTTTATCATGTTTATTAGATGGAAAATATGAATGAAGCTTTTTTTATTTAAATTCTGTTTTTTTTGATAATCCTTAACATTTCAACGAAAAGAGAAATCTGTCACCCCAACTGTTTCACACAGTCAATATTACGATCATCTATGAAAAGGTCAATCGAGAAGTTGCAATTGACCACCACAGAGATGATAATCCTTAACATGACCATATGAACTCACGTAAATTTTTGATCGATCATCAAAATAAATTTAAAAAATACTAATGTTGAGGCCACCAACCTACACAATCGACTCATCGTTGTACAACACGACCACTCCATCAAGTAATAACTCCACCAAATGTAGCTCAATCCACACAAGTAATCTTACTACTTATAAAATTTTTTTTGCCGAATAGAGAATATGTATATTCCAACCGAAAATCAAACCATAATATCCTAAAGAATCCACCAATGATCTAAGTTGCACCATGCTAAATTCTCATATCATACATGTGAAATGATAAAAATTTTACAAAGATAGATCTTCAAAATAACACTCAAACACTTGTTAGTGTCTCCCCTGACAAACAGTATTCAATAATATCAATTTTAAGAAGATAGATGTTCAACTTGCAAAATTAATATTTTCAAATGTATTATATATATATATTTGACAAAAAAAACAAATGGAATTTAAATTTCACTCACTGTGTTCTTGCCCCCAAAGAAACCATCAGAAGGAAAAAAAAAAAAAAAAGACTCCCTCTAGAGAAATCAAAACTAGAAAAATATTTCTTAACTTTTTCTATGATAATTTTTATTATCCTCTTTCTATGCTAGGTCCTTCCTATGATATTAGGCCCAAATAAATAAGGCATTCATATCTCCATAACCTCGAGTCCCCTCTCTAGTTTCTCTTAAACCTTGTAGGCAACTACATAAGACTCACAGCATGACTTCATGATTCCCCAACAATTATGAATAGCAGAGGAGCAAGATCTGATCAATCATCAAGAACTTTAATTGGTTACGTGACCAGCCAGTCGAACAGAGTTTGCATTTCCCATACACGGGAGGAACAAGTTACAAATAGACAAACAAACGACAATCTAGAGTAAAGAGTGCATAATATTATCTATCTAGTTCAAATGAGATTCGACTAGTGTGATTCACAAGACTACTATCGTAGATTCAAGAGAGTATAGCAGACCTCTGTTCATGGCGTTAACGTTTCGAGTGCGGCTATTGTTATATCGGTACAGAAATTGATTGCTGGAGATTCAAACATGGCAAGCTGCTACCTGAAATCTCTAAGTCATCTCCACAGAACTGAAAGGGAAGGAATAGATAACTGTCAGTCGGATTTAATGCAAAACCTTAATATCACATGTTATTTGTCTCTCATGATGAAGCTCGAAGTAGAAAACAAAATGATGATGTCTGAAGAACAATAAGATAATGAGCTAAATTTGCAATACTTAAAACGTGTTCTAACAAGCCATGACGGCAGAAAGTTGTCTGTCCAAAAGAATTATACATAGCAGTTAGGTAACAACGATATTTTGCAGAGAGAAGAATTAAAAGTCCTGGGTAAACTAGGCTATATTAATGTGATAGGGATATCATGCATTGAATTGGTCCATTAACCATAAAAAAGTGCAAATAGTCTTATTTTTCTTGCATGTATCTGGAAAGCTTGACTATTTTCACATGAAAGTTTTCGACGACTTTTCTAAAATTTTTAATGAGATTTGATGGAAGCATTGCATAGGATGGATACTCAGAACATGTTGCAAGATAATAAATCTTGCTTAATGCACGCCAAGCCAACCAAAATCTTAAGTGGTTAAAAAAAATGTGAAAGCCACCTATTCATCTATTTGTATTAGAATCAAACTTCTAATTGACAAAATAATTGCCAGGAGCATGCTTGACCCATGTCCAAGTAAATCCAAATTGTCTTTCAGTAGAGGTAAGTTAAAGGCCAAGGCTTTCCTACTCTTGAACAGAATCATCTTAGTTTTTTCAGCTGACAAAGGTGGCTAAATTGTGGTTAAGCTTCAAAGATATGATGGATTATTTGAATTAGAATCTTCTCTTACACAAGATACATTGCCTTGCATAATGTTCTTGTGTCTGTTAAATGTGGAGCATCTTAGATTTGGACAATATATAAACTTGATAAGTGAGAATCAAGTATGGATTTAAGTATTGAAAACTTACCTGTGTAAGGCATCCTACACTTCAACATCTACAGAGTTCTGGAATATCTGAAAACAATTAACAATAATCTTAAATATAGGTTAAACATGACCGAAATTATCATGAATCTCAATCATCCCTTGCTGCAATGCAGTAGAGCTCAAGCTACCATCCAGCTTGTCCAAGGCTTTAACCAAATAGAAGATTATTATCTACTCTAAAGACAACAGAAAATAGGAGAAAGGGGGCTCCAAGAACCAAAGATCAAATGTGATAAAATTTATCAAAAGCTAACCATCAGTTACTGTTAGCTACTGCTTGGGAATCCTTTCTAGGAATTTTTTTCCCTAAATGTAACTGACCAAGCATTTCAAGCTCATGACTGCCCATATCAATGATGCTATCTATCATTAGTAAGATCATAACTTGTGAGGTCCAACACCATCTAAGTACCTTTTCCTCCTAATCTACTATGATAAAATTGCATATTTTCCTACAAGCATCATATTAGTAGCCACATCTAAAAGCAGTTGCCAATTCCCTTCCCACTGCATCTCTGTGAATCAAAATGTCAAGAATATCCAAGTTCAACAAACAAAAATTCCTGAGAATGGCACTTATTTGCCTCTTACTTATAAGCTCTTATTCAGTTGAATCCCACCCTCACCTACAAGTAGACAACAAAAGAACATTCTGAAAGCTACTCAAAATGCATTGAGTTTATGTGGAATTCATCCTTCTAAATGTCATGGTGGGATACTCAGTAATCTTAGGGGAATTATAAACTAGGTTATTTATATTGAAACTTAGATCTCAACAACTGGAACTGCTGTAGAAATCTCATGGTTATGAAGTGACAGAAACCAAAAAGGAAATCGCATCCTAGTCAATTCCAACCTAAAAGAAAAGTAAGAGTATCACTCCAAGGTTAACCTCATAGTACACTTTGCTAAAGAGAAACTGCAAAGTGATCAAGTAGTAGTAAGTGTTGAAGAATTTGTCCTCATCCACAAAGCAAATCTTCTTTTCGCTAACTACTCATGAACTAGAAAAAGGAGATCTTTATGCAACTAATTTTAATCAAGATATAAGGATGCATAGTTAAGCTTGCCTTTTTAGGATTTCAAACCCTAAGCAGCTGCACCTTGTTGGCGAAGGCGATACCGATCCAATCAGGATGTGCAGAAGACCATTGCAGTTGGTTGATTTCAGAACCTGCCGAGTAGACTAGGACAGGATCTATCCCTTCCGACGCCACTGTGGTTGTCGCGGCTGCAGAGGAACCAGACACGGTAACGGGAGCCGGCAATTCCCAAATTAGGGCTTCGCCATCGTCCGCCGCGGAGCAAATATGCCGCGCGGCGTGCGGGGCCCACGCGACGGCGTTGACGCTGGCGCGGTGCCTCTGCAACTCGGCAACGGGGGCTGCCGGAGAGCGGATGTCGAGCACGACGACGCGGTTGCTGTCCATGGTGGTGACGGCCATGTAGCAACGGTCGACCTTGTTCCACGCGAGGCGGAGAAGGGGGGTGTCGGGGCGAGGGCTCTCGTAGACGATCGTGGAGTGCTCCTTGTCGCGGAGGTCGAACATGCGGACGGATCCGTCAGCAGACACGGAAGCGAAGACGCCGGCCTCGCCCCAGGCGATGTCGTAAACCTCCTTGTCGTGGGCGATGAGCTGCGTCTCGATGGCGCCGCGGTCGACGTCCCAGATGGTGCAGGTGGTGTCGATGGAGGAGGTGCCGACGCGGCGGGGCTCGACGTCGTTCCAGTCGAAGGAGGTAAGGGGGGCGCAGTAGCCGCTGGACTTGCCATTGTCGAGGAGAGATCGGAGTTCGGTGGAGTCGGGCCCGAAGCCCCATAGGCGGAGGGAGTCGCAGGCCGAGGCGAGCAGGGGAAGGGAGAGGGGGTGGAACATGAGCTTGGTGGGAGGATAGGGGTGGTCAAAAGAGAGGGCAGGATCGGGCCGGAAGGCGAGGGCGTCCTCGTCGAAGCCGACCACCTCAACGCGGTTGGAGTAGTCCTCGATGAAGGAACCGAGGGCGAGGCGGGGGGAGGCCGACGAAGGGGAGAACGCCATGGCGTAGACGGGGTGAGGGGAATCGAGCGTGAAGACGTTGGGGCTCACCGGCGATTCTTGTGTCGAGGTTTCCATCGCCGTCGCAGCCGCCTCCTCTTCTTCCTCCTCGTCCCTGATTTGGTACCAAACGGTCAACGGCAGAAGCAGAAGGAAGAAGGCCTCGAGTCAGTTTTTGAGAAGACATATCAAGGGCATTTTGACGATTATTATAAACTATAGGGGTAAAATAACAAAATAAAATATAAAAGGCATTTCCAGAAAAACAGAGCGCCGTTAAAAACCCTAACGCCGCCTCCCGTGCCGATCCTATTTATGAACCCGATACGAGTCGAAGCAGCGCCGCTACCGAGAACCCTAATCCCACCGGAGAAGAAGAACGCATCGCCGCCGAGATGGGTCGCGTCCGGACTAAGACGGTGAAGAAGTCCTCCCGACAAGTCATCGAGCGCTACTACTCGAGGATGACCCTCGACTTCCACACCAACAAGAAGATCATGGAGGAGGTGGCCATCATCCCATCGAAGCGGCTCCGCAACAAGATCGCCGGGTTCAGCACCCACCTCATGCGCCGGATCCAGCGCGGCCCCGTCCGCGGCATCTCGCTGAAGCTCCAGGAGGAGGAGCGCGAGCGCCGCATGGATTTCGTGCCCGACGAGTCCGCCATCAAGGTCGACCGCATCGAGGTCGACAAGGAGACCCTCGACATGCTCGCGTCGCTAGGCATGCCCGACCTCCCCGGCGTCGAGAAGCAGGCCGAGGCCCCCGCGCCGCCCACCTTCCCGTCTCGCCCTGGCGGTGGCTACGGCCGCAGACTATGAGGTCGCATTGCAATCCTTCTCTCTGTGACCTCCTTTTCTCTGAATCTACATGCTCGCAGAAACAAATTCTACTTGATTAGCTTCAAATTTATCTTCTTGTTGCTCGATTTGGATCGATTGCAGTGCTACTCTTCAGTTCCGATCACTGTTTCAGTCTTCTTGACGTTTCAATTATCAAAGCAATTTATCTATGAACACTTACTCAAACTCAAATTGTAGATTTAGAAAGGAGAAGAACAAAATGTATGTTATGGATACAACGACCATATAAGTTTTATTTGAGACTGTCAAGTGCCATTTAAGTTTGAATTGACAGTGTAAAACTTGGAAGAATAAGAACAGAAATAACTTGGCATTGCTCTCGTGCCCTGCCTCTCCTCTTATTCAGGAATGTGAATCCTATGGAGAGGGTTAGAGAGTGCCTTATGCTCTATAAGTAAGTTACTAGGGTTTCTTAATGGGATTTGCATTCCTGAATCGGGTTCGACTCGAACCCACCCGACTATCCCCATACTTTGATCGATTTGTCATAGCTAGTAGATGCGATCAGGCCGGTTGACTCCGAGTGTGCTAAGGAGGAAACAAGGTCATCATGTGCAGGGACAGTGAAACTCTTGTTCTCAGTCACATCCCATAGCTTCAGTGTCTGCATGAATTGCAAGAGATTAGGGGGGAGCAAACATTCTTTAGGGTTCAAAATTGCCTAAATACTCTCATAGATCATAGTAACTAGATCATAGTAACTAATGGGAGGTGCATACTTACTTTATTGCCTCCAAGAACCAAAATTTGTGGTGATTTTGGATGGAAGACGCATGAACTGAACCTTTCACCCCTAGATTTGTGTTCATGGATGCAGCTCCCTGTTCTCAAGCACCATACTTTAACTACATCCTTACTTACAGATGCAAGAGTATCGCCGTTCGCAGCCCAACATATCGACTCTATCTTACTACGACCCTAAGATTCAAAGAAAAGATTAGGAGAACCGATAGGAGGAAACTAATGCTAGTTTAAGTTCTGAAAAATGACTCATCTGCTCAAACTGACCTGTAAAATGTGAAGTCTTATAGTTGTCTCGGCATCGAAAATGGTAATGCCATTGTCTGCTGCTGCAGCCAGGAACAGACCACTTCTAGGCTGGAACTTGACTCCCACCGTAGCACCCTGGCTCAGCAACAAAGAAACTTGAACTAGGCCTTTGGGAATAAGAGTAAGTAGATGTAGATGCAATCCAACTAACCATGAAACTCCGCGTGCATAGAAAGAGGCTGGCACTCCAGTACCTAATATCACGATTGTTGCCGCACGAGCAGAGAAGATCGGTCTTTTGGGGATGAAAGTCGAGCGATGTCACCGGTGCATTGTGCCCGGAGAAAGTATGTAAACAGTTAACAGCAGACTACAAATGTAAAAGAGGAAAAACTAGTCAGCACTGCAAGAAGCAACATAACATTGTCTCAGATTGTTACTAACCCTGGAAAACCATATATAACTAAACATGACTCCAAATTGTGCTATGAACCATTTGGTAAAAAACTATTTGATTGATTCACTTAACCTCAATGTTCCTAGTAGATATAGATGTGTTATCATATGACAGATGACTGACTGTTTTTCTAATACAGCACCACACAAGCACTAATATTATGAATGGTACTAGTTTTCAATTTTAGCATTACTTTATATCTAAACACCAAAAGACCTAATTTACAAAATATAAAAGTAGGTTGTAAGAATAACACCATACTTCAGAGACATTCCATAGTCGCAGAGTTTTATCAAATGATGACGATGCCAGCAGAGTTGAGTTGGGGCTAAAACAGACACCCGTCGCAAATTTGGAGTGCTCCTCGAAACTGCTAAGACTTTGCAATGTCTCCATGTTCCAGAGGATAACCTATCAGATAAAATAAGACGATAAACACCTGAAACTTAACTAAAAAATAACCAAAAAACTATGGTAATGCAGGATACAGCATCCAATAAGTAGACTCCATGATGATGAGCTTCAAGAAAATGAAACCATTATCAGGGTATACAAGATATACTACCTGTTTATCGTGTCCAGCGCTAGCAAGCCATTTTCCATCTGAAGAGAAGTGACAAGAAACTATGCTTTGACTGGTATGCGCATGACCAGATTCAGTGAGAGTAACTCCTAAGACAGATACAGAACATGTTAATGAAAATATTTGATATACCAGTTGAAAACTAATGCAGAACACAGGTACCATTCAGAGATTTCGTATCATGCGCAGCAGTCATATTGGTAGTAGCAAAAGTCTCACTCCCATCTTCGTTATTGGAGAAAAAAGATTCAATAATCTCATCAAAAAGGTCGTCACAATCATCCTTCAATCAGAAGAGTAAATTATATTTTAATAGGATGATACACTATCTTCGAGTTTTCATAACAAAACTGAAATCAGATTTCGTGGACGTACCATTTCGTTGAAATAGCCAAGTCCACATGTTCTCTCTGTTCCATACATCATCAAACTTTTGGAAATAGCATTTGAGTTTTGTAAGTGACTAGCCATGGAAACTCCAGAACCAGATATATGAACAGGAGATGATGGAGGTGGAGTGATAGAAAGTGTTGCTGAACTTTTGAAAGTAGCATGTGAGTTTTGTAAGTTATTAGCCATGGAAGCTCCAGAAGCAGGATAAAGGGTTGCAGTAGTTCCAGTACGACTGCTGTTTCCAACTCCATAAGAGCTTGATTTTCTCGGCCTACCACTCTGATAGGTGGATAAAAATCATGTATCGATCAATTGGAATGTGAAATAAGCATACAACAAAAAGAGAAGTGACCCAAGTTATGAAGATAGATATAAACATGGATTTAAATTCACATATTCCAGTTATGAAGTGTGGTTGATTAGAGAGTCAAGAGACATATTTAAGGAAATGTAAATTCATACAAAAGCAAGTGGACATAGTTGACAAAATAAAAGAGAGAACAATTTCAAAAGAATGTAACAATACCTTTGGTGGCCGCCCTCTTTGTGGAAGACTACTGACACCTTGGTTCATTACTGCGAGATATAAATATTAACAGAACATCAAATTTCTACCAGATCATCATGATTATCATTCTATATAAATACATGCTTTCTAAAGGCACTTAAGAGTGCAGAACATAAATATACAAACTAAAAACAGTAGCCATCTAATCTATTTGTTAAGGGACTTAAAATTCAGGTGCCTTTAAAAAAATGGTGAGTAGGATTTCCAAAGATGGTAGTCTGTCTAGAAAGAATTTACCATAACCTTGTGGAGAACAACACCATTGCAATATAAATGCGTTTAACAAACCTATATAGAATCATATGGAAGATCCTGCCAGATGAAAATATCCAAGACTACAATAATGTCAAACATCAACCATTTATATAGCATAATAGCATGTTCAAAGGACAATTAATAGATTCAATAACCAAGATCAGCAGTGGAATTCATGTAAAAGGAAGATGTATGCAGTAGAGGAAGGCCAAATAATACATCAGTAAATGTAAGGGGAAGAAATAATTTATTTAAATATTACTAGTGTGATAGCTTCACATAGACCTCAATAGAGAAATATGATTCATGTAATTGATGTCAAATAGTTGTGACAAACACGGCTTAGCTTGATGATGATGAACATGTTCCAAGACACAAAATTCTCCAGATAATTTGCTTACCAGCTCCATTTGTTCCAGATTTTGACTCCGGAATTCCATGGCCAAACAATGAAGGATCCACATTCAGAGATCTTTGAGGTGTAGAGGGATCCACATTCAAAGGTCTTTGGGATGAACTTGCCTCACCCTTACTGTGATGCAACTGTAGATAATAACAGTAAAGATGAGCGTGCAAGAATACAGCTAAAAGGTAACATAAACAAGAATTAGATGGTGTTAAAATAATACAGGTGTGTGCTGATTTAGTCCTTGAATATGCTGCATATCAGAAGATCCATTAATGTGATTGTATTGGATAAGGTTCCTGCCCAATTAGATTTGAAACAACTTATTATGTCCTCTTTAAAGCATCCTAGTAAAACTCCAGATTCAGGGAGGGGAAAAAAGTTATTACCCTGGATGGATGGCTGCAGATTGTAGAAGTGGGTCTCTGTTAGTGTCAAGAAACTGTGTGGATATCTCAGTATCTGCTGTTAACTGTGGCTGCTTCACCTCCTCTTCATATGTTTTGGAAGCCAATAAACTAGTTTTTGGAGTCTCATTGCTATTGATAGCATTTATCATCTCAATCAAAGCAGGATGAATGCCTCCATGTTGCTGCAGTTGGGTCTGCTCTTGTGGTATGATCTGTAATTGTTCTTGTGGTATGATCTGTGATTCCTGCATCTGTAACTGCCCTTGATGATCTTTTTCTTTTGTCCCATGTATCTATGAGTAGAACAGAAAGTTTTTATAACCATTATTTCTGATTAAATCTTAAATCATTCAAAATCCAAGAAAATTACCCCCTTTTGTGATGAAGCAACTTGATCTTCAGCTGATCTAGCAATGAAAACATCAGAAAATATAGACCACCAGTCTAATAGGATATTCTCCGGAAGATTATTTTCTGCATGCCAATCCAAGTTCCATAATTATGATGTACAGGTGCCAAGCATATTATGTATACATGATTGAAGGCTAGATAAAAAAATTCAGTCTGTATGGGTTCACTGATAGGTAAGAAGCATAAAATTTAGTGCTGAGAAACCACATCCACCATGATGAAGATTAAAAATTGTTGGAAAGATTTGCTTCAGTTCTTTGAAATGGATCTCAGCATGGACTTAAATATTGTACCATTCGAGATATAAGGGAGAGATGTACACATCCAATAATTTGTCAAGATAGGTAGATGGCAGGCTCAAGCATACTTGATGTTTTTGCACCAGAAGGTACTCATGACTTCACAATTGGCTACCAATTAAATGTGCTTAGGATGGATTTATGTGAATCAGTAAATGCACAATCTTGTAATTTTTTTGTTCAAAAAGTAAATTGTTAAACTCTTCGTCAACCTTTTATCATTGCTCATATGGAGACCCTTTCCTTATATTTACCCTAGCACCCATATTTCAATTAGGAGTCAAGGGAAGTCACATGTTATCGCTAAGTCATTTCTACTTTGTTGAACATAAGTTATTTTTTTGATCTCTACATCTTTGTCATCAACCTTTACCCAAGTCCACCATGGCGTCTTCTTACTTCTTGATGTATGATGTCCTCCAATGTTGCCCTAGCTCTAGCACTTCTAAGTAGTGTTGTGAGGGAATTCCCTAGGTATATCTCTTTTGTAAGTTATTTAGCATGCATTGTTCTGCTCCTTTTCTATCAACACTTACTATTTTATCCATCTCCTACAAAGCTATGGACAAAGAAAAAGAATACTGTTCTTAATTAATTATATCCAAAAAGGGTTGAGTTGTATTATCCTTCTCAAATGATAAAACATTTCTTTTATTTCACTAAGTCAAACAAAGGAAGACCCTTAATTTCTTTCCTTTTTTAACTGGTCTATTATGTGTTCTTGTATAAGTCGCCCTCATAGAGAAGCCCACTCAAGAGATAAATTCTTGAGATCTCGCTTCATTTTTCTTCATTATATCCTTTCTCTCTATATCATCTCTTTGTCGATGTGCTAACGTCAAGTCAAAGGCATCATTGATTTGTATAATTTGTGGTTAAGAACAATTGTCTACGTGCTTCGTCTCACTTAAATGTCTGTTATGAACATAATGGTGTCTCTTATGAACATATCATGTGAAACATACAGATGAAGGTGTCTCTTATGAACATATCATGTGAAACAAAATTCCTTTTGTCAAACTTAACCATATCTACCTTAAGTATACTTTTTTTTTACTTGCTTTTCTCAATCATTATAGAAAACTAGGAGGGATTATATAAGAGATTATCTATTTCCTAACTTGATGGTACTTATGGTGGAGTACAGATTCAATGGATACAAGTATAAAGTTGGGCAAGGAATGCTGAATCTAGAATAAGAAAATCACCTAGGTTTTGTTCTGTTTTCTCCTCTCCTATCTCCTCGGTTTCTCTGATCCTGTTTGTTTCTTCTTCTACGCTATTCTGAACACCTTCATAAGCAAGCCAAAAAGGAGAAGTGTATGAAGGCAGTAACTAAGCATGGTCAAGAGAAAATGAATTGTACTATGAGTATAATAGGTAGTAATACAACCCAAATTTGGGTGTTTCAGCACAGAACCAAGTGATACACCCAATGTACCAATTGGATAAACAACTATTATTCCTCTAAATTGTATAGAAACTTTTGTCAAAGCCACACCTATTTGACTAACCATTGATTATGAATACTAGCAAATGGGAGAAAATACTAGTTCCATTTATAAAGCATGCATTGCCCTTTCAAAACAAAAGCTATTGCTAACTCTCATTTTTATGAGAATCCACAGTGTTTTCCATGAATGACATAATAGAGTTGCCAAATACTCGATGCTAGTACATATTTACAAAACAAAACTTGGTAAAGCTTCGACCTACTCGATGCTAAAGAACTGTGTAAGAAACTGGAAGCGTGGAAAAAAAGAAAAAGAATTTACTCACTCAAACATTCCGTCTCGACTTTTCCTTCTTCCTTGAAAGTTTTGGCAGTGGCCATTAAGTTGCGTCTCACTAGGTAATCATAGATATAGGCATCGAGCCTGACAAGAAAAACATCACCAAAACAGCAACTTACGCATAAGCAACGGAGCAAAAAATCTCACAAATAAAACAAAGTGAACTCGATAATAACTCCTCCAACTCACGCCTTATCCGCTTCCCAGTTCCCCTTCCACATAATGACGCCGCAGCACGAGAAAAAACTCAGTCACGGTTTCCCCTACGTCCACAAACTCGCAACGGCAGCTGCGATTCGAAACGGGAAACAGATCAGAGTCGGGAATGAAAACAGGATAACGAATGGATTGAATCAAACCTCGAACCCCTCGTACTCTCTGCCTCTGAGATCACGATTCCGGCGCCCAAAGCAAGGAGAGATCGAGATCGCCGGAGAAGAAAGGATTCGCCGATGCGAAGAAGCTAAGAGTGAGGGAGTGTATTTATAGTGGCGAGGGCGGAATAAAACCCCTCGCTGGGCGCTGGTTTTTGTGCCTCGGGAACTTTGACCCGGAGTCGTGCCTCTCGTCCGAAGCAGTCCAGCTTGTGCTCCGGGTCTTTGACATTGGTCAATCTCTCGCGTTCATACCACGATCTATGGCCCTGATCTATTACGAGGTTGCCAACGGGAGGGAATGCCCCTGCTTAGGATAACTGGCCCGGACTTGAAGCTGCCAAAATTAACATTAAAAAATAGCTGTAAAATTAACTTTTTATTTTAAAAAACACGTGTAAAATAATAACGTGCTATAAGTTTTATCACAACAATTTGGAAAGAGTTAATTGTGAGCTTATCAAAACTTTCAAGGTCTAGTTGATCCAATCCGAACTTGCATTAGCATTTTTCTAAATTCATCATCGAATATGCTAAGACATAAGTTATGATCGTAGTCGAGTTTGTCGTACGTAGCTTATTCAATTATGTTACGGATAACTCGTACGGTGATTGTCGTATCTAAACAACGTTAGTATACTCGAACGATGTTATCGCACTCATTACACACTCACTTACTCACTTAACGTCTTTATTGTATTGTAACGTAGCTTACTTAACAAATTCATCATGACTAAAAAAATTGTCATTCAAAGAACAAGTAGGAATTTTTTTTTCAAAATTAATGAGACATTTACATTAATATTTAACCATTTATAGCTTGAAAAATAATTATTTCTAATTTTTTTACAGTATTATTACCATAACAGGAGTATTTTTTTATTTTAATTTAATTTAAAAAGAATTAACCTGAATTTTTTTGACTTGGTTTGAATGTCAACTATAAAAATCTACTCGATGTCATATTATTGCTCGCTGTGTTTATTCCTTCTGTTTCCTTTTTTTAAATGTTGGAAAATAATTTTATTATTAAGGTTGCATTTAAAAACATTGAATTCAAGAAGCTTCATGATGATTATAACTTCCCTTACACTAACAATTCATTTAAATTTATAGAATATGATATTTTACAAAAGGGCGCGCTCACCTTTTTGAATTTCTCAAAAACTTCGATATTAGATAATGAAATAAAAATTTATATGTTGGAAAATTTTAATGTATAATTTAATATAGAAAATTATATCAATGAATCGACTAATAAAATAAAATAAAAAATATATTATTATTATTATTGATATATAAATAAATAAATCTAGATAATGTTTTAAAATTTTTATTATTTTATAAATTTTTAAAATAATTTTATCTATTTAATTTATCTCAATTATAATTAAAAATTAATTAATTTAATTAATTAAAATTTTAATTTAAAATCTAATTTAAAATAAAATAGATAGTCCTGTCCTCGTGCTTACTATCCATGTCTTGCCGTTTGTCACCGTTGCGCATCCCGCCTTTTTTATTGATGTCATCGCTACCTAGTCTGCTGAACGTCTCCACCCCTGTTGAGCCTTCCAGTGTCACTGTCATTGTTGCCATAGCCCACTGAGTGTCTCCACCCTCATGGAGCCTTTCGAGGTCCAATGGCGGAGTCACCCCAGGTGATTTACCCGGGTTGATTTTGGACTATGGGCTATATCGACGTAATATCCCGAGTTATCTTTTTCGTTCCTTCAAATTTTCCTTTCTTTTGTCCGTAAATCAAAGTTTTTTTTCTTCTTCGACGTTGTCGGGCCTCCGGCCTATAGTCCGGGTAGCTTACAAGGTGGATCCGCCCTTGCCGAGGTCAATTGCCACCTTCAACCATCGTCGAACCTTCCGACGTTGATTGTCACCTTTGACCCTCGTTGAATCCACCTTCAGCCCTTGTTGAACCTTTCGACACCGATTGCCACCTTCGGACCTCGTCGAACCTTCCGACGTTGGTTACCACCTTCAGCCAGCGTTGAATCTTCCGACGCCGGTTACCACCTCCGACCCCCTTTCGAATCTTTCAACATTGCTTGCCACTTCTAGCCCCAATGAGTCTTCTGCACGAAGATAGATAATCCCAGAATCGATAAAAATTTCAAAAATCTGATTCCGGACTTAATTCCTGAATTACCGACGGAAAGTGATGTGACAAGCATTGATGATAATTTGAGAATCGTTGATAACCTCAATCAAACAAAATTATCATGGATAACTTTAAACATATAATCATTGTTATCAAAAATGATAACCCTAATCAAACACCCTCTTTGAATAAAAACATCCCAACGTCATCAGTGGTTTATGCTTGTCAAGTCCTATTTTATATGCAACTCTTCACGCTCAAAGTACGTTCCGGTAGTACAGCAATCCAGAAAAAGTTGAAGACAATTTTTTTTTACAAGGAAAATCGATTAAGATTTACTTACAGCTCGATGCATAATTTACGTTTTTCATTTATTCTCTTTGTCTATATTATTTAAAAATATTGTTTTAGCATGATTTTTAAACTCCCGAATGGCATAACAAAAGGATTGCACGACGAATGACAGCGAATGAAGGGGAGGAAATGGCAGACAAGGGGGGAAAGTTCATAACTGTTAAAAGATCTCCAAATTGTCGAGAGGAAAGTTCATAATTGTTAATTGTCAAGAGGAAAGTTCATAATTGTTAAAAAGGTCTCCAAATTGTCAAGACTCTTATTATTTTGCCCTCCTCGACAGCCAGGGCAGTAAAAATTGAGCAAATTCAGTCAAGCTTTTAGTCAACTAACATAAGTCCTCTTTTGATATATGGTAAACAAGGAAATGGCAAGTCAAACAGATGTTCTACCAAGTAACATTTGGAGATAAGGGCATCTAAAACCCTATTCTTATCTATGTCTTGGCGGTCGACGCACAAATCGGCACACAAACGGGCGCCGCTGAACGATACAAGAGTCATGTTACATAGCCAAGGAACTGATACTAGAAATGCCAACCCAAAATGCTCCTTGTAAGCCTTGCAGACTTGCGAAACATATCCACCCATTGGCAAAATGCTTTGGGATATCGAGTGATCATTAGTCTCCAGACCCAACACTTCAGAATCAGAATGTAGATTGACAACAACAGTGCCATGGACAGGATTAACTCTGCTTCGGAGAGATTCCAAGAATGCCCCTTGTGGATCCCAGAGTTTCCATGGAAAGATGTCATCGCCATCATATGCATCGATGAATACTAGATCATATATATCGGAATTTTCCCGCACAAAGTCCTCAGCATCTGATCTGTGCAGACAGAGCCGGCGATGCAAGCTTCCCCATAGCAATTCATCTGCATCAGCAGACCTATCAAATGAGAATCCTTGTGATTTTTCTTTTAAGGAAGAGGCAGGGAAGCCCATTGCTTGTACTGAAGCTGTGATGACAACCGGATCTATCTCGACAATGTCAATTTTGGCACCTGAAGATGACATGGACAGACATGAATGAACTTGTCCTTTGTAGGAACTTATTTTTAACTTTAAATTCATCCTAGAAGTTTTTCTACCATCTAATATGATATTTAATTGGACGAATATCACATCAATGAAGGTAAACATTATCAAAGACAACCTGAAAAGTTTAGTCAAGAAGAAGAGAAGAATTTAGATTTGAAGTTAACTTACCTATAATTTTACTTGCCAAGAACAATGGTAGGCTTCCGCCGCCATGTCCAATACATAATACCCTCATGCTTTTACTCCCAGTAACTGCTCCATAAATATCATAACCAGAAGCAGCCAGTGTAGTCAACCCAGCTGACACTACACTTTTAAGATCTGACATGGAATGCATTACTTCAATCATTAGTAGGCCAACAATAGATTAAAACCTAGAGATGCATCAAGAGAAATTGTCGAGGACTTCTGTCATACCTAAGTAAATGGGACCTAGTACAACTATTTGTGTTCACATACATGAGTATCATGTCTATGATTTCTTTACAGATTTATATTAAAGGTATTCATCACAAATGACAATTAAAGTTGACTGAAACATTAAGATATTAACCATAACTTGAATAAAACTCTAAAAAAGTATAATAGAACACGAGGCAGAAAAGTCCTCAACATATAAAAGACTAGACTAGTTCTTGTCAGATATCATAAGAAAAAAAAAATGTTGCAAATGGTTTCTAATCGGCTAATTTTTTGTTGAAATGCTTAATTGAACCAAGTAGACTAATCGATTAGCTATATTGAAAGAGATTACTGTTTAATCATGAGGCAGTCAACTTGAAAAAAGATGAAGCTTTTGAAATCAAAATGCAAGTTTGTGAACTTATGATGAAGTTCCAAATGTACGTCAAATAATATATTTATCCATTGTAAGATTGAGAAATATGACAATAAGATTGGGATGCTACATGAATAAAAAAGGATCTTTCACAACACATGAGATAACCATTTCCTTAATAAAGTGAGCCGAGGATATTACAAGGTACTGCCAAACAATGGGGCTGCTGCATCAAAAGTAGTGAGTGAGGGTCTGATTCTCTGTAAGCAGCCATAACTTTGGCTGTGCTTTGGCGAGTGTTGCCATTAAAATGAAGTACACGCCACTGGTAACCAAGTATCCTTAGCTTTCCATCATTTTCAAAATTTGGAAGGAGTTCTTGATACCTTTTCTGAATCGATCTTTCTATAGCAGGCCATTGCTCTCGAGGCTGCAAGAAATGATAAATCTTTATATGCGATGGTGGTCTACAATCAAAATTTAGATTTCAAAGTTAGGGGGGATTTGCAAACATCTATCTATGTCAATGAATGTGGTGACTTCCATTTTGTGCAAATGGTACTGAAAGCTCGGACAGTGCAATAAAAGCAAGCGAAGTAAGGATTGAGCATTTTGAACATTTGCAACCAACATACTTATTGTGATAAACTCTCCATTAGATTTTTGAGGTCTTAGACAAAATCATGCTGATCATACTGGCACTGGTCATGATAAAACTCTGTACTTCATCTATCCATGTGGAGATCCTCCTAGGTTTAACCATCGCATACAAATAAAAACACAATCCAAACTTTGAAACAGTAAAAATTGAGTGATCTGAATCATGGGGAGAGGAATAGATAAAGCTCGAGAGTTGAGATCAGAACCGGACGGGAAGAAGGGTGGGCAACAACTGAGACGACGCCGTTCCCATGTTCGGAAGCCGATCGGAAGACGGTGTGGCCGCCGTCGCCCCACCACTCGTCGGCGTAGGCCCAGTCTCCCTCGTCGGCCGGAAGGCCACGGACGGCCGCGGACGAGGACGAGCAGAGCCGGCGGACTCCACTCGTCGAGTTCCGTAACACCAACCTCCACATCACATCGACTCGGCGATCGGAGGAGCGCCGCGTGGGTTTTCCTCTCCCTGCTCAAAAACCCTTCCTCGCGACGGCGACGGCAAATTAGTACGTTGACATTTTTATCCATCATTATTTTATATCTATTATTATTATTACTATTTTAATTATAATATATCTATTTAATTATTTCAAATATTTGTCTATCGTTTAATTTATTTCCCATTTTATCATGTATTCTTATCATTATAAATTATTCATTTATTATTGAGGGGCAAACTTACTGCAATGAACAAGTTCGAATCTCAATAAAATCAAGACAATGTCCTCTTCCGTAGTGATAACTATAACTTTTTGATTTACTTCTTTATAGATGATTATGAGACTGATCGTGTAGGGCCACTAGATGATAGATAGTAAAAGTATAATTATAAATTATTCATTTATTATTAAGCAAAAATTAAATGGGCATCCACTATTTATCCATTTTAGATTAAAGTTAAACGAGCATCTCTTTAATAATTTTATTTCAAAAATATTTTTTTTTTATGTTATAATAGTTATCAATAACTACTACAATAAATAAAAGTTATCGAGTAATTATGTAACATGTTGTTATAAGTATTTAAATGAATTTAAGATTTAGACTTACAGTTAAACGCTATCTAATAGTTATTACAATGTGTAGAAGTTACAAGTAGCTATTAAAACATATAAAAATTACTTAATAGTTATTATAACATGTGTAGAATGAATTTAAGATTTAGAGTTTACACCGTATCATATAGAAGCTACTCAATAGCCGTGTAATAATAACTTAATAGCTGCTACAACATGTAGTTTAGAATTTAAGATTTAAAATTTTTAAATAATATTATATTAAAATATTATTTACCAACTTAAACTATTTAAATATGATCAAAATCATTTTAATCCTAAATATATTGTAGTAACTATTTGATAATTTTTATATGATATAAATTTTAAATTTTAAACTCATTTTAAATATGTTATAATAACTATTAAGTAGCTTCTACAAGGTGGTATTCTGAGACAAAATCAAATGAAGCGTTTATTTAATTTAATTTTTGTTTAAAAGAGTCAATTTGATGTTTCTCGATTTTGATTTTTTCCCTTTATTATATTATAAAAAGTATTTCAAAAATTTTCAAAATAAGAAGACACTTAAGGCATATTTGGTAAGGGGTAACCAGACTTATAATGTAATCCTAGAAAATTTACTTTGTTTGGTAACATTTTAAAGATATAATGTAATGTAATTGCATTACAAAAAAAGAGCCAAGATCTGTAATATCGATTATAAAGGAAATAGTGTAGAATCAGATTACATTATAGATTCTATTTTTATCGTATCAAATATACCCTTCAATCCGCATGACGCATAGTCTTCTCTTTCCCACATTCATCCGCACGCCGCATAGTATTATTGGTATTTTATAACAATAAAATTATATTCCTTATTAAAAATAATGGATACCAAACACGGTAATGTAATCATCCTTGTAATCAAAGATTACATATATTCTTTCAATTAAACATAGTAATGTAATCATTACATTATATTATATTACAAATTTGATTACATTACAAACGTGATTATATTACGTCATACCAAACCTAAATGCTATATTTAAAAAACAATCTGTAGAGTTTTATGATTTTCAAGAATTCAAATTTTTGATAGTGTATTTTAAATTATTAAAAGTTTTAGGGGTTTTCGATTAGAAAAACGATGCTACTGCCCTAACCAGAAAGCTGCGCTTTTCCTTCCCTCGCCCACTGTCTCCCAGGCGTCGGCTTCCTCTCCGCCGGCCGTCCCTCACTCTCAACTGCACTTGCTACGGCGTTCGCATGCGCTAGTACTTCTCTCCGGCGTCCGCTCCTCGCCTCCTGCACAGAGGACGCCCCGTGAGTTCCATACTTGTTGCAGGTCGCCGTTCCTTTCCTTTCGACGCCACCCGTCGTCTCAGGACCTGAATTCCAACTCCACGATGCCGGAGTCTTCGCCTCCGCTCGTCAAGGCGAGCACGTCCAACCGAAAGCATAAGAAGGCGAACCCTTCCAAAAGAGAAGCAGCGCCGGAGTCGGATCAGGTCGATTCGCTAGCCTGGAACGATTCTCTTCCTTCTGAAGACCCTTTATTTTTTATCGAGGGAAGCAGCGAAGGAGGTTCCTTTCTCCCACTCGTTTTCTATTGTGCCCTGGTTTTATAACGTTGGTTCGATTTTCTTTGTGCTCCTAGTTCTATATTGCGTGGTTCTGTTGCGTTTAGGGTTTATTTCTTTGGAGGAGATCGACGAGTCAGTGTACGGACTTATTGGAGAGGTTCCGGATGTGGAAGATGGAAAGAGTAAGAAGAAACTTAATTATGACTTGAAGTCGAAGAAGAAAAAGAGGCAATGGGATGAGGACGTAGAGATTGTGGAGGATGGCTCACATCTTACCAATGTGGAAGATGGAAAGAGTAAAAAGAAACTTAACTATGACTTGAAGTCGAAGAAGGAGAAGAGGCAAAGGGATGAGGAAGTAGAGATCGTGGAGGATGGTTCACATCTTACCAATGCTGATAAAGGTGAGGAGCCATCCAAAAGTAAAACGAAGAAAAGGAAGGTAATAAGGAATAAGAAAGATTCTGAAGAGAGTGAAGATTATAAAGGGTGAGTTTGTTTTGCCATTTCCACCTCCTCTCTTTAAAATATGGATTTGTTGATGTTGTTCCTGGCCTAGCAGACATAATCCAACATAATTTTACTGGTGATGATGACAACGAAAAACTGATTCTTGATGAGGATGAAGTTTATGCTTGGAAAGAGTTAAGGCTTCATCCCCTTCTTATCAACTCAATACGCCGGCTCGGATTCAAAGAACCCACTCCAATTCAGAAAGCCTGTATTCCAGTTGCTGCTCATCAAGGAAAGGTTGGATCCTTTGGATTAACTTCTATGATTATATCCCAACTTCAATTACTACAATCAGTATCATTTATGCATTAGCTGGTTTTTTCCTAGTTAGCTTAGTAATGAATAGATTGATTAGTGATTTTTAAGATATGTCATCGTAGTTAAGCCTTTCCGGGGAATTTTCCCTTGGGTAATTTCCTCATACCTAATATCGGTTCAAGTATTAGCTACTGGGAATTCCCTTCCGCCAATAGTTGTGATATAATATTTTGGAGATTTTTCATATTTTAGAAACACTTTTTAATGATTTTTCCTGCTGTTTATGGTTAATCAGGATGTCATAGGTGCAGCAGAGACAGGTTCTGGTAAAACACTTGCCTTTGGGCTCCCTATCTTGCAACGCCTCCTTGAAGAAAGAGAAAAAGAGGGTAGATTCCTATATGATAGCAATAATTCAACTAAGAAAGTTTTTCACAAAGGTCCTCTTCGAGCTCTTATTATCACTCCAACAAGGGAGCTTGCTTTGCAGGTGAGAAGTAAATTTGACCTCTTCTGTATTGGCAATAGTAAGATTGGGAACTTCCTTTTTGCTAAAATAGAAGCTACAGAAATAAGTTTTATTTCATATATATATTGTGTGTGTGTGTGTGTGTGTGTGTGGTATTTTGGAGTATTTATTGACCACTTTTGTTATTTTTTCCTTTTGCCATCTATCTTCATATATCTAAAGTAAAGGGAAAAACCATAAAATTTCGGTGAACTTTAGATGAAAACTAGTTGTACTTGTGTAGGCAAGAAATGCTAGTTAAAATTGAATGAGTCCATGAGTTACGATTGCAGACTTTGCTCTAATTTAACCATTCATAGCATCTTAGTTCTATATCTTTTCTTAACTTACATGGCAGTAGATGTTCACCAGTCTTACCAGCATCTTCAACCTTGTCTTGTAGTTTATTGTGATGGTGTGATTTATAAGTTTATCTTGATATCTATAGAATCATTTAATAATTGTAAACATATTGCCTTATTTCTTATATACACTTCTCTTCTTCCAGCTTCAGTTCTTGTTTTCTTAAGTGTTTGTTTTGGCATTTCATCTTTCTCTCTGGACCTATTATCTTCTATTATTTTCTTAATGATGTTATGAACATGTTTAAATCTGGGCTAAAAGCTAGAGGCTAACTTCTTATATACATCTCTTTTTATTTGTTCATTTTCTAAATTATTTTTCATATCCTTGCATTTTAACCTTACAATAGACATCTTATTCTTTTCTGTAAATTCCTTATTGCACATGTCTTGCTTTCCTTCTTCATGGTTTGGAATGTAAAAAACTGTTTGATTCCCTGTACTCCTTACATCCCAAGTGAGCTATTTGTTGAACTGCTTGCTTATTGTCTTCCTTCTAACTTTTAGAAGTACTTCAACCTTTAAGCCTCACACTTCTATATGGAGATGCATGTGTAATATTTGCCCTTTATACAGATTGATGGATTATTTGCCTTGTGAGTGAATGGTGATGGTGCATTAGTTGTTTATCCTATTTTATTTTGTCCTTTTTTTACTCCTCTAGTAGACAGTGAAGTGCTTTGCATCAATAGGCTGATATTTTTTTTTGCAATAATGTTGATTGCTTTGTCTTGAAAGCATATGAATTATGATATTCAAGTGTTGGTTGCCTTGACCATATATGTTGGTCACTTTCTAGGTATCTAACCATTTGAAGGAAGCTGCAAAGTTTCTTGATATTCAAGTGGTCACTATAGTCGGTGGAATGTCAACAGAAAAACAGGAAAGGCTTCTTAAAAGGCGACCAGAGATTGTTGTTGGAACACCAGGACGGTTGTGGGAGATTATGTCAGCAGGAGAAGAACATCTTGTGGAGGTTAGTTTTGAAGTTGTTTCTGCGGAATATGATCCTTGGTCACTATTAGTCAGTTAGTATTTGGATCAATAAGAGTTGTTTTTAAGTTGTTCAGGAAAATCTGGAGTAGCATTTCTTCCACTGAGGAATGGGCGTAATATTTTTATTCTGTTATGTAAAATTATTTTTTTGATGATCTTTTGGACCTGTGGTGGCCACACATATATAAAACACAGAACAGAAAAAATAAAATAACATTCTTCCTAATATTTTCCGTATTTCTAGTACTTTTAGATAATCCTCATATTTGATCCTGCATTTCCTAGCAATTGTTGGCTTCTCCTCAAATCTAAGCATACTAATATTCTTATACTTGTATTACAGCTGCACTCCTTGTCTTTCTTTGTGTTGGATGAAGCTGATAGGATGATAGAGAAAGGCCATTTTCATGAGATGCAGTCTATCATAGATATGATGCCCATGGTTAATGGTTCGGCTGAACAAAGTACGAAAGGGAGTGCAATGTGCAAAACCGTTCCAAATTTACAGCAAAAGAAGAGACAGACATTTGTATTCTCTGCAACAATAGCATTATCTGATAATTTCCGTAGAAAACTTAAGAGAGGATTCTCTAGTTCAAAAACATCAAATTCAGATGCGCTAAATTCGATTGAGACACTCTCACAGCGAGCTGGAATCAGACCTGATGTTGCAGTTGTTGACCTGACAAATGCTGCGGTTTTGGCTCATAACCTCGAAGAATCCTTCCTTGAGTAACTCACACTCTCCCTTTCATACTTCTATATTTGATTGGAATTTGCATTGATATTACATCCAGCAATTTGTCCCTCTCTCTTCTTTTCCAATATAATGGTCTTATTGTACTAGGATTACATACTAAAATGGATATTTTGTGTTACTTGGCATCTTTTTTCCTTTTTTCACTCTATTTAATGCATTTTTATCAATGAATTGGAACTTCCTTTACTAGATCCTACAATTGTCTAGCAGTTGGATTATTTGCCATGAATAATGGATGGAGGTAGGGTAATTGCTGCCGACTAGTATTTTATGCTTGTCCCATCAAATTGTAGGCTACAAAATCCTTGCTTTCAGATAACATTAGAGCATCATGTCACATTAATGCAAGGGTTTGCGGGCTTTTTTGAACTGTAGCATTCTGATCTTAATTATAAATATCTGATGATAATATTCTCCTTTCTTGTCTGTTAACTATTACATTTCATCTTTTACTAGATCCCACTTAAACTTTTTCTTCTTCTTTTTTTCCTTTGCTTTCTATTTTTATAATTTTTTAAATTGATTTTATGATTTTTATCAACCAGTTTGATATGATTGATAGTGAGGTTTTTGGCTTGGTGAATTCTGATGCTGGCCACATACTATGGCATGAGTGATTGCAAAGCTTCAATTTCCCATGTGTCATGAATGGTTTTCACTGCCAAGGTTTAATTTTTAATTGATCCGAGTGTGTTTTAGAAGAAATGTGGTTCTTGCTTTCTTTGTTCCTCTGAAATGACCTTTGAATGTAAATGAGAATTGCTTACACGATAACCTGTCCTCTTCGCTTGTGAGCCTATATAAATCTACATTTGTAATCATGAGCATGAATCTAGAAAATAATTGATGAGGGGCATTACTCCTACATTGATAGTGGGCCTAAGCCCTTGTAGGTTTCAATGAGATGTCTAGCTTTCAAGATCCTCTTGAAAACAAATAAAAGAACTTTTTTGTGAGACTCTTCTAGACTGGATCATACTTGTACTTGTCCTCTAGTCTTGACCAATATGCAAAAGATGCCTTCATGATACTATGTTTAGATTTTGTTACCTTTGATTTTTTCCTTACAACTCATCATGTAACCTTGGCGGCATTAAACATCATTCTCAGTTTTCACATTGTGTATTAATATGTATCTTTTGGTATTTGCAGATGCAGGGAAGAAGATAAAGAGGCGTATTTATGTTACATATTAAGTGTTCATGGCCAAGGCCGAACTATTGTTTTCTGTACATCAATTGCAGCTTTGCGTCGCATTTCTTCAATTTTGCGCATTCTTTGCATCAACTCTTGGACCCTTCATGCTCAGATGCAACAAAGAGCCCGCTTAAAGGTACTAGAAATTTTGAGGCTACCACACTGCATCAAAGACTTCTTTTGATTTTTGAGTGGAAAAAATTACTAGTTATTTTGTTCATCAGCATAAGTGGAGGAATCTATCTATCTATCTATCTATATATATAAATTGTTATCACTAAAATTTTGTATTTATAGACTGAAGATATGACCAATTCAGTGGTTTGTACAACCTGTTACAAGTAAAAATTAGTATGGGTTTTAGTTGGCGTTTATGATCTTATTTGGAACAAATTGTTAACATTTTGTAACATTTTAATATGTGTTTGTAAGACGAAGTTTTTTTCGTTATGCAGGTCATTATCCGACCACGTCCTTTTATAGAGTTGTTTCGGGTGCATCATTTCTAGTTAATGCTGAACATATTGAAGAATGTCGACGGCCTCATGTGCCGACTGAGCCAGTTCGGAACCGCCGGTTCGACGGTTCATGGCAGGTCGACCCTTAACCTTAACCGCCCAAGACGGTTACGGTTCACGGTTCGGAACCGCCGGTTCACGGTTCGGTTCACGGTTCGCGACGGTTCGAGATTATTATATTATTAAAAAAATTTAAAATTTAAAATTTATTAAAAAAAGTGCACTTCGGGGAATTTACCATCCCAGTCGACTGATTTAGTCAAACCAAGAAAACGGCTATTGAATTGCTGAAATCACACTTGATTTTTGTCAGAATTCAAAATCTCAGTCGATTTTGCCCTTACTGATGATGACACATCACAGTCGAGTCCATCACCTTCAGTCGACTGACGTGAAGCTCTAGTCGAGTCGTTATACCTTCTGATTGCCATCAGTCGACTGGCCTTCAAGGTCAGTCGACTAATCTCCAGAAACGACTCGACTGGAGTTAAATCCAGTCGACTGATGAGGCGTATCAGTGTAATAACTTAGTGCCAGTCGACTGATCTTACCACTTCAGTCGACTGACACTAGTGAAAAATGGCTGAAATGAATTCTTAACCAAGAGTTTTTCTTTCCGGTCTTCTCACTTCTTTCCTCGCACTTTATTAAATTTCGCAAGGACTTTCCTGCACACTTATTGGTGTCAAACATCAAAATTTAAAATTTATTAAAAAAAGGGCTTGCACTTATTAAGTTGTCTACGTATCCCCTTAGGGTATAGGGGAATCAAAGCCCACGTAGTTCTTTTACATTTCACCCTTTTACATCACTCACTTCCATTTCCTCCCGTTCCTCCCGTTGTATTCGTTCCTTCAGTATCAAATTCTTCGGCTTCGTCTTTTGAAAGTTGCATTCCTTGGATTCTTTTCTTCGGCTCTGGTCCAATCGTCGAGTAATGCTTGGGCTTCCAATGAGTCGGGAGACATAGTTGATCGTCGTTCATCTAATATGTTGCCGCCGGCACTGAATGTCTGCTCCACAGCAACAGTTGACACTGGACATGCTAAAATTTCTTTGGCAATTACGGAGAGAACGGGAAAGCTTTGAGCCTTCTGTGACCACCACTTTAAAATATCGAAATCTTCACTATCTGCTTCATTAAAATCAAAAGAAGTGGTAAAATAATTCTCAAGTTCCTGTGTGGAACTTGAGGATCCTCGTGGACGTTTCGTCCGTTCTTTTAATAAAAGTTGTGCTTTTGAAAGTTTTAAATTAGTACTAATAGTTTGTTGTTGTGTTTCAGAAATATTAGTTTGTATTCCATATTTCACATAATATTGATTATAAATATCACATAAATAATTTCTAATAATATATATAATATTAGCTGGATCAGGAGAAGAAGGATCTTTAACAGGAATTAAAGCGTCATAGTATAAAGTTAGCATTTCTTGTAAAACTTCTAATTTAAATCTAGGATCTAAAGCAAATGCAACTAAATAAATTTCAGGAATTAAATAAAAATATTTTTCCCATTTAGTTTTCATAGCTAATATACAAGAAGTTAAAGCTTCATTATTGATATGTTCATTTAAAATTAATACTATACTACAAAAATTCACTAAAACTAAATGAGCAGTGGGATAATAAACACCGGAAAGTTGTTCGGTTGCATCATTAAATACTTTTAAAATTTCACAAATATTACTACAAATATTCCATTGTTGTGAAAATAAATATATATTAGTATTACTATTTTCTGCAAAAAATAAACATAATAAATCTTTATATTGAAATGAATCTTGTAATAGTTGATATGTGGAATTCCAACGTGTTGGTACATCACGTGGAAATTTTTTAGGTCTCATTCCATTAGCTTTACAAAATCTACCCCATTGTTTCATCATAGATGGATGAGACCATAAATATGAAATTGCGATTCTAATTGGTTTAATATAATTTTCTAAAAGTCTTAATCCATCTTGAACACATAAATTTAAAACATGACATACACAACGAATATGAAAAAATAAACCACCAATAACAGGTTGGCAAACAAATTTTAGTTCATCTATAGAAGCGGTATTAGAACTAGCATTATCTAATGATATTGAAAATATTTTATGAGTTAATCCATATTCTTCTAAAATTAAACATAATAATTGTGCAATGTTATGGGCAGTATGTGATTCATCAAAAACTCTATAAGCTATCAACCTTTTTTGGAGGATCCAAGAGCTATCAATCCAATGACAAGTCACACCCATATAAGAATGAGTTTGCCAATGATCACTCCAAATATCGGCACATAAAGAAACTTTATTATTTAATTTACTAAATTCATCAATTAAATTCTTTTTTCCTTGTTTTACTAATTTTTTAATTGTACGAGTAAGTGTAGTCCTAGGAACACGTTTAGCAGATGGATTAAGAGATTCTTTACAAAAATCTTCAAATGTGCATTTAGATCCAAAACTAAAAGAAAGATGTTCTACGGAAACAAATTTAGCTAATGACTCTCTTAATTTATTATCAGAATATAAAAATAAACCGGAATCAGTACTACTACCGCTAGAAAATCTAGATAATTGTGTTTGAGAACAGTCGAGTCCATATTCTGTCGGGTGCTTCGTTTCTACATGTCGTTTTAACGATCCATAGCCGCCGCCGGCTTGGAATTTGTAGGAAGCATTGCAATGCTTGCATTTTGCACGCATTTCTCCCGATGGAAGAGTGACTTTCTCAAAATGTTTAGTGAAAATAGAAGATTTTAGAGGAGGATGTTCCCGAACCTTAGAAGTAATTGCTTCAGTACTTCCTTGTGTTTCGGGCGTCGGAAGGTGTTGGGCCTCGGTCTCATCATCGGTGGATTGAATGTTGGGGTCCTCGTGCGCTATTTCTTTTCCCCTCCGAGATCGATGTGAAGAACTTCCACCGCGGCCTCCTTCCATTGTAGTCGAAAGATGGAGTCGGAACTCGGAAACGCGTAGAGATTAGAGAATGCGAACTTGCGAAGTTGAGAATGAGAGTTAGAGAGTAGAGAAAGTGTGTGGAAATGATGAAATGAACTCCCTATTTATAGAATTTGGATCATAACGGACACTAAATCATAGCCATTGATCAAAAAACGATCAAATGATCTTAGCCGTTGAAAAAAAAATCAAAAAAAAAAAAAAATCCAAACCGGCGGTTCGGAGCCGTTGAAACCGGCGGTTCGGAGCCGTTGGAACCGCCGGTTCCAACGGGAAAACAAAAAAAAAAATTAAAATTTTGAACCGGCGGTTCAACCTGCTGGTTAACTCGGCGGGCCGCCGGTTTCACACCTCTTGAACCGGAACCGGCCCGGCATCTTGCCGGTTCCGGTTCGGCCCGGCTAACCGGGTCCGGGCTGGACCCGGCCCGTGGTCGGGTCTAGGTGCACGAAACACAATGTATTATGAGCCAGTTAATAGGAGGTGATAACTCATCATAAAAATTTCAAATAACGAGTTAATTATGATGCAAATATTATATAAGGAGCCCTATTGCTTGTTGCATGTTCTATTATGTGGTATGATAGCACTGAGCTTATTCTGCAATTTTAATCATTCATGAAATCCTTTATGTGAATTTCCAGGAAAGCCTTCGTCAATTTCCTGTTCATTATGAATACATGCCGGAAATAATGAAGCGCCTTTCTCTTGCCCGTCAAATCGACAAAATTTCTCACAATGTTTCCCAGGTGTGGAAAACCGTTTTCTTATCCATGTACTATTTAGCTGGCATTATTGCTTCTTGTTCATCAAAATGGGCATCACCACTTGCTAACTTGCTTTTGTGATATGCTATAACGTCTTATGGGTATATTGATTGTGAATAAGACATTTGTGTATTTTTCTTATTCTGAACTTGATGAAAAGAAATTTCTGAATCTGAATTCTGAGAATGCAAGCTTGGTTAGTATTCTATTAAAAGTGCATGCCAAAATGTATGTTCCAAGTTCAATTTTCAATTTCTTTGTCTATTTTGAACACTAACATTCAGGCTGATGCAGAGAGAAGCCCAGAGATTTTTGAAGTTTAAATATTTACGGTACATAAAGATTTTAGAAATGATTGTCTTCACAGTAATAGCAAGATTTTCAGAACAAATTTTCTTCCAGAAATTTTGTCTGAACATTTGTGACAAGTACCAGTAGGTAGACCATCACATATTTTGGTTGGTTTTGTTAGGAACCACCTGTTCCAGAAAATACACACATATTAACTATACTATATACCAAATGCTATATCATTGTTAGTCACTCCTGTGCTTCTAATGAAGTGATTGCTGGAGGAAATGCTGACCTGTGATGCCATTTCTGCTCTTTGGTAAGCTGCTTTGGTCCACCATTGCCTCTCATCCATAGGAAAAGGCTCAGATTCCTTGATGCCGATCAACAGTAATGGGCAGCCTTGATATAAAGCTAGATCCATTCATCCATTGTGAGTCCAAACCCATTAGACTTGTTATAACAAACTCATTAACTAATCTCAACTTGCTATCCCGAACTCATCTTCGTCAAGATGAACTCATCTTCGTCAAGATGATGATCCATTGTGATCAGTAATAGTGTTGTCTTGTTTTTTGTCCCCTTTTCCTCTTCTTGCACCAAGTTGACTTCACTTGTCCTTGTGTCAGATGTGTTTCCATACTAGATCTGTATCCATTTAGATGACATAGACTTTAATCTTTTACTCAGTCGCCCTTGCTCATATTTGTAAGGCGCTCCATCATGTGTTACATCTCAAGTTCTTGAACATCATTTCCCCCTAACCATTAAAACCATTATGTACTTGTTTGGTTGTTAGGTAATCCAACTCCTCTAGTTGCTCAGCTTCACGTTACTTCTCAGCCTGTCATATATGAAGTAGTTCCTTAAAAATCATCAAGCTTTTTGCAGGCATTTCTTCCATTAGATAACATCACAATTAGCTGCTGGCAAGGTGTTTTTTTCACTTGTGCAATACACTGCAGTATATCATATTGCAGTTATTACACTACCAAAGTGATGATTCTCTCGTTCTGTAGCATGTTTCCATCCAGTGTTAATGATATTAAATTTTGACGCTATAGAAATATGAAGATATTAATTGAGAATGGTTTGATTCTTAATCATCTTTGCAAGATATTTAGTAAGAGTTTAAATTACTTAGAACAAGTTTATTTACTTTTTTAATGGTTATTTGTGTAGATTGTTCTTTTTCTCTGTGTAGGTAGATTCTTTGAAGTTCATACAATTTCACCAATTTAATTGACTGATATCTAGTTTGCTGATTCTCTTTTCTTGTCTGGCAGAGTTTGCTGCCTTCATTTTCTCAATGCTACACATTTCATGGAATATAATAATTGATATTCTTCGATGATAACAATACATATTGGTTGTTCTGATTTAAATTCATTAAGCTACAAATTGGTCTTAAGCCATATAATGGATGATATTGTCATGAGGATAGAATCAAGTACTTTGGCACATCAAGCACAGTAATGTTTTCATACCAAGTTGAATACACCTCTGAATGGTGTATTATATTTAAACTTGAGATTTCTTTTAATATGGTTTAGGTTGAGAACAATTATGGGGGTATTTATATTATTGCGCCAATGAGTCCATCTCGGTTCTACTATGTTGCTGTAACAAATTGTACACTCTCATCATGGCCTTTCTATGCTCTCATATTGTACAATTGGAGAAAACCAAGTATCAATGATGTGTTTTAGTAGTTTTCTTCACTTTTTTTGCTTATATTGCATATCCAGGAAAATGTCAAGAAGAAATGGCTTATGAAAAATGCTGAATCTTTGGACTTGGTAGTGGAAGAGAGCGGGAGTGAAGAAGATGTAGTAAAAGGATATAAACAGAAGAAAATGAACTCTGTTCAACTGAAGAAGCTACAGCAGGTTCATTATCATTTTGATTTATGGATATGTACCACTAAATTCTTTTATGCTTGAATTTGATAAGATCTTTTGACTAGTCTAGTAATGTCATTTTGATCTTGGTGTTTGTGTGTGAAGGAATTGAATGATCACCTGAAACGGCCTCTCCAACCTAAAACATTCTCTCGTCGCTATTTGGCTGGTGTAAGTTGACAGTTTATTATACATCATTTTATGTATATATATTTTTTGCTAGCATTCATTGCAAGGCGGTTTTCAATCTTTTCTTTATTGAAATACCTATCAATCTCAAGGCTTCAGACTGCCACTCCTATTGAGTCATCTAGAATAATTTCAAGCCACAATAACTCTTGTCTCTTGTATTCCAAGTGTCATAGCTCTTGCCTTCTTATTTCGCCATATCAGTAAATGACCAACTCTACAATACAATAGAAATAGTGGATCATCATTCAATAAAAGTACCTGCATAACCAGTGCATTTATAAACTTCTACTTACAATTCTGTGTTTTTGGTATCACATAACTTCTCGTAGTGTAGCTTTAAGATGTTGAAAACTTCTCTGTACAGCTTGCATATATTCCTTTCTTGGTTCATGCATAGATCTGCTAACCCCCAATAGCATTTGCAATATATGGTCTGGTATGTGAAAAATAGATTCAAACTAACCTGTGATACCTCCCTTTTCCAACAACACTACTGTTTTAATCATCCACTTACCTGTGGTTCTGATCAGCAGGAGTTGTTGCCACTCTACTTCCCAAATTTCCTGTCTCTGAGAAAATCTAATATACACTTCCTTTGGGTGATGAAAATCACTTCGTTGCATAAGATTCGAACTCACAAGCTAGTTCTCTTCTTGGCACATCGTTCATCATTTTCTTATCACAAAGATATCATCCACATGTTCAAGTAGCATAGTGCCGTTTCTCTTAAATAACTTAATGAATAGTATGATCACCTCCACATTGTCTATATTCCATTTCAACATGGTTTTAATAAGCCTTTCGAACCAAGGTCGAGGTAATTATTTCAAACATATAGATCCTTTTTTCTGGATTTGCGGACATTGTAAAGTTCTTGTCTTTATGTAAAAATGTTTTTCGCATCAAATTGAAGTCGATCTCATCCAAGAAAAGGCCATCCAGAAAGGCAACCAAAAGACAGTAGAGATATTGATGATATTCATCTTAGTTACATGATGAAAGTCTAAGCTATCCAGTGGAAGATATCATTTCTCAAATATACTGGTTTTAAAATCAGACTGGACCTGGCATTTCAACCAATTAAACTGTGAACCAGTACAAAATGCGTCCCACTTTGAGAGAGAAACTGGGTGATAAACAAACCAGAAAAATCTTTAACCGTTAACCGGCATGATTTTAAGAAACTCAGCTTCTGGCACGGTGGAAGGTGCTTGCCTTGTATTGAGTTTGACAAGTTTCAAATCTTACTGGAAGCATTTTTTTTCTTTTTTTTTTTTTAAATTGCATTTCCCATTAAGTGCTTATATATTTATAAAACAAGTTTAATTATTAATAAATTATATATATAATTACAATATTTTATACCTACAAAAGTTATATTTGTGACATCATTTTTTGAGTTGACGGTTCCACTAATAGATTTATCTATATCACTTAATATATTTATTGAACACATAAAATGTGTCACATCCATAAAGTATTAAATATATTTCTAATGTCATTTTCCTGGTTAACTGGTTTAGCCGGTTCGATGAGACCAAGCTAACGACCTGGTAGGATTACCAGTTTTGTCCAGTCCAGTTTTCCAAATTGCAAAATACAGACTAAGCAACATCATTTACCTACCGTTGCAAATTACTTGCATTTTTTACCATCTTTCAAATGATCATCAGATTGTAAGTTACATCATATATATATGTTACTGTAAAATGGAATAGACTATTTCATTCTTGATATTGTTAGATTAATTGCTTGTTCATCTTGGACACTGTTTCCTGTAGATAGCCCAGTCGAAGGTATCTCTTTTCCTTGAATGACTTGCATCAAGTGTTCACTTGTGACTTGCATGATCTGCAAGTTGCTTATCTCCATGGAGAACCACCTGGTGTTCACTGTAGGGAGACTGCCACTCACCGATGGAAAAAAACCACATTTCCCACAATACTGACTCAAAATCCCACATATAAATTGGTTTTTTCCCAATTTCGTAATCCATACCCATAGTGAGTTGGATTTTATTGGAATTTGAAAAATTGATGAGATCTTCCAAAATATGTTGGGTCAACGACCCTAACAATCTTTCTTGCACTCTACATCCTCTTCAGAAGGAAAGGCAAGTCTTTTGGTGCATCCATGATGAGATTTGAGTTGGTATTATAACATCACTATTGATTTTTTTTCTTAGTATTAATACTCATTTTATGAAGAAAACAAATGTTAATATCATTTTGATTTTAAAGAATGACAGCGAAATAAAGTTTCACATGTTGATTGAAGCATTTCATGGAATAAATCATTTGTGCATGCCTAAAACTTTTATGATCAAATCAGTATTGGTTGGAAGTTTAACAAGCTAGAGATTGGTTTAGCCCCCTTAATCCTTATATGGCCAGAAGCAGATGCAATTTAACCCTTCGCTGTAAAAGAAAACGATTAATATGTATAGGTTTGATATATGTTGGCACTTTTACACTAACCACTCAGTCTCCACCTTGAGTCTCTAGGATCTTTACTCTCTTATTTGACGAGTATTTTTGTTATTTGATCAGGCTGGTGTTTCTCCTCTCCTCCAGCAGCAACTAGAAGAGTTGCAAAAGTGGAATACTACTGAAGCAAAAAACTCTAATAGGAAACCTGGCTTTTTGGTCATCGGTCAGGATTTGGTTGAACCACTCCAGGCCCTCCGCAGCTCTGGTCATGAGGTAGCTGATTTGCTATAAAATTGTTCCTTTGTTAGATATATATCTTAGATCCGGGCATGAGGTAGGTGATTTACTATAAAATTGTTCCTTAGCTGTATATCTTGACAGTCTTGCAATTCTTTCTTTGTGCATTTTTTTCAGTCATAATGAAACTTGATCATACATGTTAACTGGACAATGATGTGTAACGCTATTCGTACCACACTTGTTTTCTTAAGAAAATGATTTAGAAATATTGGTGGGATTGCAATGCATAGGACGCTGGAAAATTTAACTCAAACCTGGGCATTAGGTACTCGTCGAAACCCAACCCAAACTCAAACATATACTAAGCAGACTATTTAGCAAACATACCTGGAAAAAATGACAATCTTCTGGTTCTTATTATGGTTTGGTTTCCACGACCTAGCACTTGTTGACTTGAACAATACAGACCGCTTTGCCTCTTGATTTATAGCTTGTCTATTTGATTCATCACTATGCTACTTAGATTTGTTTAACTTGTTATATGTCAGCTTATTGAATGTGTGATTCGTCACTTGACTTTTCCATTGCTGTATCCTCACCTATTTTCATACTTGTAGGTATGTGTCAATGTAGACAAACAGAAACAAATAAAGAGGGAGGCTGAATCCTTTAAACGCAAAAAACTAGAGGAGAAAAAGCGTATGTTCATGTTCTATCTTTCTCTAGCTTCCATTGGCTTTCGACAGTATAAATTGTTTCTAACGACCAGCATTTGGTTTCACCAGGTGCACGTGAGAAGCAGAGACAAGAAAGAAAAAAGAGAAAAGAGGGCCTCAAATAGTGGATTACTAGCTCAAGTAGTCGATGGACGAATTGCTTTTGGGGTAGTTTATCGATCTAGTTTTGTCGACAGTTTCATCTCACATCTGGAAGTCAATTATAAGTTCCATATGAGATCGATACGGTATTACATAGCAGAGAGAAGCCTTTTCCAGTTGCACTTGAAGTGAGTTTGCTTTGCTCTAAAAGAAAGGAAGAGCTAAATTAGAGACCTACTGAAATGTGTACAATCAGAATGTGTTACAAATTTTGATAAAAATATATTACCTGCATTTTTAGAGTAAAATTGGTATGCTGTCTAATGTAGGTTCGAGTGGAATTCAAAAAGTTCTGAGAGTTATCTTGCAGATTATTTATATAAATTTACAGCAATCTAGTTTTTGTCTAGATGAGAATCTCTTCCATTGTTAAAATTGATTGATGATATTTGCAATGGCCAGCCTCCATAATACAAAGCCAAATTCAATACTCAAATTTTCAGTGTTGTAAGTTAACAAGCTTGATATGTTGTGCTTATTATTTTCTTTATTTGTGAATACTACTATTTCTATCATAATGCTGCAAGAATGAGAAATCAAAATAAGCTATATATATTTTTAGATAATTCAATTATTTAATTTTTCGAATTGATGTAGAATTGTTTTTCTATTGAAGAAAATTAATTTTAAGATTGTCCTAAATTTTAAATGGAATGAATATTTTATTAATAAATCTCTGTGATTAATTGGATGAAATTTAAATACTTAGATCATTATATACATATATATATATATATATATAATAATTTTTGTTGTTTAAATTCTCTCAAAATTAGAAAACATCCATTAGTTCTCAGTAAATGTTGAATATAGAGAGAAGGAACAACACTCCAAACTTGGCCAACTTATGATCAATCCCTCTAAAAGGAGTCAACTGAAATCACGCTTAAAAAACTATATCTCATCAATGCAACAAAAGATGATTTCATTCAACCCAAATAGTTCAATATCATCGACCCCACAATGAAATATAAATAGATAAATCAGATACCAAACAAATTCAATCCGTGCCCAATGCAACAAATCTACCATCTGAAAACTAACTCAACTACGTCTCAAGGGTAACTATACCTCATCAAATTCAGCGGTCAAGTGGAGTTGACCTATGATTATAGAACATAGAACATGAGCATTTGCAGTCAGAATTCTACCATCGATTACTTACAAACTTCCAACTACTGCAAAACCCAGAATCTGATGCTAAACTTTGATAACAAGTTAAATTTGTAAAAGATCACGAGAACGTTAGTAACAAGCGAGGAAGCACAGTAGACCTCGTGTAACATTAGAGACTTTTGGAGTGACGACGATGACAAACGAATTGATATAACACAAATGAGAAATCAAGTTATGCCTTGTGAATTGGCACCTCTTGAAGCTGTACATCACCATGGAAAAATGACAGGAATGAGCATTTCCTCAGACGTATCTTGAACCCAGGAGCTGCAATCAGGGCCTCGACGCAGCGTAAGGATGACCGTGGTCACTCATGCTCCCTCTCAATCTGTGAAATTGTTGTTTCTTCCTCTTCGTTCGCAAAGGCCCAGATCGGTTCGGCCTGACCAAGCCTTCAATCCCACTGACTAAATTCGATGCCGAATGGGGTCTCTGGATTTCTTCCATGGGCCCTGAGCTATACTCCATGGTCATGAATGAAGCAGCTGCACCATACATCAATCGTGGTGTAGCGCTGTTCCACCAACTGCTCTCGCTGTCAAAGTCACCCTTGAAATCGCATTCTGTGCCCAGTGATTCCTCCCTGTGGCTGACAGAATTATCGCAGGCTTCATCCATGTCATTGCATATTAGCTTCAATGCTTGTACCACTTCTCCCATGAATGGCCTTTGAGATGCCTCTGTTTGAACACACATGGAGGCAATTGCTGCTACCTTTGCCATATTCTCAAAATCGTACTTTCCGCCTAACAATGGATCGACCAATTGCTCCAATCCTTCTGTGGTAGTAAGCAAAGGGCGTGCCCACGTAACAAGGTTCTCTGGACCTTGGGACTGAGATATATATACTGGCTTCCTACCAGACAGAAGCTCGAGCAATACGACCCCGTAGCTGTAAACATCACTTTTAACGAGGAGGTGCCCGGTCATAGCATATTCCGGTGCAACATACCTGCAAGGTCATGATTAGGACTCTGGTAAATGCAGTGAAATCTAGGTGATATGCCATGTTAGGAAAGATATGTGTCTCAATCATCTTTGTCAACTAGCTAGCAGATGTGTGTTCAACACAAGAAAAATATCAGAATATCTAAATGGCAATATTTACCAGGAAGGAACTCTCACTGGCAGAAAGTATACTAGCAAGTTATCATCATCATTGTGCCATTTCATCCATATGAAATGCCAGTGACAAGCAATCAAGGAAATTCATGTCAAACCAAAGGAAATGGTAGGTGAGCAATGTAACATTACCCAAAGGTGCCCATAACTTGGGTGGAAATATGGTGAAGTCCTTCCGATGCTTCCCTAGCCAACCCAAAATCTGAAACTTTGGGAGTAAAATCAGCCTCGAGTAGGATATTACTGGCCTTGAAATCACGGTGTATGACACGAGGAGTGGAATCCTCATGCAGATATGCTAGTCCTCTTGCTGCACCAAGGGCAATTTTCATCCGTGAGTCCCAGTCAAGAGGCTGCTTCATTTTATCAGGACCTGAAATTCCAGCAAGCAATAAAAAAAACAGAATTTTGAGTAGAATCAATAATTAAAATGGTACATGTTGCTAAAAATGCAAGGACTCTTAGTAGTTTATATGCTCAAAAATAAAAACAAATAAAAAAGAACAGATTATTCTCAAGGAACTTCTAGATTTTTCAGGCACCATGCTTAGCAGTAATAATACCACAGATAAGGAACTGGGAAGATACATACCATGAAGATGGGACTCAACACTTCCATTGCGAACAAATTCATATACCAAACACCGGATTCCATCTTCAACGCATATACCAATCAGCTTGACAAGATTACGATGGTGCAATCGACTAAGTGTTTCTACTTCAGTAATAAATTCTCGATCGCCATTTTGGTCCTCCTTGGTAAGCAGTTTAACAGCAACCTCAGCACCATCATCCATGACACCATGGTAAACCCGTCCAAACCCACCTTTGCCCAAAAACTTTCTAGAACTAAACTTGTCTGTAGCCTTCTCAAGCTCAGATACTGAAAATGTCCTCACTGAAGGTGGGCAGGTAGGCATGGTGGAAACAAAGGACATTGACATGGAGCTGGCTAAACTACTTGATAATATCGATCTATTGCCTGCGCGAATGCACATAGAATTAAGACAAAGGGCAATTTAGTGGAAGTCATAAAACAAAGATCACAAGTAGAAAGACACAATATGTAATCCTGTAAGTGATCAAGGCTCTGAACATACAATGCAATTGCAGTGCAAACTGAAAACCATCTTTGAATTACAAAGAAAAGATAGATTGCATCTAGATGGGCAACAAACCGTATGAATGGATATGGAATCATGGAAACAACAATGATACAGTAATTGAGAAACTATATGCAAGCATCAATAGATAAGCAATTATTGACTAGTAAAACCCATCACTGCAATTGAATCAACTTATTATCAGTATTTGTCACACTAGAAAGGCATTCAAGATAGAAGCAGAAAGAACGCAGATAGAAAATGCTTATCAAAAATAAAGCAGAGGGGAAAAATCATAGGAGCCTAAAAAAAGAATAGAAAATAAAAGGAAGTCAAAAAGCCACTATATAGATATGCTATACAAAAAAGCAAACAATTGATGTTCTGATTATGAATCATGCACTCGATAATTGATTAATGATCCACAATAAAACAAGTCATGCACCCTGAGTACTTGGTGTCAGCACTCTACATTACAGGTCTTATCCTGTCATGAACTTTATGTAAAGTTTATCTTTGCTAGTAATGCCAACTGATTATGAATCTCTGGAAGAAACTATCAACATAATTACCATGGTTTCTAATATCGTAGGTACTGCACTTCTCAGTTCTGAGTAGTTAAAACAGAAGGTTTCAATTAACTGCAGGTATGATGCTTGTAGCATGAGATCCTATCAGTGGTTGTGTGGCAAAGTTATGACATGTAAATACAAAATTTATTACTATGGTATGTGCAATGTTAAGAATAGCAGACAAAACCTGATGATCAAGCCAAAATAACTGGAGCTGTCTCTTTATTCTCCATTGTTTAAGACAAGACTGGTACAGATTCAGTCACAGGTTAGGAAAGTTGAATGTATAAATTGATAAAATAATCGAGAAACACAAAGAACTGGATTATTCATCTCTAGAAAGCCTGATTCCAGGTTAAGGTAACTTTCTAGACCAAGTTCTAAGATCTTGAAAGTTGGGTGACAAAGAGGAAGTGAACTTGAGGGAGCTGGGAGCTATTTTATGTGCAACATGCAGCTTCAGAAATGCTCCAGTCAAGATTTTACTGAATTGTGCTATTGCAAGAAACAAGAAGTGAAGAATCTAGTAATGAAGTGCTTGTGTAAGGATTAGCTGGATATTTTTTTTGCTAAACTGTACTATTAAAAGAAACAGGAAGTTTTTGTCAATTGATTGCTCAATCTTCATTTTGATAACCTTTTTGTAATATTTGATACTAGGAAAGATGATTCGTTACCAGTTTAAATCTCTTCTCAGTGGCATTGGCTTTTGCAGATAAATACAACAGTAAACATGCATGCATCATAGGATATACCAGAAAGACAACTAAATAATGGTTTACCTGTTTTTCGAATTACTGAGGAAGTACATGTAGGTCCAACAGAGCTAGAAGATCGACCAAGCTTCTTCAATCTCAGAGTCATGCACACTACGCCAAAGCATATCAGCATAAGTATGAATGAAGATAACACAATTATGGCAACTATTCTTCCATTAAATTTCTGCTTCTTGTGCATTGATATATTTGCTGTGAGTGGGTCCTGATGATCTCCAACACTTGGACCCAATGACTCACCAAAAGAGGGTGGTGGAGAAGGCAGTCCTGCATGGTGTTCTCAGACTCTTAGTGCACTACAAAGTTGGCATGTTGATAACATATGTAAAGAGGAGCATGGCATTACCTGGATAACGGACGTATAGCACATCATACTCACCAAAAAGAGACATGTTTATTGGTACTTTCTTTTGCCAAAATCTTTGGTAAGTCAGCAATGCAGACATCTTATCAAACTTCTCACCTAGAGGCACTAGGTCAATACTAACTGTTGTCTTTTCTGGGTCCTTCATGCTGGCAGTGGCACCCATTATTCTTACTTGACTTTGTTTCAAAAACGTGCCAGCTGCAACTTCAACTTCAAGCTCAGCAATTCTAGAGAATAGTTCAAATGGTGCTACACCAAGATCAATTCCAACTTGCATAGGGTAGACACACCCACAAGGTGAACCAATTGGGGTCGAAGTGAGTGGATCTGAGCAAGATATTTCATCACAACCTGTTTGAAGATTAATAATAAATGCAACCAGGTTAATCATGCTAACTAGCATCCTCATTGATGCATCATCAATGACATAATTAACTAAACTGTCACAAGTTTTGTTCAAGCAGAACAAACCACACCTTGAGATTGTTCTGGTGTCACTGAGGTTGGTGAGGGAGCAGGAGGCAAACTTCTTTGGTGTTGCACCCAATGATGTCTCAAGTGTGAACCTGAAGATGATCAAATATAATTGGTTTTTTCAAGAACCGTCAAGCTAATATAAGTATTTTCAAAATCAAAATGCAGTTTACCATGATGTTTAGGAGAGACAACTGGAGAAGGTGCAAGACCTAAAGGTGTTAAATTCCACAGTTTGTGTGAGTTTGTTGGAGATACTGCCTGATCCATTGCCATATGCATTCCTGCACAAGTAACTTGGAAAATTATAATGATTGCCTGTGTCATGAATGTGACCAACAAATCAGAAAATAAATAAATAATGGATAAACATACATGGGCAGGATAAAATAGTGTACACCTACATATCAAGTGGTAATACAAATGAAATAAAAATAAAAAAATAGACGTCAAGGGAATGAGAAAACACAATGAACCAAAAATATTTGCTGCACAGTGAACTTAATCGCTGTAATCTACACCACTTCAATATCAATGAAAAGTAACAAATAGGGCAAGCCACATCTTAGAATTAATGTTGCAATCTACAATTCTGGTCTTCCAGATTGTAACCTTGCATGCAGTCAACTAATGATGATTCGAACTCCAGTTTTGGATGGCCATTGTAATTGAGAAGAATTAATACCATCCCTTTCTCTCTTAAAAGTACAAAATCCAGGAGAATGGTAAGCAATGATTCTAACGCCCATCTCTACTAGCCTGCAACAATGCATGCAATGATATCAATCATTTGTTCTAAGCAAGAAAATTTCTTAATCTTTCAAGCAATCCAAGTTTGTCTCCCCACCCCCCACCCCCCCCCCCCCCCCCCCCCCCCCCCCACCCCTACATAGGTCGTAATTCCTTAACCCCGCAATGAGTAAACAGTGTTTTGTATTAGTAAGCAAAAAGTCAACACCACAACCAAAGTACTTTACTAAAGCTACTTTTCACTAAGATAGAAAATTTTACGATAATGAATTTAACAGACAGTATTATATAAAGTGTAGATATGCCGACACAACCAAATTTTGATGCATCTGCTAACCCATGAAAGCACCAATCAGTTTCAAGAAATCACTAGCGCACCATTCCACTCACATAGAGAAGTTACAACTTATATTCATCAACTAGAGTGCCCAAAATAACAAATTTAGCAAAGCACGAAACCGCATTCCCCACTTTCCCCGCACCCATCTAACTAGAAGCCGAGAACCAGCCAAACCCCAGCTGCCACCTTCCGAAAATTAGAGAAAACGCGTCATCGGCTAAAAAAGACGCGATCTTGCACAAAATGCCGGAAAGTAAAGTGTGTGGAGCAAGCCCGTACCGGTGCGATTCGGAGCCAGACGGAGCAGCGAAAACACAAGCATCAGGAGCCCCGACATCTCAACTCGTCAGAAGTGCTCCCATTTCGCCATTCCAAGAGTCCAAGATGGCGGCGCTCCAGCGACGCCGCTGGAGGACGAGGAGGAAGCTCCGGCGGGGCTGGCTCATAAAACCCTAGGCCGTGGGGGCACCAGCAGATCCAGGATCACCGCGTCGAGCGAAGCAAGAGAGAGAGAAAGAGGATCGATCGAGCGAGAGAGAGAAAGGGGAAGAGAAATAAAGAGGGGCGCGCAATTACGGCGACTGCCACCAAACTTTGAGGTTGAAGAGTGAAGTGAGAAAAGCGAAATAAATCGCAAGGAAATAATAAATTAAAAATATAAATATTATAATACATACGAAATCATAATTATTATAATATATATAATAATTATAAAATTATAATTATTAAAATATATTTGATTAATCTAAAATTTAAATAAATAATAATAATAATAATATATATGTTGAATTTTTGATAAAAAAATAAAATAGAATGATTAAAATAAAATTGGATATCCTTTGACTTTTGTCAATTTTAAAAGGCATTTTTTAAAAAACAAGAAAATAAAGGGGGTGACATGAAACTGAAAAGCCAATGTTTTCATTTCAATAAAATGTATTTATATTTATCTAATGATAACTAAATATATATAATATATGAAGTCCTAAAAACTTAATTAATTAATTGTTTTTTAAATACATAGACTCTAATAATTTATAATTTTTTAAAAAACATATATTCATAATATATTAAAATAAAAATAATATAAAATTTATATATCAGATTAATATTTTATACAAACGACGATGCCATTAGTTGAATGGAAAAACGACATCAATTTCAAATTTGCGGGGTGTGTTTGAGAGATTTCTTAGGATGTTTTGATAAAATTAAAGTTAAGGTGTAGAATGCAATTTCTCCTTCATTTATTTATTTAATTCATTTGAGATCTTCTAATATGTTAATTAATCTTAATATTTAATTCCTATCCCTAATTTGCAAGTTGTTCTCTCTTAATTTTTTTAATTTAAATATCTAAATTAATTTTGAAAATGATCTATTCGACTTGTATAATTTCCATCTAATCATTAAAATAAATTTTGAAAATATAAATACCCACGATCCTATAATCTAACACTATCAAAAATCAAACTCTTATTATATAAGTATTTTATCATGTCCTGATGAAATAGAGATAATGCCTTTTTATAATGGTGAATTATAATTTTTTAATTTATCTCTTTATAAATAATTATGAAATCGATCTTGTCAAACCGTTGAAATAGTATATTTTATTTTATTTTTTTTTACTGAAGAGTACATCGTTTACCATCACATCGTACCCTCGGATGGAGTTGATCTTGCCGCGTCCATTAAATTAATACAGCTTGGATTAACGAAGCTTGGTGTGATCTTGCTCTGCGGATCCCCAGTCTCTTGCCGGACAGGATACAGGAAGCCTTGCTACTTTTGGATTGCATTACAATTAAATGAGCTCAGTTACTTTGCTGTTAGAGGACACTTTTATATTAATGAACCTTCATGTGATTTTGTCCCACTGTTTGAGATATAAATAACTCTTTTTAGAAGAAAAAAATTAAAATAAAAAAAATGTTTTTGAGACATTTTCATATTAAATTTGACTATCAATCCATTGATCAGTCGATTGACTTGCATCCGATCGACTTCCAACACTTGATCAGTCGCCTAATACACATTATAAGTCCATCCTAAAAGGTTGAGACTTAGTTAATTAACATACATTCCGGCAAAACAATCGCCAAAAGTCATCCCGACGAGACCTCTCCTATGTATAAATCACCATGGGATCTAAAAAATCATACCTTTAATACCTTACCTCTTATTTCCAAATCCTAACGGGTTAACGGATTATGGGGGTTAAGGATTCACACAGTGTTTGTTCACCAGCAACCTCAATTTAATATATATTTTTTATTTCTTTTGTCTTAATTATAAAGTGTCCAGCTATTGAGATTATTATTCCTCAGTTTAAACAAAATAAAATAATAATAATAATAATAAATTTGTTGCTGACTTTTTGACATCATTCGTTTAATTTACAATAAAATGGCGGGCAGCAGTTCAACTAATCAAAATAAACTGATGTATAAAAGTCAGAAATGAGCTAATTATTAAGTTTGGTGCTCAATGATTTTCACTAATTAATTCACACTAACTAACTAATTTGGATAAATAAACCGTCGATAAGTTCTATAATTAAGCGTACACAGTGAGTTGTTGTTCCTTAGCCCAGTTCATATCGTTAATCGTCATGTCCTGGTTCACCTTCAACTTCAATTTCAATTTTGACGAAGGAGGCGGGCCGTCTCCGTTGCTTCCTCTCCTCGCGATCTTGGCCTTGAGCCTCTTCGTCAAGGGGCCGACTTGGGCATTGGCCATAATCTTCAAGATCATGTCCCCCAACGGGGAAAGCATAATCGAAGAGGAGGAGGAGGAGGAGGGACAAGGATCCAATAAGAATTTATTGTTGTTGTTATCGTTGCTCATCATAATTCTTTCCCTCATTCACTATTTTGACGGGGCAATTTCAACATGGTCTCGGTCTTTTGGATTCGGTCGAGAAGCTGATCGAGGTGGTGGCGATGAGGACGAAGGATATGGCTTAGGAACCATCTTGTTTGTGCTATTGTTCTTTGTTCTTTACAATGTTTTGTGAGTTGGTTGTGCTTATGTTCTTTGTTCTTTATAATGTTTTTGTGAATGCTTGTGTAAGGAGGATTTAAAAGAGTTTTAGTTTTCCTTATTGCATTCATACACACATGGATTCATATACATACACGGTGCAAACGAATCGAGTTTGTTCATGATTTTTTTAAACCGATTCAAAAAATATTTAATTTATATTTAAAATTATCAAATTCGAATCGAACTCGAGTCTTAATACGAACTTAAAATTTTATATCCGGGGCGTAATTGAATTAGTTATGATTGAATGGAATTGTAAAAGAGAAGAGTTCAAATCTCAAAGATAAATTTGAATTTTGGAACATAATATCCTGTCAAATTAGGGTGATAAATTTTATTTTAATTTTCAAGAGAACTCAAAATTTTATTCGATTATTCACATCAGCTGTGTGGCCGACGCGTGTAGCCGACTTACGAACGGGCGCCGCAGCCGTTGCGCACTGGGATTCGATGGCAGCTCGAAGGGCCGACGGGCGCGCCACAGTTGCACTGTCCAACAGCCTTTTTCTCTTAGCCGCGCCACCAGCGCGCTGTAGAGCGCGAGCTGCTGAGCTGTCGGTTTTGATGTTTGATAGCGCCCAGCTCGAGCTGCTGAGCTGTCTCTGGCAGACCACTCCTGTGAGTGCGTCCTCCGAAGGCGCACGGTCAGGGGCCAGCTAGCGGCTAGGGAACAAATTGCGCCGAGCCACGCCGAAGGCATAATTTTAACTCAATGGGCCGCGCCGCGCCGCGCCGTGTATGGCTTAAATCGGATCGGGTTGCAAATGCCATGACACCGGAACTAATGGGAAAATGCGTTACAAATCTGGGCTAAATGTTAATTACTGAAAGTACAGGAGGCAGATTGAAACAAATGAGAATTGTCTTAAATGTAAGGGGCAGAATGAAATTTCACCAACGCAACGCCCGAGCGAGTGCTACGCCACGTCCGGGCTACGTTGATAAAACTCATCGACTCCGGGCGAGGAGAAGGAAACGCTTGCGACTAGAGAAATTAAACGCGAAGAAATCTAAGCGGCGATCGAAGCCTCGAGGGATCTTCGCAATAGCAGCAGGGGGGAAGGTGTCATTAAGGGTGCGATCGCAGGAGCGGCGGCAGGAAGCCCCTCTTCCTCTCGCTCTCTCTTCTTCGAGGCGCTCCGAGCGGGGAGGTTGAATAGGACGACGCGGGCACGGCGAGGTATTCGGCCTTTGTGCCCTCGAACGGATCTTTCCGAGGCGGATCTTGGAGTCACGGCGAGCAGGGAGAAAGACGAAATATTTAATGGCCGAGAGAAGAAATATTTGATCTTTTCGGACGGAAAGTTCCTTCTTTTTATTTTTCCCGTTAGTTTTGTGGGGATCCTACTTGATTGTGTGTGGGCATTCTCATTGGTGCGATCTGGGATCTTTGGAAGTAACGGCCTGAGGGAGAATCAAGGAGATCAGGCGTTGACCTGATTTTGGTGCGCGAAATGGTACGTTACATCGCTCTTGTACCTTCCATTCTCTGGAGATCTAGCATTCGGTGTAGTCCGTGCAGGTTTAATGTATGTACAAAGGCTCCATGTCTGCGTTGAAGCAGCTGATTGTTGTATTCCTATAAATATGTACGGCAAAGTTTTAAGATCTTAATTTACTTAGAATTATAAGCCGAGAAATTTAGTGAATACTAAACCAAACATGTTTGCCTTTGGTCTTCCAGTGCTTTCGTAGGTTAGTTTCTGAATAAGGTAAAATCGTAAAATATGTTGTCTTTTCTTTCAATTGGTTAAAAGATCAAATAAGGTGGATTGAGTGATTGATGAATGCCGGTGTCTTATCATTGTCAGTAGTCTCTGTTGATTTATTTACTTGCTTAATTTTCAGTATTTATATGGTCTTGGATTTATTGTTCTCATTGCTTAACAGGCCAATCTTAGCAATCCTACAGTAGGGTCACAAGTATGGACTGAGGATCCTGAAGAGGCTTGGATTGATGGGGAGGTCGTGGAAGTCAATGGAGATGAAGTCACGATCACCTGTACTTCTGGAAAGACAGTAAGTGTTTTACTCGAATATTCTCCATTTCTAATCAATTGCTATTTTATGATATACTGTTTACCACTGCAGGTTACGGCGAAATTGAACAATGTGTACCCAAAAGATACTGATGTATCACCTTGTGGTGTCGATGACATGACAAAGCTAGCTTATCTGCATGAACCAGGTGTCTTGCTGAATTTAAAGTCAAGATTTATGATGAATGAAATATATGTAAGTATGGATTGTGGACTTGATGTATCTTCCCCACTTTTTATTTTATGGCATTTTAGATAGATATTTTTCACTATGCTAATGTATTGTCCAATTTCTCAGACATATACTGGGAATATACTGATTGCTGTGAACCCTTTTCAAAGACTGCCACACCTATACAATACCCACATGATGGAACAGTATAAAGGGGCAGATTTTGGTGAATTAGCTCCCCATCCTTTTGCAATTGCCGATGCTGCATATAGGTAATACTCATATTTTCTCTAAGTTAATGCTACTATATCTCCTTTCCTGATTATTAATATGGATATTCTGATCTTAAAAGCAGACGCATGATGATTGATGGAATAAGCCAGGCAATATTAGTAAGTGGAGAAAGTGGTGCTGGAAAAACTGAAAGCACTAAGATGCTTATGCGCTTTCTTGCTCATATGGGTGGTAAAGTGGCAACTGATGCACGGTCGGTCGAGCAACAAATTTTGGAGGTCACACATTGAACTTTTTCTTTATTAGATTACAAATTTTGAACTATTGATTTTGTGCCTACCAAAGAATGTCTTCATCTGGAAACTAACTTGAGTATCATTTACTATTTCATCTTTGGTCCAGTCCAATCCTGTGCTTGAGGCATTTGGCAACGCAAAGACAGTACGGAATAATAATTCCAGGTAGTTAATCATTATTTCCTCACTCTTTCTCACTTCTCTGTTCCCTTTTCCTTTCTTTATCTCTTGGGTCAATAAAATGGAAGAAAGATTTAAGTGGCAGATTGGTTGTCATTATGATGATCATGTTGAATTTCCTATCTTGTCAGTCGTTTTGGAAAGTTTGTTGAGATCCAGTTTGATGAAAAAGCAAGGATTTCAGGAGCTGCTGTCAGAACATACTTGCTTGAAAGATCTCGTGTCTGTCAAATCTCTGATCCTGAGAGAAACTACCACTGTTTTTACATGCTATGTGCTGCTCCATCTGAGGTAATTTCTTCTCTTGGTGGTTATAGTCCTTTTTAAAATACATATTTTTTTCAGAGATAGAGATCTAGTTATTTATAATCAATAATTTATTTACATAAAAAGATTGTTTATTAGTTTCTACACATCATAAGTTCCGGCATAATGGGAATTAATCACACAACAAAAAACATGATGTATGTCACAGCTTGATTGAGTTTATGGATATTATTATTCCACTATTGTACATCATGCAAGGCTCTACCATTAACGCCCTCTAAGTTTTTAGCTCAACATGGAAGAAAACCATCTTATATTGAGCTAATACATAAAACAACTTAAACTTTGTGGTATTCCTCGCTACTCACAAGAGAACTTCTCTTTTCCTTGCTGAACCTGTAAAACTATCTGGCCTTTTGTGGCCTCATGTGTGTGTCTCTGTATGGCGGGGGGGGGGGGGGGGGGGGGGGGGGGGTTGCACTCATCATGCTTGCCATGGTCATATTAGTATCAGAACCGGTCCTTGTTGTACAAGGGCCTTGGGCGAAATTATAATTTTTGGGCTTTGACACAATAACATATTTAATTTTTAGAGCTTGATAAATTATGATTTTCAATCAATAAGAGTTTGAAGATAAAAATTTTTTATACGAAACAATGCTCTCCAAGCAACTAGAGTTCCAAGACAAAAAAGAATAATTTCTCCTATTTAAAATGATAATGATACTCTAAATAATATTTAGAACATACAAAAAAGAAAAAAAAAAGTCGGAGTTTTTTGAATTGCAACTGCAAATTCCATTGAAATACTCTTTTTCTTCTTCGTAGTGAAGAAGCTCCAAACTGGATGAAGGTCGTCATCGAATATTGAATTTTTTTGATAACCGCTCATAATATTTCCTTGTTTGCTCCACCAAAAGGTATAAACTTCGTCAGATCAAAATATCAAGAAAAACATTTTGATGCACAAGGGAAAATATACAACAAGGAAATTTAAAAACCTGTGTGGCTAAAAATAAGAGAAGGAAACAAAAAACACAAGTTGCAAGCATGAAGTTGGTGAATGTGCAACACAGTTCGAAGACCTGTATACCTCACTTGACTGGTAATGAGATAATAATTTTATCACGTAAAAATTAAACATATGGACTACTGGAAAAAGTTGATTAACTAGTCACTTATTAAAAGTTCCGTGCTACTTTGGAAGACACTAATTTATATATTTGCAGCTTAATAGAAGTTAATTAGTAGATTCACAGCATAAAAAAGTCTACCTATATAATGAATTCAAAATGGACAAGTTACACTCTGTTTAGCATGTGGTTCTTAAAAACAAACATTCAAGGCAAAATAACAAGCATGTTGGTCATGAAACTAATGGAATACCACGGTTGAAGATAAATAAAAACAAGCCAGTAGGATTAAGCAAAGAGAAGTTAGTTATATGTGGCCTTGTTAAGAAGTGATCAACTTTTTTTTCAACATTACAAGTGCATCCATCAAACAATGGCAACATCATAACAATCAAAAAAGCTTAACTAAAGGGCAGAGAGGGAGAGAAAAATACCAAAGAAGCTAGATCAACGCCACTAAAATTAGAACATTCCTCTACTAGACCAACCCAATCTACATCTTCTAAAATAGACATCTCTCGAGAAAAATCTTTATTCTCTTCGTTCTCATTTTCTACAAATTTTTCATTTTCATCATTTTCGTTTATCACAAATTCTTTATTTTCATCATTCTTGTTTTCAACAAAATCTTCATTTGCATTTGATTCATTAGTTAAAATTTGAACTAAGTTTTCTGTTGTGTCATGTGATTCTTTACTAAAATATTTATTCAATGAACCTCTTAAGCTTTGGGCTATCTCTTCCTCTTTTTTTTTTTTTTTTTTGTCTTTTTTGATATCCAGATAGTTGTTTCATGATGATAGATAATTATGAACAATAAGCAATAAGCAAAGAACAATAAAACCTAATATGGAGGGGCACTTTCGCGGCGTGTGGAACTGTAGAAGCTGTTGTGGCCTGTGGGGGCCGTTTGTGGCAGAGATTTATAACCCGTGGAATGAACAGAAAAAGGATCTGGTGACGAGATCCACAATTTGTCGAGATCTGGTGCTTGTGCTTGACGGAATGAACAAAAAAAGGATCGGCGATTAGGGCTCAAAAACTAGTTGACCGTTCAAATTTTTTTTGGATGGACAGATGGACAAAGAATTACAGAGTTGACTGCTCAATTTTTATTTTTGGATCCGATCAAAGAATACTTTTAATATTCTTTGAGAGACAATAATTAAAAGCTAAGAATATGAAATTTAACTAAAAAATTAGGGCCCTATCAATTTGTGGGCCCTGGGCAGTCGCCCTGGCCCAGGGCCGACCCTGCATAGTATATTCATTTCCGTTGGCCTTCCTGAATCAACTGGGTAATTGACCTAAGCACTGTCAAGCGAATTTATTTTATCATATCGAGTTGCGACCTCAGCACTGTCAAGCGAATTTATTTTATCATATCGAGTTGCCTTTCTTTTGCGTTGGTCTTACTTGAAGAGATTATAATCGCTAATTAAAAATCATAAACCAATATTTGGCTGATCAGTTCACTCTATGTGCACATATACATTGCTTTGCTTCATTCTTTCACACTTGTATTTTAATTTGCTTCATTCTTTCACACTTGTATTTTGATTTTTTATGCCTGGTGAGAATTAGAATGTTGTATTTTGCTATCTATAATTTGAGTTCTTGTGATGCTATCCTGACCATAAAAGGATAGCAAGCTGATCTTCTGTTCCGAGAATTAGTTCAAGTCTAATTATGTGAAACTTATTGAGGTTGGAGCATATCCTATTGTTGCAGTCTCTGTGGTAGCAGGTTTCCCTTTCTACTTGATAAAAGCGATATCATGTATCCCAAAGAGAGAAAAGATAAATCAAGTTTAATTGCACTCTTTATTCCTGCACCAGAAACCTAGTCCAGCATTCAGCCACATGATGAAACTGTCCATTAAATATGTTAATATTCCCCCCTCCCCCCCAACTCAATGCAACTATATCAGAGTTTCATGGGAACAATTTTTCTGTTTATTACTTACAACTTACATGTTTACTTTTTCAAGTATAATAAATCTGAGGGAACTATGGGAATCTAAGGAGGAGAGCCAGAATGAGAAATAAGTAAAAATAAAAAAGATGCTAAAGTGATTTATTCCCTTTATTCTTGTATTGCTCTATAATCAATCATAGTTGGCTAAGTAAAAATAAGTATGATTGATTAGTTGGCTAAGTTGCACTCAGTTGCTGCAATGGATAAGCAGGACATTGACAGATACAAATTGGACCATCCTAGAACGTTTCACTACCTTAATCAGTCCAGCTGCTTTGCACTTGATGGGGTAGATGAGTCAGAGGAGTACTTAACAACTAGAAGAGCCATGGATGTAGTTGGAATCAGCACTGATGAACAGGTACAATTTATCCTGTTTCGTTCTCAAACATTTTACATCCTTCTATTAAGTAGGTAGTTTATTTTATGTTTCTTTTTCGTGTGTGCTTTATTCAGGATGCAATTTTCAGTGTGGTGGCTGCCATTCTTCACCTTGGAAATATTGAATTTGCCGAAGGAGAAGAACCTGATTCATCTGTACCTAAAGATGATAAATCTTGGTACCATCTAAGAACGGCTGCAGAGCTTTTCATGTAAATCTATTTCTTATCACATGTCCAATTCATTGCACTTTTATAATCTGTAAACAAATCTCTTGAGAAGTCAAATAAATTTTTAGGTGTAATGAGAAGGCTCTTGAGGATTCCTTGTGTAAAAGGATTATCATAACTCGTGGTGAGAGCATTACCAAAAATCTAAATCCTGTAGCTGCAACTCTTAGCCGAGATTCTTTGGCAAAGGTTGTCTACTCACAGTTGTTTGATTGGTCAGTGTCGTTGAATTGCAACAGACTTGTGAACATTTTTGTTAACTGATACTTGCCTTCCAGGAATTATTTCAAAATATTCAATATTCATTTTGTATGACAGTCTTAGTCACTTTGCTATTTACTTGTGCCTGCAGGCTTGTGAATAAAATCAACTGCTCAATTGGCCAAGATCCTAATTCAAAAATTTTGATTGGGGTGCTGGATATTTATGGATTTGAAAGTTTCAAGACAAACAGGTGCTTAGCTGGTATGCTTTTATATTCATCATTGAAGACACCAAAAAAATCATGTTGTGCATCAAGTTTGGGGCTGGGGGTGCCTCATTAGTTATTATGATCATTCCATTGGTTTTTGTCTTTTCTGTATTCTATAATTCTGAACATGTGACTTTGGCGCAACGGTAAAGTTGCTGCCATGTGACTTTGATGTCATGGATTCGAGTCGCGGAAACAGTCTCTCGCAAAAATGCAATGTAAGATTACATACAATTGACCCAATGTAGTTCGACCCTTCTCCGAGACCCGTACTAGCGGGAGCTTCGTGCACCAAGCTGTTTTTTTTATAGTTCTGAACATCTATTTTCTGCATTAGAAAAGAAGTTTCCAACAAAATTGCTTGTATAACCGGTTTTTGTCAAAAGAAAGAAACTTTTGGCAAAGGCTGGAGTACATGTATTTCATTAGCTGAAAAAAGTTGAATTGCTTGAGTCTTGAAACATATGCTTTGCCTACCCCTATCATTCTTAGGTCTTACTAGTTCCTTTTTTTCCTATAAAAGGAGGAAATTGCTAAGGGGGAAAAAAAAACTTAGGGGAAAAAACTCAGAGAAAAATAATTGCAAAATAATTTTATCTGACTAGTTCCTTGGAGGGAAAGAAACAGGGAGGAAATTAAGTCTTAAAGCATTATTTATCAAAAACATAGAAAAATATTAATGAAAAATATATTTGAAAATAAAAAAAATCATTACTTGGAAAAGTGAGTTTTCCACCTAAATTGAACAGAAACTATATAGAGGAGAACTTGAGGAAGATTTAGATTTTTTCTGAGTTTTCCTTCATTTCTGCCAAAGGAAATAGAGAAAAGTGTTACTAGGAATTCTTTTTGGTAATTTATTTCCTTTCTATTTTCCTTCCCTCTTATGAAACACCATAAGAGTCTTGGCCCTAATATTATTGGAATTTATTCTTGATAAGAGATAATAGTTATATGATAGATTATCCTTCCATGGGATGTGTTAAGCATTAACTATTATGTCAGAGTCTAACATATATTACACGTAAGTCTCAACTTATTACACACAAGTCTCTTTTAGTGAATGTTTTACATTGTTATTTCTCAGCTTGATATCAATGTAGGTAAAACTTTAGTGTTTTTTTAAAATCCTTAAGGGGAGGCCACAAGTTTAACATGATAATTCAGTCTTCCTCCACCCAACATCGCTTACTCTCCACATCTCAATTTTCTTTAGTTCCTTCACTCTCTTACATTTCATTTTTTAAATAGCCCCACTAACACTTAATGCCCGTCTCCTCATAAGCTCTCGCCAATCCTCACTTCTCTCCCTCTACTTTCCCCACATATTTATTTTCTTCCCCCTTCCCATGCACTCCCCATTATATATTCTCCATCATCATGGAGTTGATCTTCATGTAGATTGCATCACTCACAATGTGGGCAGTGTCACAGGACGTCTCAATGTGGATGCATGGTGATCTTTAGCACCACCATAATAAGTCAATGATTGGTTCTGTATCTCAGTTGTCGGCGACCTCCACAACTGTATGTTCTAGTTTCACATTCTTGTCACACATTCTGCCTTGTCACACAACCTTGTCACCATGACAGAAACCTACACCTTTCTTGCCTTCTAGGTCCTACCCTAACACCAAGACAGAAACCTCCTCCTATTCTCCTTGCCTTCTATGTTCTGCCCTCTTCTTCCCCTATCACCCATGCTTCTGATCCATACAGCCTTGTTGCCACCCTGTAAGGTGTTGAGGGGGGAGGAGCAATAACAACTAAGGAGGATGAACTCGTTGCTCAACAAGTCACTGCTACAACTTCTTTGTTAGGAGCTCCATTCCATGTGGGAACTTGCCTCCACATTCAAGTTGGCGCTTGGTGTCACTTGAGATAGGAAATGACTAGTGGCAGATAGGAAGTGACTCTTTATTGCTGTATTGCCAAGTGCAGTATTCGGAGTCATGTATGTGTTCCAAGTGATTGACTAATGATTTTAGATTGGGTTAGGTCTACTGTACATCACTTATCTTCTTCTAAGCTTCTTGTACTGATATGATAACAGATATTTTCCAACTTGTTTTATTGCCTTCACTATATCCATGTAGCTTACCTTAAATAGTTAGGACAAACACTTGCCAAGAGCGGCTTGCCTATGCAGAGCGGTATCTCTTTCTTTCACTCACTATGCAGCCTTTTACATGTATACTTTGATGCATATATTTGTTGAAAACATGCTTTTCTTTAAAATTTATACTTATTTCTGGTTGACTTTATTGGCACAAACACCATCTATTTCTCCTAATGCAGACCTCTTTGATCCTGGAGGATAGATATTGATACAGATGCATGTGGCATATATTCATGTTGGAATGTTGATGCCCTTCTACCTATGAATAGTTGTATTTTTTTTTCTCTACCTATAAAACAACATGTAGCTAATCATTTACTTATTTACCTCCTGTCTGAGCTTAAGGTCCCTCCATTTGATTCTAACATATTTATCATTTGCAGTTTCGAACAGTTTTGCATCAATCTTACTAATGAAAAACTGCAACAACATTTTAATCAGGTTTGAGCACTAATATTATCATAAAAACTGGATGAAAGTTCCTACTTAATAGTTGTTCTGCTGAGAATGCAACATTTTTATGTCTAGAAGATGATTGTTAATCTGTTTTCTGCTAATGGCAACAGCATGTTTTTAAGATGGAACAAGAAGAATATACAAAAGAAGAAATTGATTGGAGTTATATCGAATTTATTGACAATCAGGATATTCTCGATCTTATTGAGAAGGTATGTAATGAGTTTCAACCTAAGTTAAAGTTTTTTTTCCACTATAAATCTTTAGGGTTATGACTGGTGAACAAGCTTCTTTTTTACATTTGCAAGATACCAATTCATCTATATGGATTGCAAAATTCTCCATGGTGGAACTTTGCTATTCTAAATATTTTCTTTCTTTTTCCATTACAAAATTACCCAAGTAAATAAATTGCAAAATCACTGTAAATTGCTTCTGTGTATCTTGTTACATCTTCACTAGTTTAGTTAACAGAGATGAGTTGTAAAGAAAAACAATCTCCTTATTAGTGATGATTATCTGTCATCTCCCATGCTTAACAGTTTATATCTGACATTTCAAATTGTCCTTTAAGTGAATGAAGGATTATGATCCATAATGGTTTTGCTTAGCACTAACTAGAGAGAGCCACTTATCTCTTTGTCAACAATGAACAACAGAAGTTAGTAGAGGCTTTCTAGGAATGTAAAAATTGTTTCTATCTAGAATCTACCCTATACAGTTTGATATCATGATGAAAGGATAATACATCAAAATTATCCTTGAACCATGGCCATGTATAAATGGTATGTTTGTGTCTTGGAGTCACGGTTTAGAATTTCGTTCCGTGCCGGTTGAAACAGTGAAATTTACTGTTTCGCCCACCGTATGACACCGACATTGCGACCGGCATTGGTACCGCAAGGTCGCGGAGGCGCCGCGATCTCACAGTGAACTCCATGAAGTCGTAGAGGCCGCTACGATCCCGCGGCGACCACGCTCGTGAGCGCACTAGTGCGTGGGTGGTGATGTAGGAAAAATTACTTAGGTTAAAATTTAAAATTTTAAGTTAATAATTTCTATCAACTCCTAGTTATAAATAGGATAACCTAAATAGGCTTAATTAAACTCTAATAAAACTATCCTATTAATATATATATATATATATTATTTATTTTAATTTCAAAAATATATAATAAATTTTTATTTATTTATTTATCATATAAAAGCTTTGCGATTTCGTATTTTTTTCTTTTTTTAACAGTTTTTTAAAATTTAGATTGAATTTTTTATTTTTAATTAATATATTTTATATTTAAAAAATATCGAAACTATATTGGCACGGCATAATACGACACCGAAACCGTATCGTTTCAGTCTGGGATCGAAATCTTGGCATAGGTTGAGATTTTAAACCATGCTTAGAGTACTATGTGAGCTATGACTTTTTGCCCAGGATATGTGATGATACACCAATAGCAGTAAGATCTAAGTATGCACTTCAAAGATCATAGGAATTTTATGGAAAATTATTTTAGTTAACTTTTATAATTGACAAATATGTATTACATGATGATTAATTATTGTAATCAATTTCTAAAATGTCAGAATTGGTCCACCAGATCTGAGTTTTGGACCAGTATATGTGCTAGATAGCATGCTGTAACATGGAACACTATGCCATATTAGATTGTGTACTGGTTTGATTGGATTTATGAGTCGATATCTATTGTCTATTTTCTTTATAGTAAATTAATTTGAGTCGATATCTATTGTCTATTTTGTTTATAGTAAATTAATTTCTTGACATATTAATGAGAGTTTACATAGTTTGTAACAATGACAGGGAAATAGAGAAGACTCCTGTTCTAACTAGCAAATCCTAGGCATACCTGTGTATTTTTATTGTTTTATGTGTGGTTCATAGTTGTACACTCATATGCACTTCGTTTTAAAGTAAATTGAAATTTCAGTATTAAGAATATATTGCCACCCTTCATTGAACATTTTTCAGAAACCAGGTGGAATAATTGCTCTTCTAGATGAAGCTTGGTATGTATGATAACACCCTTTCAATATTTCTATTTTGTTACATTGCATATTAATATTTTATCAGCAGCTGATGTATGTTCATATTCTTAGTATGTTGCCAAGGTCAACACATGAAACATTTGCTGAGAAGCTGTACCAAACATTTAAGAATCACCAGCGGTTCATCAAACCAAAATTTTCACGCTCTGACTTTACCATCCGTCATTATGCTGGTGATGTAAGTTGAAAATCTCCAAACATTTAAATTCAACTGGATTGATTGGACTTAAGCAGTTTTGTTAACTTCTTTGAAGTGGCAAAAAACTGATTAGTATGCAATAAGTGCATAAATCTGTTGAGCCTAGCTTCAGTTTGAACTATGGTTCATACTCCACAGTCTAGATACGATCTCTTAGTTTCTTCCCCATTTTGAGTAGTTCTTGTGCATGGTCAGGAATGTCATCTTTTCTTATTATCTTTCAGGTTACATATCAAACAGAACTTTTCTTGGATAAGAACAAAGATTATGTTGTTGCTGAACACCAAGAACTCTTGGGTGCTTCAAGGTGTCCCTTTGTTGCAGGTCTTTTCCCACCACTTACAGAGGACTCATCTAAGTCTTCGAAGTTCTCATCAATTGGTTCAAGGTTTAAGGTGAGCTGTCGGCCTTTTCTTTTCCATTTTGCAATTTCTGATGCTAATATGCTGTATATGTACATAACGCTTGTGTGCACATCTTTGCAGCAACAACTTCAAACTTTATTAGAAACTCTAAGCCATACTGAGCCCCACTACGTACGATGTGTAAAGCCCAATAATCTTCTGAAACCAGCAATTTTTGAGAACACTAATGTTCTCCAGCAGCTTCGTTGTGGGGTAATGTTGCATACACTTAGATTATTGCTATGCGTTTGTTTTTGTCTACCTTGTGCACACATTCGTTTATCCCGAACTATTATTTACATGTAAGACCAAGCATTGTAGATGGACCATGCTGCTAGATACCCATTTGAGCACTCCTTTTGTTGCGTAAATGAGTTGATATTACTTGGTTTACCATTCAGCATTTCACTGCCATGAGTTTCAGAAGTTAAAATTGGTACTTGACTAGTTTCTGAAATTTTGGTCTCTATACTGTTGAAAAGAGTCCTGTTTCTTCTATCTACATGCTCAGTTCATACCAAATGTCATGCTGAGAGCATGTTGAATTATAGTTGCCAAATCATATGATTCAAACAACAACAAGCAAGCTTTATCCTACTAGGTGGGGTTGACTATATGGATCTTTCTACGTCATTGAACTCTATCCCATATTATATCATCATTTATATTTAAATAAAATTTATCTTGTCAAATCATATGATTCATGATTTGATAATTCATCATACGATTCACACCTATTTGACAACCTTATGTTGAAATAGTAGTCATTTTTGTTAGTATAATTTTAGTGTATCAGTTACATGCACAGATGCTTTACTTCTGTGGCATATAGGGTGTGTTGGAGGCAATCAGAATAAGCTGCGCTGGATACCCCACACGGCGCACATTTGATGAATTTGCAGACCGGTTTGGCATTTTTGCACCAAATTTATTGGATGAGAGGTAGTTGTTATCAATCTCAGTGTCTGGAAAATAAGCATCTTGGCTTATAATTGGTTACACTTTTTTTTCTTTTTCACAGTAGGAATTTTGATGAGGTGACTGTTACTAAGAAATTGTTAGAGAAAGTGGGTCTCAAAGGCTATCAGGTAAATAAAGAAGTTGGCACTGAGAAGCATGATATTGCATTGTCTCCTTGAAAAGTCCAGTTATTTGCAGGTTCATCCAACATCATCCACATGCTCCATACAATTTGTTGCTAACTTTTTACATTTACATCTGGTGCTTGATTTTGACTGCCTTTGTGCGTTGCTATGGAAATCAATAAACATGAAAGTTTTAACCTACAAGCATGCCTCTGCATTGTTCGTAAGGAGCAAGAGCAAAGTAGGGAAGATGAACAACAAAATTTTTGGGTCAAGTAGTTGGAAAAGGTTATTGTCACTGGAGATATTACCACAAAGATGAAACTAATTTAATTTTTAGGAAAGGAAAATATCCACGATCCACATCACCATACTTTAAAAACAGATTACCAAAAATGCATATATGTTACTACATCCTCTAAATTCCTTATGCAGTTAATAAAAGATTAAGTCATCTTCTAACAGGAGCAATAGTGCAGAATAATAGTCATATTTCAACTCATTTAGCGATATAAAAATTTGATCAAATAGTCGGGACTCATTGCTTGTTATTCTATAATAATATATAATAGTTCGATAGTATGAACGTAAGATAGCCATAAACTCTCTGATCTACCTGACTTTCATGAGCTTTGTATGAATTTGAAAGAATTCACAAAGATAAAAAATAAGGGTAAAAACCAGAAGGGCACCCTTAATTATCAAAATCATCAAAAGGGTACCTCTTTTTCAAAAAAAGTTAAAAGGGCGCTCTACTTACCCTTACTCCAATGTTGCTGTAGCAGCTACAACGTGTAAAAATAAATTATTTCAATTTGGTCAAAAAAATCTATACATAGAGCACTTTTATATCAAAAAATTCTTTATCAACTTGATCAAAATTGCTCAAATTTGATTAAAATTACTTCAATATGGTCAAATTCACCATAAAACTGTTGTAACAATGATTAATTGACTGTTACAACGTTGTAGCAGCCAATTAGTGGCTGCTACAATATTTTTACTGTGAATTTGTTCATGTTGAAGCGATGTTGATCAAGTTTGAGAAAAAAATCTTGACGTAAAAGTTCTCTATGTATAGATTTTTTAACCAAGTTGAATTAATTTGTTTTTATATGCTGTAACAGCTACACCGTAGCTGGTACAACAATGCTGGAATAAGGGTATCCTCGGTATCAGAAAATGGTGGGGTGTCCTTTTGACTTTTTTATGAAAAGAGGAGCCCTTTTAACAATTCTGATAATCAGGAGCACCTTTTTGATTTTTGCCAAAAAAATATCATTCAAAGAATTTCTCATTGTTTTTTCCTTTTCATTTAGGCTATTATAGTTTCGTATTCCATGTTAAAGTTTTAGTGGTAGACAGGAATGGTAGAAAGATGTAGTCAATGTTTTTGACTTTTTTTTCAAAATTTCTTTGTCCAAAAAAAGTGTGCAATAGATTTTCCCTATATGTTTTGCTAATTGTATCCGTAGTGGGTAAATTGTGCCCAATTACTTAAACAGTGGAAAGAAATTTTACATTTTGCCAAACTACATATTCTTGCAAAGACTTACCCAGTTTTAATGCTGACAAAATTTTAATTGTACTATATGGATTTCTAGATAGGCAAAACAAAGGTGTTTCTTCGTGCTGGTCAGATGGCTGAATTAGATGCTCGTAGGAATGAAGTACTTGGACTCTGTGCTAAAAAAATTCAAAGAAAAGTTCGATCCTATTTGGCTCGCAAACATTTCATCTTACTCCAAAAATCAGCTATAGTGTTACAGACTGCATGCAGAGGTAATATCAAGAACAGTGCATTAATTTGGTTGGTTTAGGATATGTTCCCTCTGTATATTTATGCATATTTGATGCCCAGAAGGATAATATTATCATACTAAAAGTAAATTTCATCCTCCGTTGAAGGTTACAATGCACATCAACATTATGAAAACATGCGTAGGCAAGCTGCTGCCTCAATAATCCAGGCATATTTTCGCATGCATCTTGCAAGGAAAATGTACACCAACAACTGTCTTGCATCTATTACCATTCAATCTGGTTTACGTGGGATGGTTGCTCGTAAAGAATTTCATTATAGGAAGCAGACAAGAGCTGCAATAATTATTCAGGTAGAAGAACATTGTGTTTTACCTGTCAACAAAAATTAACAATAGATTGTTGTATTGGTCTGTTAAAGAAGTGACATTTTTCAGTTCCATGAATCTATCCATATTCATAATTATTTTTTCTAGTTGAATATCGTCCCTAGCATATATATATATATCCATTCATCTATAAAATCAACCTATTGTATTAAGTCCAAATGTCCTTTTTTCAGAGTTATTTCCGCAGACACTTAGCGTACTTATGCTATCTGAGGCTTAAGAAAGCGACAATTACGATGCAATGTGCTTGGAGAGGAAGAGTTGCTAGAAGGGAACTACGAAAACTTAAATTGGTATTTTTTCTACTTCAAATATACTTTAAAATGCTCCTATATTATCTCGTAAAGTTTTGTTGTACAATTATGCATTAGATTGTTCCATAAGAAAGCACTTGTATTTTCAAGTAAGGAAAAAGGTTTGCCTGCAAATCTAGCAACCTGATAGTTTACTGAGGAGCTGATTTATGAATCTGTAAAATAGTTGAAAAACCTTATCTTTCAAGTTTCAAGTACACAACAATACAACATATCTTATCTTGAATAGTTAGCACACTGAAGGCTCATTTGTAATTGAATAGATAAAGAGAAACAATGTTCAATTATTGTTGTAAGAGTTGAACGGATAAATTTAGAATGTTGCCGTCAAATTTGTATGTTCTCTGGTATTCAGGTTTACTATCGATGAAAAATCACTTATTTGAGCAAACATTTGTGCTTTTACATTTTACTATTTTGTTCATCACCTTATAATTTTTTTCTTGATTTTTAGGCTGCAAAAGAAGCCGGTGCACTCCAAGAAGCTAAAAATAAGTTAGAGAAGCAAGTTGAAGAACTCACATGGAGACTACAGCTGGAGAAACGCATGAGGGTTAGTATGGTGTAAATTTTCAGTATTCTTTATCAAATTTTGAAAAGTGTATGAAGATGGTGTCTGGCTGCCATGCATAACTCATCACGACATGCTAACACTTTATGTGGTCAATAGAGAAATTCCTAAATATATTTTATTGACAAAAAGTGAATATTTTCAATGTAATTTATATTAGAACAAGTATGACTACAGATGTTTAGGTCCTTCTCATACCATTTACTTTCATTTGTAGCTTGACCTGGAGGAAGCAAAGTCTCAAGAAATTTCAAAGTTGCAAGTAGCCTTGCAGGATATGCAACTACAGGTTAAAGAAACAAAAACAATGCTTGCAGCAGAGCAAGAAGCTTCCAAGAAGACTGCAGAAAATGCTTCTTTGGTACATGAAGTCCAAGTTGTTGATACAGATTTGACGAATAAAGTCACAGCTGAAAATGAAAAATTAAAGGTGAGTTAGGTTCCCGTAGTTGATCCCTTATGAATTCTTCACTTGCCTCCTACAAAACAAGTCTAAGCACTAAGAGTAAATAAACTTTAATTACTTCCAATACAATGCTACTGGTCTATATTTCAAAATCACCTGTACTGGTGATACTTATTTGTACTAGTAGGTCTATATTTCTTTGGATACTGCTTTATATTGTTGTATATACCTACTGCCAACACAAATTTGGGCATTCACAAACTTGGATAAATATTTGTTGCAGTCTCATAATTCTACTATCTATATTTCTATTACGTAATAATATCTTCTTGGTAGATAGAGTTGTTGTCGTATGACCTTGTGGTCACGGATTCGAAAATAGTCTTTTGCAATGTAGGGTAAGACTGTGTATAATAGACCTAATGTGGTCCGATGCTTCCCTAAGACCTCACATTAGCGGGAGCTTCGTGCACTGGATTGCTCTTTTAATAATATCTTCTTGGTATGCTTGGAATAAATAATAGGTATTATCGACAACTAAAACAAAGAGTTATATTTGCACACTTATATTAACATAAAGGAGGATTCAGGAAAGATGTAGAAATGACAAAATCTCGTGGAGGGGGAGATTGATTGGGTCAAACAGGCGCTTCTTTCCTTTAGCAGTGTAGTGGTGATTACTAAGCTTGGTAAATAATAAAATAGTTTTTTGTTTCACTTGGACATTTGATCAAATTGAGAATTCATTTTAATTAATTTTGGTAATTGTCCTAATTTAGCTGTTGAAGTTTAATAATTATTAATTATATGGGAATAATTTTAATTTGGTTTAAGTTAATAGGTATCTTTTAGTATGGTAGATGTTTGATTCAGGGGTATTTATTTTCTAGTTAGTTGATATTGAGTTTATAAAAGTGATGTCATGTCTATGTAATATGCAATCTTTGATTAATGAAATTTCCTCTTTGTAATCGTTGTATGTGTTCATGCTTTATTTGTGAGATAGTTATTCATTTGCCTCATCAAATCTTGTCACCAAATTCTTGTCTGGTTCAACTATTTAATATTGGTGTTGCATCAACATTTTAATACTCAGGTAATGTTTAATGGGTGGAACAATTGTTGAGATTGAGGACGAGGAAAGATGAATAACAATTTTTTTGTTGGGTTGGGTTGACTAAAAGATTAAAAAAAAAGTGCAAATGAGTAGAGGTAGTGATGAGGCCATTTTGTTAAGTATTGACTTGGACCACATGAATCATAGCATGTCAAGATATTGTCCACTTTGAAAAGATAATCACATCTTTTGTAGTTCATCAAAAGGCATCACTCTCTTCAAACTCATAGCTTGAGACTCTACTTCAGTTAAAGTGAGGCTAAAACTCCCTTATTTGTGTGGTTCAATTGTTGGCCTGAACAAGACAATGTCGTGTGCTGTGTCGAACATACCAACACATTGTACTGGAGGCATCAAGGAGGAGAAGGGAAGGAGGTGGAACCTTGGCTCAGGAAACCCTCCTGCGAGGAGGATTCAAGTGAAGAGGAGAAGTCTTCTTGTGACATTAGTGGAACTCTCATGTGAGTAGCAATCGTTGCACTGGAAAAACCCTCACACGAGAAGTCTTAGCGCTGGTGGAACGCTCGAACTGGGAGGAATATCTACTAACAAAGTTCTTACTTGATCTAAAAGCCTAAGGGAAACATGAGTATCAACATTTGTATAGCTCCAACTGCATAAGCAGCATAGCACAAGAATCAAGAAAATTCCAGAATAGGGCATTTAGTTTGCAAGTATCCTCCAAATAATTCTTCTAGTAAAAATTCGTTAGAGTTCTAACACCCACAGCCTGTTTTCATAGGCTTGAAGCAGCAAATTATGGATAGGGAAGCAACATAAATGAAATAAACAAAGTTAAAGCATGATTTGGATTCTTGTGTTGTGTTAAGTGACATGATTGAAATACTATTCCAGTAACTTATCAAAATGTACAAAGTTAAAGCATGGTTTGAATTCTTGTATTGGGTTGGGTGACATGGTCAAAACTTAAATTAGTGACATTCAATATTGATTGGCACAGACAATTTTTGTCTATCATGCCAAAGAATATTGTAGTGTCACTTCAGGGAACTGGTAGTTCAAAATTGGGTCATCCTTACCTGTTGTTTTGAGTTTTTGAATGATAATGTTAATTAATTAGATTTATCTGTGTTTCCAGGTTAGTTTTGAAAGTAAATCTAGGCAACTCATTTTGGACTCGTGAGAAGTAAGATTTTACTTCTTGTGATCATTTTGGTTAAAAAAATTTGTCAGACTTGTTTTCTTTTCAATTTCCAAACTCTGTTCTAAAAAAGGAAAATTGGAAAGATTGAACTGGAAAATGTTTTAGGAAACCCCTAAATATTCAAATTGGACCTTGCAGCAAGCACATATTGATCAAGCATCAGGGTTGGTTTAGCATATTTGATTTAGGGCAAAATATAGTAGAATAAGTTTGCCTAATTTTATGAGTGTATTGTATGCCTTCGATGACCTCTTTGTTTCAATTGAGAATAGCATCTTGTGGGTATTGGAGCCGAGTGCTGATATGCTATGCTTTGTTTAGTTTTCTTTTTGCTTGCATAATGTTTTGGTATGAATTTCAGGCTTTGGTGAGTTCTCTTGAAACAAAAATTCAAGAAACAGAGCAAAAATTTGAGGAAACAAGTGCCCTAAGTGAGGAGAGGCTAAAGAAAATTCTTGAGGCAGAATCAAATATTGTTGAGTCAGAATCAAAATTAATGCATCTGAAAACATCAATGCAAAGGTTTATATAGTTATTGTCATTTTGTGTCTTTAGCGTGACATTATGATTTGAATTTAAGAATCAAGGTAGAACTCTGAATTTAAGTTCAAACCTTTTTGCCTTTGGAAAAGAAAAGGATTGAACTTAAGTTTAGAGTCGTACCTTGATTCTTAAGCACATTTTCGATTCAAAATGGATTTTGTATTTGAAAAATAAGGTTTGAACTTAAGTCCAGAGTTGTACCTTGATTCTAGACACATTTTCTATTCCACAATGGATTAAGTTTGTATGTTCCTACTGCAGTCTTCAAGAAAAGTTGTCCAATATGGAATCTGAGAATCAAGTACTGCGACAGCAAGCCTTAATGCTTGCATCAGTCAAAAACACACCCTCTACCCCATCGAAACAAGTACTTCTGCACTCTATAATATCTCCACCATATCTTTGCAATTTTTTTTCTCCTGTCATTTTCACTTGCATGTTGTCATTGCTTGCAGAGTATGGACAACCTTTCTCACCAATTTATGGATCATAAGGTCTGCAATAGACCCATGACATTGTTAATCTCTCTTTTGTGACTTCTTCCATGAGTTGACTTGTGTTACTCCTGCATTATTTTTGCAGGACCTACCAAACGCTCCTCCTCCTATTAAACACATTGCTAAGACTGATTCCAAGCTGAGGAAATCTTATGTTGATAGGACGCATGTAATGGACGTTTTTTTATCAAGGTTTAATTTATGTTTTTCCTATTCTTTGATAGGTGAATCACCTACTGTGTTTTACTCAGGAGAATGTTGACATACTGATCAAATGTGTGATTCAAAACATTGGTTTTGATGAAGGAAAGCTAGCAGCTGCAGTGACTATATACAAATCTCTTCTTCACTGGAAATTATTTGAAGCAGAGAAAACAAGTGTTTTTGACCGTCTTATTCAGATGATTGGCTGTGCAATTGAGGTTCTTGTTTACTACATAGATTTATGTTTATTTAGTTCCAACTACAACTATAATTGTTGTTACTCGTTGACCTGTTCTTCATTTCGAAAAGGAAACACATGTTGGGATGTCCAAAAAACTTGAACAGCCTGGCCTGACAAGTATTGGATTGTCAATATTTGAAAACCTGATCATACTGTTTTTAGTTAAAAATAAATGAAATACATAACTATGAAAATATTTCTAAAAATCTGATTAGGTTGGAAACTCCAGAAACAAATTGACAACAAATTATCCCAGTATGGTAGGCACAGCCTAATTTGGTCTTGGTGAAACTCAAATTTGATTTGCAAAAGAACCTATGAGATCTCTTTGAAATATAAGCTTCTATTATATCTTTTTTTTATTCCTTTCCATTTTCCATGTGCACAGTAGACATCTCAGCTGAACCTGGGTTAGATTTCTTAGTAGAATTCAATTGAACCCAGAATCAATTTTCAGCATGGACTAACCAAAATAAAGGAAATTGAGTTGGTTCGATATTAGTTGGTTATTCAATACTGGTTGCTATAAGTCAGTCCATAATCTGGTTTCGACCAACTTATATTGCATGTACTGTTGAATTATACTGGTATTCTAAAAACCCACAGTATCTTGAATAAAATGTGGCATAAACATATTGTTGTTGGTAAATGGTGAATAAGTGCATTTTATCCTTTCACACTAGATTAGTTTTCTTTTTTGTATATATAATTTCTGTATTTATTCTTTATGCTAAACTTTGTGCCCTTTGATCAAGCAGTTAGAACTTTATGTAGGTAAAACCAATTCTTCTTGTGATCGACTTTTTGTAGACAATGTTTGGTTGAATAGGCACTTATTCTTGTCACATATGTGCAATACTGAAGATCATTAAACTTATTGCACTGTAATTGATTTTGTCCTGTGGATGGAATATGTTCTTCTGGTGATATTTAAAAGAATTTTAAAGAGCCAAAGAATGCTTTTAAGTACTTATGCTCAGATAAATTATTTTTAGTTGGATGATCAACTTTGAAGATTAAGTACTTCGAGCAAAATATATACAGTATTTTGAAGCATCTCAGGTTACAATTTTCTGTAAACTTGGGAAATTTTTGACTGTGCAATTTGAGAGAGAGAAAAAAAGCATAGAATAGGGTCTGGAAAGGATGATCACTTTGGTTGGTTAAGGGCATCAATTTAATTCGTCCAGTCTATAGTCAGAAGCCTATTTCATTAGTTCTATCAGTTTCAAGTTTTCTTCTTTTCTTGCACTTGGCAGTTGACTCGATATCTATATATAGAATTATAGTCAGAAGCCTATTTCATTAGTTCTATCAATTGATAGATATTTATTTCTTGAATCATATATTTTACTTTCTAACTATATGTTGGGTAGAGATCAAAACTCAATTAGATGTCTGGTACTCGTTGTTTCTATTAAGTTATTTAGCAGACTAGTTTTAAGTATTGGTCCTTCACTTTTTCAGCAATAGCATAGATCCTTTCCTTGGCGAAACAAATTTAGATTTTCATATACTTAATGCACTTTTGTTTACTGATCAACTTGTATCAGTATTACTTGTTAAATTCCTTTGCTTTTTTGTCCATTAGCATACACTGTGGCCAATAAATTATATATCTTTTATTTATAAGAGTCAGATAACTGTTAAATTTCTTGGCACCCTTTTCTTGTACCATCTGACATTGCTAGTCAGCTATATCTCTTTTATTTTATAAGAATTGCTTAACTATAAGATAAACAAACCCAACAAATGTGTGATGCAGGATGACCAGAGCACTGAACACCTAGCTTATTGGTTGTCAAATTCATCTACTTTGTTATATCTCTTGCAAAAGAGTCTAAAAGCTGCCGGTGCAGCTGGTTCTACACCACGAGGGAAGCCTCCAACACCAACATCATTATTTGGGCGGATGACACAAGTATGCAATTAATCTGGTCTTTTCTTTGATATGCAATTTTGTTGTAAATTACACATAGTTACTGAACGAATTCTTCAGTAAATGTAAAATTCATCAACTTCATTTCTTGTGTAATGTGGTGCAGGGGTTCCGCTCTTCTTCAAACCTTCCTGTGGATGGACTTGCTTTTGTGCGCCAAGTAGAAGCCAAATACCCAGCATTGCTGTTCAAGCAACAGCTCTCAGCTTATGTTGAAAAAATCTTTGGGATCCTTCGTGATAATGCAAAGAAAGAGTTGGGCTCATTAATTTCACAGTGTATACAGGTGAGATGATTTTCATTTGTCTCCATGGTTGTCCATTCTGTTAAAAATTTTCCAGCCATTGCTCATCACAAAACTAAAGTTCTTAAATATGGGCAAAATCTACAACTTATGCTCTCAACACCACATGCACGAGTGGATTGCACTAGTTGGCCCATGCTCGAAGACTGACAATCTTAGCCAAGAGTGTAATTGTTTCTTTTGAGTATTGAGTATCAACATTGGCAAAATTTGTGATTGCACAGGCACTAATTTAATAACCATTCATCATTAGGAAAAATGTATATTTTATTATCTCATATTCTACTTGCCTCTGCAATTCAGTTCTACATAAGTTCATTGATTGCTTATCTATAATGCCTGTAACTGTTCCACTTGTTCTTTATGCTCTTTCATTACTCAGCTAGTATTACGTATATCATGTCCTACAGTACATACAGGTTCAGTCAGTGTTCACTGCATATGCTTTATGTTTGGAGAGAGGTTTAAATACCAGCCAGACACCAACTTCATCAGACTGGTCTGGCTGGCTTTGCTATAATCAGAGAATATGGAATTCTATACCAACTTGTATCTCTGAATAGCTTCTTTTAGATGGTACTCTTGTCTCTAACAGATGCTACCGGGACATATGACCATTAATGGCACTCCAAGTTATAAACATGCTTGATGGTGTTTTAAGACCTTAAGCACTCATTTATTTACTTTGCTGATAACATTTTTTGAAACTGAAGGTAACTAGGACAGTAAGAGCAAAAAGTATGCTGAGAGGGCGTTCATTTGGAAGTAATGCTCAGAACAGCCCATGGCAAAGCATCATTGACAATCTTGATAATCTCCTGGTAGTGTTGCAAGTGAACTATGTAAGGATTGTTTTGTTGTGTATAAATTAGGAACAAATGTTATTCTGGCAATTAGGTTAACTTGTCTGTATGTTGTATTTTAGGTACCCGAGATTCTTATTCAGAAGTTCTTTGTTCAAGTCTTCTCCTTCATCAATATTCAACTTTTTAATAGGTGAGTCTCTCTCTCTCTCTCTCTCTCTCTCTGTGAATATTGAATTTCAAATTTATTTACACGCCATTTGATTGGAGCATGTTATTATATGTTGTTATAGTCTTCTCTTGCGCCGAGAATGTTGCTCCTTTAGCAACGGAGAATATGTGAAATCTGGTTTGGATGAAATGGAATTGTGGTGTAATAAATTAAAACCGGAGGTAATTACTATATATTTATATGCTTTAGCAGGGAGACTCTGTATATACGTCTAATATTTTGGATTTTCTTAATTGTAGCTTGTTGGATCATCGTGGGATGAACTTAAGCACACAAGACAAACTATTGGTTTCTTGGTAAGTTCATTTTAATACACAGTGGGTTATCAATCTACATGGATAAGTTGTCTCTTAGATATCTGTAAATTCTGTGTACAATTTTCTTGAATGAATCATTAACTAATATCTAATGTCATATCATTCCATTTTATTCTTGAGTGTAATTGTAGTTTGTCCAGATCTGATACTGGTGTATATTGACTTGACATAGTTAGTTGTTCCTGTTAACTACACATTTATTTCTCAACGTGGAATTATCCCCAAGAAGATTGCAAAGAAACACTAGTTGACGTAATTCTATTTCTCTACTATTCAATTTAATTTTTGGTGGTTATACTTGCTACTTGATAAGAACCTGAGTAGCTTTTAAGTGAATATTAGTGTGTAGATTCTCAGTGTCCTCAGTAATTCACAATGCCGCTTCTAATTGACTATTGTCCATCAGCATAAATCTGCCAGCTAGTTTGGCATACTGACTGTAGGAATTATGTTAACCTGTAGTGATTTTTTTTATGTTAGATCTCTTGACAATCAACTGGCTTACTTCCTTTGCCAGAACGACAACTTAAACTATAAGTGTGTGGTGGCACTTATTTCTAGAATCAGATACATGTTCTCCTATCCAATTTGTGTAACTTTGAGATGGCAACCTTTTACATATTGTTCTCCTATCCAATTTGCGTAACTTTGAGATATTACATATTGCAGAGGACAGCGAGCATCCTGCCTTTTAGTAAAGGACACGTTCGTTATGTGATTGCAAGTGTTGTTAATTCACTTTCTGAAATATTCCTGTTTTTAGTTTGGAATAAAATAATAATAATACTGTGTTGTCTTCATCTGATGGTTCTTGGTGTCATCTGCAGGTAATATTCCAGAAGTATAGGATTTCATACGATGAGATAGTCACTGATCTCTGCCCGGTAAAGCTTACTCCTATTTACTCAAACTTATCAGATGCGCATCGAAGTATGAAAGTAGGGATGTAAATGAGCCAAGTCTAGTCAAATTTTGTGCTGTTCAAGTTTGTTTGATAAGTTAACCAAGCTGAGCCGAGCCTAAAATGAAGTAAGCCGTTGAAATGATTGTTCAAGTTTGGCTTGGTTTCTTTTTTATGAGCTTGAGCTTGGTTTGTTTAGATGTTATCGAGCTCTCAATTCAAGCTCGTTTTATTGTTTGAAACTTTTACATTTTAAATTTATTTAGTTGGTTATTGAGCTTGATAATACAAACTTGTTTGTTCATTTTGAAAGTTTGTTTGTTTATTTAACATATTAATAAGAGTTTTATTGATAAACATAGTTCACGAACGTTGTTCATGAATATTAACAAACTGAACATATATATGTTCAAGTTTGTTTGTTTAGTTTAACGAGTTGTTCAAGCTTGTTCATAATTGATCTTGCGTATTGAACAGACATAAACAACTCTTACCAAACTAAACACTAAACTTGTTCACGAACATTCGGTTCATTTACTTGCCTATCTGAAAACATGCGATGCTAACCATTTGAATAATTTTGATAGACAATGTGCCTCCGTTTTATATGCAGGGGCTGACTGTCCAACAGTTGTACAGAATTTGCACCCAGTATTACGATGACAAATACAACAGTCAAAGTGTTTCACCAGCTGTAAGTTCCAATGACTGAATCTTAGCATTCTGCAATGCTTCAGTAAAGGAGATATTACATTAAAATCCTTCATGTGCTATCCTCTTCCCTTTTCCTGTTAGCACTCTGAATTCCATACAAAAAGTCTTTTAAAACTAATAAGTTCTCTCATTCATTCTTCTTCAGGTACTTTCTGACATGAGTAGTAAACTAATGGTAAATGATTCCACTAAACCAATGGTAAATGATTCTGCGGACGATGAAGCTACATTTTTGCTGGATGATGATCTGAGGTAGAAACAATGTTATTTAATATATTGTAGTTGTGTTAAAGCTATAGAGCAATTCATTTTAGTTTCATCTCTCTTATTTATTTTTTGCTCATGATACAGCATTCCCTTCTCACTGGATGAAATTTCAACCTCTGTACCTGATAAGGATTTACTAGATGTCAAACCACCTGCGGAACTCCTCCAATATTCAGCATTCCAATTCTTACTAGATTAAAGTTTGGTGATCCGAGCATGCATATACTTTTCAACATGCGAAGGAACATCTCCACGCGACCATTCAAATTCTTTAAGATTCATCACAGATTCGTTAAGTCTGTCAGGCCCATCTGGGGGCTATAGTTTGCATTTCCTTTAGGTTTGTTGATTTAGGAGTGGAAGCAAATTTGCTCGTTGAGCTTTGTTCCCTTACTCGCGTGATTTTGGTTCAATTCTTTGTTTGATCCTATGAACATTGCCTTCAACATAGGCAAGAAGTTGTGTTTTAGAGATAAACTTGTGATAGAAATATGTTTTCTCCAGTTGTGTAAAGATTTGATATAAGTGCCAAGGGCAATTGTAGAGCAGTATACTGAATTGGTTTTTTGTAAATCCAGAAGTTATCATTATTGTCAGAGATTATTAGATTTTTATTATATTTATGGCTTCTTTTTTCCTTTCAAAAAAGCTTCACTTTGGTTAATTTCCTCATCCAATGGCTTATTTAATCAAGTTAAAGTATATGTACTATTATGCCATATATCTTTCAACGAACAAATGTAGGTTGCAGAGAGTGCTATCGAATCAGTATACTGTACCCTATTTTTATTATATAATTTGTAGTAATTTTCAATAAACAAATTGTTGTAATTTTTGATGAGATGCAAGCAGCAAAAAAACATATAAATTATTGAAAACAATCACATTATGTCTGTGAACAGTCAAATTATTATTGTGCAATTTAGATATCACAGATTACTCTTGTAATGTAGATAATATTGAATATAATAAATCGTTCTTCAAGATTTTGTATTGATTATCTCGACTAAATATTTTTACACCATATTAGATATAGAAATGTTTCTTATGTTAAATAAGAATGATAAAGTTAAATTCCTCTAATTATCATTATTATTATCATCATCATCAATTCTATTGAATTTTAGACTAGGCGGCGGCTCTTTTAATAGGCGACCAAATCATCAATATTTGTGTTATGAGCTTGATAAGTTAATTAACTAGTGGACATCCAAACTACTAACAGAAAAATAAATTTATGTGTTTGTTAAAAAAGAGGTATTAACACAATTTGTGATCGAAGCATACGCATTTAGTTTTTTTTATTAAAAAAAATTGAACACAGACAATGGCGTCGATCAGATGACTACTGACTTTTGGTTGCTTCTGAGCCCCTCAATGGAACACACTCCTTCCTCCGGGAGATTCTTTAAAACCCTAACTCTTGCAGTATTTGACAGAAGGGTACGAAATAGAGATGTAGATATATAAAAATGGAGTGGAGAGTTTGAGTTGAGAGTGCAAGACATGTCTGACTAGACGAAACTGCCAAAACCGATAAATTAACTGCACAAACCAAATGAGTCGACTGAGAATGGACAAGGCAAGTCAAAGTAAACCGAATGACAAGACGAACCGGGTGGTGAACTAAGAAACCCTAAAAAGCTTGACGATTTAAACAGTGTGGAGGACTGATCTGGGCAAATGCCAAAAGAACCGAACCACTCAAACTAAGCGGATCGAGTGAACCGCTAAATATTTATAAGAGAGACGGGAAAAAAACATATCAAACATAAAGTGACTTATTTTACTCACGATACCATTCCATCGATACAGCCAAAGAACATAATCTTAGAGAATTGCTAGATTTCGTTGCACGTCCCCGTATTCATTCGAAGAAACCGATGTCACAAAATAAGAGCATTCTTCTAACATGATTCAGAATAAAAGCCATGTACAGTGGGGAACAAGATTGCAGTTTCACTAATCGACAAAAAAAAACCATGTACAGCCTTCAGTAACATCTAGCAAAAGGGTTACACAGAAAAGTCTTAATCTCTGATCTCCAAAAAAGAGAAATTAAAGGTTGACATGGAAGACATGTTCAGTCTGGTAGTAGTTTACGGCTTATTAGTGTTTACCTACAGATTTACAACTTTTAAGATTGTAGTGAAAACAAATCATTCAGCAAATGATGGTACGTAATCCAGAGCTGTTAGATTTACCTTCAGATCTTTTAGCCAAGCAAATCACTTATGGCTAAGTAATACTACTCTTGCATACTGGACATGACATCTTCCTCTTCAACCATTGGTCAATGCACTGTAGAGAGAAAAAAAAGGGAATATATATAACTACATTATTCACGATAGAGGAACAAGTGGTGATAATTATAGTATTTCATACGTCTTTGTGGAACTTATGCAAGCATGGTAAGTGTCTAATAGTCTCTCCAATGGATGGTGTATCGATGCAGATAGCACATGGTTCCATGTTATCAGTCTGTTGGTAAAAAGAAAAAAAATACCACGAAAATGGTTGCTAGACATTTGAGGATCATAACAGGAATTTCAGAACTAGAATGAAAATTCATATAGACACCTGCACTGTTGATTGTGGTAATTGGTTAATCTGATTTGCTGTGGCACCTGTATGCTGATGGTTGTTATCATCAAGGGCTAATAGCGTCTCATAATCATCTCTGCATAGTAAAACAAAATCAGGTGCAAATTCTCCACATGGATGTGACCAATTGCTATTATCAAATTATCAAAATGTCAAATAGAAGCAAATTGAAATAGTTCAAATTTATCTAGTCACTGCATATTATAGAATTCGAGATTTGAATTCCTTTTTTCTATGTACTTATTATGATTGTCCAATCAGCATTTTAGTGAGATCTACAAAAATAATTATGCAGATGGCATGTGATGGAGTTGCCACAGTGCATTGGCATTATCCAGGAGCATATAAAGCATATAGCTATTATTGAATACACTATTTAACATTCAGGACTTAACAAATAATTATCTCATAAACATTGGTTTACACACAATGAATAACAAAATCTGGGTAAGTTTCTATCACTTTACATATACACAAACATAGTGTTTATGTCTAAAAAAAGTTTCAAAATAAAATAATGTGTTGATTTGGGAATATGAGTAGGAAAGCATAACATTTTTTAATCCCATTATGAATAATCCTCAATGTATTTTTGAATAACATATATAAACATATTGCATCGCATAACATATATATATAAACATTTAAGGCATTGCATAAAGCTTAATGAAGGGATAAGATTAGCAAACCCCAAAGTCAGGGCAAACAATTGATAATGATGAATATACGTATTGCATTCCTTTATACTTGTCTTTTCAGTCAAGGATTGTCTGCCCTTTCTTCCTATAAGCCATTATGTTTCAAACAGAGTTAAAAGAAATCCGATTATAATCATCTACTTGATGTCTAGTCTGTTAAAAAGAATAGGTCAAACTAATGACACTTGTCCACATGAATCTTGCACTTTCAGTTAGGGCAATTAGCATGATGCCAGGCTCACTCTCTTAATAGTTAATAGTGTGTCATGAATGTACTATAGCTGAACTCAGACATCACCACAGATTAACATTGGAGTACTGTTGAATGATTAAATATGAAGTTCAATAAAAGATATAAATTACAGCAGCAAATGTAACAGTTACCTAGGTCACCTAATTTTCACAGAGTACACTAATAACTAAGAGAGTATCTACCAAATTAACAGAGAAGTATCATTCATTAGTCAATAGAATCATGTGTATAGTGTTTCTGAGCATGTTCTGCATATGGGGTGAAGTTATTGTTTAAAATAAGTATAAATTGTTGCATAATACAAGGCAAATACTTACTCAGCAAAATTGCTATGACTGTGAGGGATATTGGAGGCAAACATGTGACTACCAAAGTTAATCCCAACTTCCATTTCTTCAAAATCATCCAATCCCTGCAAAATGGAAATGAAAACACCTATCATATGCAAGATTCAAAACCAACCTAACGTTCTAGGAAGGCACTGAGAAAATTGAGGAATAAGAAGAAATAGAAGTTCATAGATGCTGTAAAATATAATTTAGGTTTTCATTTGTTGCTGTTATAGACAAACAGTATCCTTCAAAGAAAGCTGGCCAGTCACCAATAGGTAACACAAAATCATGAGCAACAAAATTATCCAAGTGACAGATTCTTGTTTCCTTAAGGTTTTTTTGGGTCTTGACGACAAGTGTGGCCACACTACATTGGATAAAAACATTTCTGTTCAGGATGAAAGCAACAAGGTTAAACCCCTCCCACCAATGTCATTATATGGATTCAAAACCCCTAGATTGCTTACCACTACACCAACCAAGTATTGGTTCCTTAAGATTTTTGATGTACCTGAAATGCTGAAATGCACCATGGATGAAGTTTTGTTAAATAGAAATTGGCAGTATCTTCAGTAATAGCAGTTCAACCAGATACCAGTAGACAGGCAGGTGACCATTGGATGGCGCTCTTAAAGAGTTGAAATAAATTTAATTTCGTATCCTATTTTATTTCTCATGCCTTTTCTACTCTTGTTTTTTTTACTTTCTTCTTTCTCCTCACTCGTGTTTCTCCAAGCCACAACTGACAGTATCTGGCACTTTGCTTTAAACAATAGAATAACTAACCAGAAAGCCACAACCTTATTTGATCTCTACAAAAGGTTTCAAATGCCAATTAAAAGGACAAAAATGTATAGATCTAAAGAATAGAAATGTTTTCAAACATAAAGAAAAGAATTAACAAAAAATGAAAGACTGATAAGAATCAAAGAAACAAGCATAAGTTTCTAGAAAAAAAAACACAAACACAAATGCAGGCATTAAATTTGAACTCATACAATATTCCATTCTTTATATTCAAGTATGTTACATGGACAAATTATTCAAGTTTTCTTCTTAAGGAGATTTTGAGTAAAACCAGGTTTTCAGCTTGGAAGTTAGCATTGCAAAATACTACCATTTGTATATCCAGATCATCAAATAATCCAATATCCCTCATTAATCGTGGCCGTCTTGCTGATGATCCATTTCGGTTGTTTGCTGACTGGGGAATATAATTCCTGGATGGTTGAGATTGTTGAGAATGTAGGCGTGCAAGTAATCTGCTTCTCTAGAAAATCAGATGAAGAGTTAATTTACAAAAACAAGAACCTGGCCAATACATGCTGAAGATAAAACATAGTGGCAAATGCAAATGCTGAGAAGCTACTAGCTAAATTCCATTTCCAGAAAAGACGATCAAAGTAAATTTAATAAAGATTCAACTAAATCATATGGTTGAAAGATAAAAGAACATGAAAAATTACAACAATGTTTATCTTTAGTAAAGCGAAATGAAAAGTACAAGTCAAGAACATGTTCTCTAGTAAATCAAAACAACAATGTTATGTTTTAGTAAAGTGAAATGAAAAGTACATGTCAAGAACATATTCTCTAGTAGATCAAAATAATTCAGTATTGGCAAAGCAAAAAATGAAATATTACGAGTCCATATGAAAAATGACAGAAGTGTTGAAGTATCTGAAAATCTCAAGGTCAAAGCCAATACAGGAACCCAAATTTCAGTCTATGATGTGCAATAGTATGAAAAGGTTATCATACTCATCAGTTGTCAATAAAGAACAGAATATGGCAGGTGGTACAGATGATATATTGTTTTTTTTTAATTCAAAATGAAATAATTTTAGTACCATTTTTGAAACTGGAAATATTGGTTTGACTTACATATTTTCTCTCAATCTGACAATCCCAACCATGCCCACCCCTATGCCTGATATAGGTGCTTAACTAACATAGAATTAAACTGACTTGACTGGTTAATATTTTTGGACCTAAAAGAGGATTAAGAACTGACAAGCCGAACATAAAAACCAAAGAAGGGAGATAATATCATTGATGTCACATCAAATTGGCAAAGCTTTCTATCAAATAATTAACTGGTCTTTTCTTTTAGACAATCACAATCTTTTTTTCTCTTTTCTGATATCATAGTGTTAAAAGCCCACATTTGATCCTACATAATTATGTGCACCCTCTATTCTGACTAAGTCGGCACTCTTCTAGCAAATAGATAATTGTACTCCTTTATCTTTACACCAAATTCTAACTTAAATTTAAAGGGAACTGACCTAATTGGATATTTCAAATTACACCCTTAAGTTTGCATTAAATATATCTGCATTCAATTTATTTTCACGGAGATGTAGCCAAATTAGCTTAATCCGAACAAGAAGAAGGACATGTCATGGATTTTCTCCATGTTACTGAAGGAAAATGGATATGCAGATGATAAAAGTTAAATCATAAAATATGAAACAGGTTTTGCTCTTGAAGAAAATTACTGGGACAAATTGGGAGAAGTAACTAAATTATATTGACACAATCCAACAAAAATATACGGTGTCAATATAGGTCAGCACCTAAAAATATTGTTCTTGCCTAAGAACAAATTTCGTCAGGTGACAAAAAGCATAGGCACGGAGTTTACCGAACCAGATGACATGACAACTAGAATATTTACTTACATGGTTATGCTGAATTTGATCTGAATGTAAAGAAGCACGCCAAGTATTCTCTTCCTCTTGCAATTGCCGTGCTATGGCTTCATCAATCTGTCAATAAACAGATTTGGCCATTGTAAATAAACTACATAGTATGAACATGACATCAAATAAAATTAGTTCCAACTAAAACTGAAAACCATCTAAAGTTTAGGATTACACCCAAAATAAAGCCCGCACAAAAAACAATATACAATAATAACGTATTAGTAAGGGAGTTCTAACCTCTTCACTGTCTCCAGTTCTTAGTGATTCATTATATAACTGCTCTTGGAGTTGCTGTGCTAATAACTCATCAGACTCAATCTGTCTAACCCTAGCAGTAGAGCTATCAGAAGAATTGGCTTCTGGTGAATGCAGCTCATCAACTTCAATAACTGGACCTAAAATAATGCCACCACGCTGCCGAGAATTACGAGTACCAGTGGTTCTTGACTTCAAGGGCTGACATGAAGTTCCTAAATATGAGACCTCAGGTGTCGATCCATGTTTCCTCTTTCCATCTGTATACCTTTTTCTCCAGTTTTCTGGATTTGACCGAGAAAATGATCTTTCTGCCCTTAAGTTCGACCTAGGCAAAGCAGATGTTTCATGATTTTCATGTACAATATTCAATTGATCTGCAGTTTCAATTCCATCTTCATTTCTTGATGAGGGCATATGTCCTTTACTTGTTTCATTTTGTGTCCAACACAAATCTTCAATGCCCTGAGTACAACTTTCTACATTAGTCACTTCTTGTCCTGCTGACCTATACAACCTGTCAAATGTCACCAAATGAACCCCAAAACAAAAAAAAATCATAATAAAACACTGTACAACAATTGACAAAGATTGCATTGGTAATTGTATAGATCATTTACAAATTACTTTATGCTCCTTGATGATGATTTTGCACCAGCAAACTAACACTGTAGAACAATTTAGTAATATATACCTGATAATCACATCAATTCCTTTCTGGTGCATTTTTTAGATCATGGGCATGTGTGACAAGGTTTAAAATCTCAAGTTGTACTGAAGTTTCGATCTTTGGCTAAAACGGTTTGATAATATCTTGTATGGACATAAGATAAAGAAAAACAACATTATTATCTTAATTCATCTTGACCCGTATTGTAGCATGCCACGAGATGTTAAACGTTGATATAATGTCGTACTCATTGACATGATTGATGCAGCGGCATAGAGACTTTGCATGTGCCAAGTAGCATTGAGGTTCACTACATTGCATGTGCCAAATAGTATTGAGGTTCACTAATTTATTGGAACGATGTGTTTCAACTACGCCGCCTAGCAAAGTATGAAATTTCAACCATGATATGTTATGATAATATTTATCCCAAACCGTTGCCTTTTGGAAAAGTGATAACCCTCTATATTCAAATTTTGTTCCAAATTTAATTGATAAATATATATACCATCAACTAAGCTAGTCAAATGCTTCAATTGACCCAATTTAATCTGTGGGTCCATGAATGAGAGAGAGAGTATAAAGAACAAAAAAATTGTCAGGCGTTTGGAACAACTAAAGTTTGGGAGATATGGTTACCAAATCAAGCTTTATAGTAATTTGAATGTCATAGCCACATAACTAAGAAATCTAGCCCACTAATTTTTTTTTAAGCCCAATCATTCATCCAAAATGCTTACCCCAAAGTTAATAGTAGATAACTTAATTAAGCTTGTAAACATTCTCTACAGGCCAAAGTCACTATGTAGAAATAAATTAGGATCTTGCAAACTCTCCAACTTAGGACTCGATGACCATAGAATAGACAAAGTCCAATGATTCCATCATAGCATAGACAATTCTTTTTCAAAGGATTCACCATTCCTAGGATAAGATCAGGACCCGCCTAGATGTAACATTGTTAAGCTCAACCATTAGTAAATACGCTTATGCCCAAGTTAGCAATAGCTTGCTAATCTAGGATATATCTCATTCATTAGCTCAAAACTCACTAGGTAGAACTAAACTAGGATATCACAATTTATACTTTTTACATGAAAAATAATCTAATACAGAGATGCTCCTATATGTTTGTGTCATGCAAGAATTATATTAATTTTCCACTAACAATTTTGTTATATATAACAATTTGACTTAACATGCACAACTTGAAGCCATGGAATTAGTTGTTTTGACAATCCTCACAAGTAGTTTCTCACACTCATGCCATAATAAAAAGACTCCCATTAGTTGAATATAATATTTTTTTGTTTTTGTTCGTAGACAACTATTATTATACCATGCATACAAGACTTAAACATAACACCCTAGAATTAATTCCCAAAGTAGGACTAGACCTATTCAGCATGCCATTGTAACTATCATTCTTTAAAAACTAGTAACTCCGATACCCCTCTGAAGCTAGAATAGATACTATACATGTCCAACTTATGACAAAAACTAACATACATGTCCAACTTATGACAAAAACTAAAAAAAGGTCTATAAAGGCACTCTTTAAGTTAATTCTAACACTAGTTTGTTTTTCTTCATATGACTAACTATTGCATTCTAAGATAGCAATTGTCACCAATGAATCACATGGGGTCTTGAGTCTCAATGAAAGAAATAGAAAGCAAAGCCTGTGTCACTCTTAGGTACATTTAAATTAAACTAAATCTTAAAAGTCTCAAACAAACAATAACATTCAAGCAAAAAATTAATTACTTGATGCCTAAAATAATTAAATTATGAAGTTGAATGCAAAGCTATGGAATGAACCAAAAACACGAGGAATTGCTTCAAACTGGTCAACATAATCTGATGGTGGCAACCAGTATCATGTCAATATATAAATTAGCATGAGAGTAAGATCTTCTGATCAATGACCAAAAATGGCATGTCAACTAGTTTTAATTATTGATTCAACTACTTCCCATGGCTTGATTCCATTACTTGGTACAGAGAGATGTTTATTACAATTAAATAGTAAGTTATCTATGAGAAGATAAAAGGACTTGGTAGCATATGTTAATATTCTAGAAGGCAGAGCACATTATTCAATTATATAAATATACTGTACTTAAGCATGAAGAATCACCTGTATGGTGGTAGATTTCCAGGTTGTCTGTCGGTCATCATGGTATCACAAATTGTTTTTCCTTTGTCATGATCATTATGTTTGACCTCAGAATCAGGAGCAGTAAGTGGTTGACGTGAACTGCTGACATTGTTTAGCATTCCTATAAGTTCAATCTCCTCTCGCTCATCTACAGGATGACTAACAGCCCGATTATCTCCATGGTTTTTATGGCGACCGCTAATATCAGTAGCTGGATAGAATTTTCTTCCATTAGAATAAATTGTTCCATTTTGGCTGTGAACCTCAGATGCATTTCTAGTTCTTGCTATGTTACAAGGAGAGATGCACCCATTTCGTACCAGACGACGTTGCACCCTGGGCTTCTGAGAAATACCATCATGTGTTGCACTTGATAATTCACAGTGAGATTCAGAATGTGAATCACAAGATAAACTAACTCCTTTCCCTTTGTCTTGGAACTTCATACCAGAATCCTGCAGAATTCTTTTCCCTTTTCTAGATAAAATAATATCAGTCTCACTCTCTGGTTGCCCAACTGATGATTGTGAAAGAAGCAATCCATCCCTTCCATGGCTTCTCAGCAGTTTGTTATTTTCACCTAGTGAATTTTTCTGTATCTTTCTCTCAGCAACCTTAAATATGTCATCATTCCTTGTAGCAAGTGTGTCATATTTCAAGTCAGTTCTTTCCACTCTAGTTTGTCCAACTTGAGACGAACTACCAAGTAAGGGTCTTTTATCAAGGATTCCAGAGTAAACTTGTCCTAATTTTTCTTTCCTGTAAATAAGCTTTGTTTGGTCAGTTTTACTTGTTCTACTGACATCCCTTGAGCCAAAATCCCTGGAATGGCAAAAGATATTCTACGGAAACAAATCTAGCTAATGCTTCTTTTAATTTATTATCGGAGTATAAAAATAAATCAAAATCAGTACTTCCACTTGTGAAAAATCTAGATAATTATGTTTGAGCATGATTGATTCTATATTATGACACATGCTTTGTTTCTACATGTCGTTTCAACGACCCATAGCCGCCATCAGTTTAGAATTTATAGAAAACACTACAGTGTTTACATTTTATACGCAATTCTCTTAACGAAAGAATGACCTTTTCAAAATGTTCAATAAAAATAGAAGATTTTAAAAAAGGAACTTCTTGAACCTTAGAAGTGATTGCATTGGTACTTTTTTATGTTTCAGGTATCGAAAGTTGCTCGATCTCATCATCGGTGGATTGAATATTGAGCTTCTCATTTGAATTCATTATTTCCTTATCATTCTGAGATCGAAATAACGGAGCTCCTCTATCTCCTTCCATTGTAATCGAAAGTGGAAGTTGAAAACATATAGAATTGGAGTCGAAAGCGCATAGAGATTGCAGAATTGAGAATGAGAGTAGAGAAAATGTGTGTGGAAACAATAAATGAGCATTCTATTTTTAGAGTTTGAAGAGTAACAAATACTAAATCGTAGCCATTGATAAAAAAAATCAAATGATATTAATCGTAAAAAAAATATAAAAAAACCTCAAACAGCTAGAACCAGCGGCTTCAAAGGTAAGAACTATTGATTAAATGGTAAAAAAAATTCAAACTGACGATTTTTAATGGGCTGGAACCGTAATCGACCTGGCACCCTATCATGCCCGTTAAAGTTTCGGCTGGGCAACCAGGTCAATGGGTACCAAGCCCGTTGACTCGATTACAAGTCTGGGCTAGACCTGGCCTGAGGTCGGGTCTAGTTGTGGGATGCGCGACTCCTCCACAACGGTCGTAGCTATCGAGGGGATCGTGCAACCTCTACGACGGCCATAGGGATGCATGTCGCCTTCGTGGTGGCCGCGGGGATTGCACGATGCCTTCGTGGCCAATGCGGAGCCGCGTGCTGATGTCGACGTTGTGTCGATCGATAGGCAGAATGAAATATTTCGCTCGTGTTGCCAGATACAATATGAGATTTTAAACTATGATCAACCACGATCAAGACCATTATTAGAATGATCTTTTTACATTTAAGAGAATATAACCCTGAGAAGTTCCTTTATCTAAGACAATTATCACCATCACAATCCTACTACCATTTAAGTTCTAAAACATTAATGTTCCAAAACTATTTATAATACAGGGATTTTTTAAACTCTACATGCAACCTCATTTATGCTTCTCCCTATGAATGTGATGTCTTGCCGACCTTACAAGTGATTTGATTGATACCTTTGGTAGACCTTTTTCCACTGTTTATCTTTTGTAGACACTGCACTTTGCCAAGAATACTTAATGATGAACTGAACTTTATGTAAGTACTGTCTTTCGATCCTTACTTAGACCCACCCACCAAGTTAGAATGTTCAAGAATTAGTCATGAAATGAGATTGGAACTTATGAAAGTTCAAGTTCTTGATTTTGCATTTTTTTTGGATACATTTAGTCCGGTAAAGTGCTGATAAAATGATATGACAAAATACTAGCATCTGTGTGTGCTGATAAACTGATTTGTCTTTTTTGGTAGTGGTTAATTATAATTTTTCGATTTATTTCTTTATAGATGATCATGAAAATTGATCGTTGAAGTGTGCTTTAACCTTTTACTTCCATGCAACAGGAAGCTTTCAGATTATGAGTCATTAGAGAAAATTTAACTACTCTTTTATTCAAAATGCCACTTTTTCCATCCTTGTTTCCTTAGCTTCACTATTAGGATATTTCCTGTATAACTGTTAAGGATTTTTGAATATCAAAGGCATTTTTTAAATAATATTTAAAATTCAAGAGAGATTTTTCTTTATTATGAGTTTTTTTTCTTTCTAGTAAAAGGAAAAGCTGAATATTATTAATCATCTTAAGAGAATGTATCCAATTAGTTGTTAGAATTTAACTAAAATTCTATAGCTTACTCTCCAAAGTATTTATTTCTATTATGTTAGAGAAAAAGTGTTTTATTATATTAGGTACCCGGTGAAAAAATTTAAAAAAATTTTGAGGGGCAGACAGAGTATTTATTAATAAACAAAGATTTTGATAATTAAATTAAAATTCTAAAAATGTGAAAAATCAAAAGTATAATTTTATTTTATGTGAAAGGTACCCGCATTCCTACTCACTTGTTGTGCGTGGGACCCTCTCTTTTCTTCACCGCGGTAAACGTTTCGGGTGGCGTTAAGCAGGTGCCATGAAATATCCGAACCGGATTACGTATGATCCGGTGTGCGGGTGCGCCCACGCCACGCGCTTAATCAGACGGATGGAGGCTTCAGAAATCTTGATCGGACGGCAAGGATGCTTCGACGCGCTTTCTTTCCTCGATAGCAAAAGGTCGTCGTGTTTTCCGCCTCGTCTTGTCGTCGTCGCCGTGCTCAAAGCTCTGAACTTTCCGAAGCTTCCGCCCACGATCGCAAGATCCAGAGAGGGCGAAGCCTCGGGGTCGGAGGAGGAGTCGCCTGACGCCGTCTTGGAGTTGGGGTACTCGGAAGGAGGCGCGACGGAGCGAAGATGATGATGACGAGGGCCTCGATTGGGGCCATGGATGGCCCTGTGCTGGACGACGTCATAAGGAGGCTGCTCACCGGAGGCGGAAGGCAGGTGCAGCTCTTTGAGGCGGAGATCCGGCAGCTCTGCGTCGAGGCCAAGAAAGTGCTCCTCTCGCAGCCGAATCTCCTTGAGCTCCGCGCTCCCATCAAGATCTGCGGTCAATTCCCATTATTCACTCCCTCTATCTATGTGCAATCGGATGTAGAAAATTCTCTTCTCCTTATTGGCAATTGCTCAAAAACGGAAAGAAAGTGACTAGAATTCCGGTATTTTATTGGTCAAAGGGGAATTGATACTAGTAAACCATATGGTTTATCGGATGATCGCATATAGAGAATTGTGAAGATGACTGGTTTGCATTGATTTCATCTTTGAAGATTTGTTCTGCCAATTTTCTTTGCGGAGGCATATCTTTTAGCTTATATTTTTGAATCCCGATACTTTTGTTGAGATTCTATGCAAACTAGATTGGATGACAGGAGGGTTTAGGGTTGACTGCTTGTATTAAGAATCAGCATTCTAACCATGTTCCTCAATCAAGTTATGCATTTTTCTGTATAATGATAAATGCACTCTATAGATTTCAGTTGACGCAGTTATGCCGATTATTTCATCATCCCCTTTCTTTGTCATTATTTCACATAGTCTAGCTTCTCATTTTCTTTCTGCAGCTTTCAATTTTGGCAAAATTGAGTTCCTTGCTAGGAGCTCTCTTTTGATTGTTCTTGTTCTACAATTGACACAGATGATGGAAATTTTTGATCTTTTGTTATATTACTAATTTCTTTATGGTGGCAATTTTGGGATAACAACTCACCATTATCATGCCCCAAGATTTCTTATTAACGAACTCAAATAAGTGAATGATAAATATGGAATATCTGCAGGGATTTCCATATAATCTCTTTTGTGCCTTCTTGATTGACAAACCAATTTGGTGCACAAAAAATGACTTCTATTCTAAATAATCATTCAAACTTCTCCAATTTTAACTTTCAGTTCACTTTCGTTATAGGAAAGATCTTTCCCACCAACGATGTGTGCCTGATTTGTTCTATGGTGATGCTGTCTTGGAATCTATGCTAATTTCACCATCTTATATTTTATCCTGATTAATTTGTTTGAGAAGCTGCAGAAGAGCTAACTTTGAAGTGTTACTTTTATTGCAGGTGATATACATGGACAATATCTTGACTTGTTGAAGATGTTCGAAATTGGAGGCTTCCCCTCATTCATCTTATTTGTTTCTTGGGGATTATGTAGATAGGGGCAAATATGGCTTGGAAACTATATGCTTGCTTCTAGCTTATAAAGTAAAGTATCCCGACAAAGTGTTCCTTCTAAGAGGCAATCATGAAGATGCTAAAATCAATAGAGTATATGGCTTTTATGATGAATGCAAAAGAAGATTTAATGTTCGGCTATGGAAAACATTTTGTGATTGCTTCAACTGCTTGCCATTTGCAGCCCTGATAGATGAAAAAATATTGTGCATGCATGGTGGTCTTTCACCCGAGTTGCAAAACATGTATGATATTCGGAATATCCCAAGGCCGACCGAGATTCCAGACTATGGGATTCTATGTGACCTGCTTTGGTCTGATCCTGATCCTGCAGTGCAAGGGTGGGGTGAGAGTGATCGAGGAGTTTCAGTAACTTTTGGTGCTGATAAGCTTGTTGAGTTTTTGGAGAAAAATGATCTTGATCTTATTTGTCGAGCTCATCAAGTGAGTGTTTGTTTTCCTCCCTCGTTGCTTAAGTTTCCGCTTCTATACACTTGGTGATGGTGGTCAAGTTGTTGATTTTTACAGGTAGTAGAGGACGGATACGAGTTTTTTGCTCACAGAAGATTAGTCACGATTTTTCGGCTCCAAACTATTGTGGGGAATTTGACAATGTAGGTGCTATGTTGACTATAAATGAAAGCCTGTTATGTTCGTTTCAGATTTTGAAAGCATCAACACCAGTAAACCCTGGCACAATCACTAAGATGCCTAAGAAGGTGACATTTTCACTCCAACTTCTTGTTCTTTCTAAGCCAGTTTTTGGTGGGTTTTTCCTTGGAAAAGATAAATGATTTTTAAAAGTCTAAGCTTTGTTGAACTTGAAAAACAACTTATTAACTGAAGAAATCTATTTTCTGTGTTAATTGAACAGCCATCAAAAGGAGGAAAATCTTGATAACTCTGTAGTCAGTCATCTGAGGATGATAAGAGTTTGGAGAGCTGGATCTTGTGTGTGGATCACATAAACTTGTCGCTATTTTCTATGGGTAGATAAGGTTAATTATCTTAGGCAATGAACAAATTTAAGGCATGGCATTGTCGAATCATTAGGATGGTGAACTTTATCTTATGCCTTTTTTTGTTGTACAGCAATTTAATACAAGGTTAATTTCTTACCCAAAGAAGAAAGTTCTTCTGTACCATCGAAGTAGAAACTTGTAAGACTCATTTCTTTGGCTTCTTTTTTTTCTTTCTGTGGTCGGTGAGAAGTTCAAAGTGTTTGAACGGAAATAATCAACTACTTGTGATTGTTTTGATTCAATATCTATTTAAGAGCTGTGTTTCATGCTAGGAAAGAAAACTAATAAATAAGATGACAAAAAGATTTTCGCAATTCTACTTTTCTTTTATCTCCTAGGGTGAAAATGAATGATGGGACGGACGTTCTTTTTTTAATTTTTTTTAATTAAAAAGGTATTTCATCCCACTAACCTCTTTTAAAATGATATTGATATCCTCAATTACAATGTTAGATCGATTTAGGGTTTTTGATAGGTTGTTTAAAACATAGTTGTCAATTTGGATTGGGTTTGTCGGATTAGTCCATTCTGTTTAAAAAAAATTGATAATCCCAGTAGCCACATCTCTGGGGGTGGTCGGCCCGGTCCTACGGAAATTTCCCACCGACCACCAGGGTAAATCGGGAAGCGCAAACGGCGGCCAATCCAGATGCCCAACATCCTTTGATTGCGTTCCCCATTTGGAGGAAAATTCTTGTAAGGGTGGTCGGTCCGGTCCTACGGAAATTTCCCACCGACCACCAGGGTAAATCGGGAAGCGCAAACGGTGGCCAATCCAGATGCCCAACATCCTTTGATTGCGTTCCCCATTTGGAGGAAAATTCTTGTAAATACGTCGTAGTTGGGGATCGAACCGTGGGTCCTTGAGTTACAATCCGGATGTCTTACCGTTGCACCATTGCCCCGGGGACTAGTCCATTCTGTTAAATAATTTAGACGGGTTAAGTTGAAATTTTAATTTGTTAATTCATTTTAAAATGAGTTCAGATGGGTTGATCTGCTTAGGCTCGCGATCCATGTGGATTGGCTCGCGGTGGTTTAGATTGGTTTGCGGATTGAGAAAATTTATTTATTTTAAAATTTAAAATTAAAATAAAAAATTCAATAGATTAGTAGATTTGTCTAACTTACAATTCTAAGTTTAAATATTTTAATTTGATCCATTTAAATTGTAATTCAAATTTAAAATTTTAATATTTTTTAATATTTTGACAGGCCTCTATAAAATTTTTAATATTCAAACGGTAATTCAATCGATCAACTCCACCGCATTGGTTGTACGCTTTTTTTTAAATCGTAATTTTTGAAAATTTAAAACTCTATAAAATATGATTTATTTTGAAATTTTAAATGTCGCTTGTGTGGGTCATGGGAAGCCAATTATATAATTTAAAATTAATTATGGCTAAAAATGTTATATGCTTATGTTATTTTTAAAATTTAAATTTAAATATATAAATATATTCTAAAAGACGTTGAAGCTCAACCAATTTTTTAACGACTTAAATATGAAAATTTTAACCAGTAAAAATTAGTAGATCAAGTCAGAATTACTACATAAATATAATACTTTTAATCAACTATTAAATATAATAATTTTAATTAAAATTATTATATTTAGCAGTTTTGACATATACTATAAAATCTCTTTTCTCTAAAAAAAAAGGTGAGAGAAAATAGAAGAATATAATCAAGTATTTTTTTTCTTTAAAATGCGGTTTTAAGCAGATGAGTCACAAGGAATTTATCTCTTTATGTAGTAATTTTTCTTATTCATTTACAAGAGCAAATAAGAAATGGAGATTATATTCTGAAATTTCTCTCACTCTCAAGTCATTCTTTGATTTGCCCCTAATCATTCTTGTTGGTAAATGAAGGAGTCAAATAAGTCCTAATTGATCAGATACTTAACAGTTTAAAGTTTAACATATAGTTAGCAAAAATGAAGTCTAAGTGAATCACGGTTAATTTAATATATGGTGATTAGAAGTCCATTAGGGAGTTGACAAGTGAAGAAGTTTATGTGAGTCATGGTTGACTAGATATTTAATGATTGAAAATCCAATAAGTAGTCAACAAGGGTGAAGTTCCAGTGAGTCATAGAGAATTGGACATTTAACATTGTTGGTGCAATCGACCTCTAATTAATGTTGATTAGGTTGACCGGTTGATCAAGCTCGAGTTGACTCAGTCTAATTTCGATATTTGATCAATATGCTAATTGGTTGAGTGACATGTTAAGTAGGTCAAGATTAATCGGATATTTGATGATGGAGAAGTCTAAGTAGGTCACGGTTGACTAGACACTTGATGGTCGGAAGTCCAATAGAGAGTTGATAGGAGAAAAGTCCAAGTGAGTCACGGTTGATCGGACACTTGGCGATCAAATGTCCAATAAGGAATTGACATGAGGTGTGAAGTTCTAGCATGTCAAAGTTAATCGAATACTAGGCAATGAGGAAGTTCCGACAGGTCATGATGGATTGGATGTTAGATAACGATGAAGTCCCATTAGGTAAAAGTTGACCGGATGCTGAGCAAAGAAAGTCTTGATAGGTTGAAGACAATAGGATACTAAAGCAAGACGAGAATTCAATTTTGATAATGTTGAAACAAAAGTATTAGTCAATTGATAGGTGTATTAATCGATTGATGGACTATAAACCTTAAAATTAGAGTTTGATGGGGTTTATCTCGGCGAAGCCGAGGCAATGCCCTCCTCCGTCATGGTCAACTACAATTTCTTAATTTACCTCCTCACAGATGATCGTAGGGCCGACCGTGTGGGACCGCTGGAGTAGTATATTCTATCTTTTGCTGAAGAATTTGATGGGGGTTAAGCTTTGTGAATTGTATTTAGGGTTTGCTAAAGTGTTTAGGGATTGTTATAGTATTTGAGATTGTTACAGTGTTTAAAGTTTCTACTACTATAATAATCGACTAATGAACAACGAGACAATCCTGAAGGAGCCCTTGGGATGAAAGTTATCATCTTTTACTGTAATATAATATCCTATTTTTACACCAATAGACAAGTAATAATCAACAAATTCTAACACCCCCCTCAAACTCAAGGTGGTAGAGTAGAGATCAGCTTGAGTTTGCTTAATAACACATAGAAGCGACCCGGCAAGAGAGACTTGGTGAAGACATCTGCAATTTGATGTTCGGTAGACACAGACCGCAATTGCACAGTGCCAGCACTAACATGCTGCCGTACAAAATGACAATCGATCTCAATGTGCTTAGTGCGCTCATGAAACACATCATTTCGAGAAATCTGAATGGCACTCTGACTATCACAATGAAGATCGGTGGCAGGCGGTTGAGGAATGCCAAGATCAGAAAGAAGTCGTCGAATCCAAAGAAGCTCAGAAGTAGAATCAGCAAGCGCACGATACTCTGACTCAGCGCTGGAACGAGAAACAACAGTCTGTTTCTTGCTTCGCCAAGAAATAAGAGAATCACCCAAGAAGAAACAATAACCAGTGATGGAGCGTCGGTCAGTGGGATCGCCTGCCCAATCAGCATCAGAGTAACCAGTGAGTACCAATGATGAATCAGCAGAGAAGTGAAGACCATGTAGGAGAGTGCCCTTAACATAGCGGAGAATACGTAATACAGCAGAGTGATGAGCTGTACAGGGACTAGTCATGAACTGACTAACGATGTGAACTGCATGAGCTATATCAGGACGAGTGACTGTCAGATATATCAGGGAGCCCACTAACTGACGATAGAGCGTGGGGTCCTCAAGAGGGGCGCCATCGAGAGGAGTGAAACGACAGTCTGCCTCAAGTGGAGTCGAGGCAGTCTTGCTGTCAGTCAGGCCAGCACGGGAGATGAGGTCAGAAGCATACTTTGCCTGGGACAAATAGATACCATCTGCCGTGTCGGAAATCTCAAGACCTAGAAAGTAACGCAGCTTACCAAGACTCTTCATATCAAAATGCTGATGAAGATAGGTCTGCAAATCAGATATTCCAGAGGCATCGTCTCCAGTGATCACCATATCATCAACATATAATAATAGAATAATAATCCCGGATGAGGAGCGACGAATGAATAAAGCAGAGTCATAGGGAGAGGCAGTAAACCCATACTGAATAAGTGCTGAGCTGAACTTGGCGAACCAAGCTCGTGGTGCCTGCTTCAGACCATAAAGAGCACGACGTAGCTTACATACCTTCCCCGAAATGTCTGAACCCGGCGGCGGACTCATATAAACCTCCTCAGAAAGATCTCCATGAAGAAAAGCATTCTTCACATCCAACTGGTGAAGAGACCATCGACGAGCAGCAGCAATAGCCAAAAGACAACGTAGAGAAGTCAAACGGGCAACAGGAGCAAATGTCTCTTCATAGTCAATGCCATACTCCTGTAAGAAACCTCTGGCCACGAGACGAGCTTTGTAGCGCTCAACAGATCCATCAGAATTTGTTTTGATCTTGTAAACCCATTTGCAGTTAATAGGTTTCTTGCCAGGTGGTAGATCAACGATATCCCAAGTCCCAGTCTTCTCAAGAGCCTGCAGTTCCTCAGACATAGCCTCACGCCACAATGGATCACAGTTTGCCTCACGAAAGGTCCTAGGCTCATGGTTAGATAGAATGACAGAGAAACAATGGTAATCAAGGAGATGAGAAGGAGGACGACTTACACGGGTTGAACGTCGACCAGTGGCAGCAGGGACTTGAGATACTTGTTCAGGAGACGCAGATGAGTCAGCTTGAGGTGACGGGGAAGCATCGACAGTGTCAACAGGAATCTGTGTGAGCTCGGGACCTGCAAAAGAAGGAGATGGATCCAAAACAAAGAAAGGGGAATCAGTTGGTGACGGGGAAGCATCGATAGTGTCAACAGGAATCTGTGTGAGCTCGGGACCTGCAGAAGAAGGAGATGGATCCAAAACAAAGAAAGGGGAATCAGTCTGAAAAGGAATGGTAAACTTGGACTCAGAAGAGAACATCTTATGTTCCCAAAAGGTGACATGACGAGAAATACGAATTCGATTTGACACAGGATCCCAACAACGATAGCCCTTATGTTCTACCCCATATCCCAACAAACAACACAGACGATTCTGAGGCTCCAATTTGTTTCGTTCATGTGGGGGAAGGTGGACGAAACTGACACAGCCAAACGGACGAAGAATGGAGTAATCTGGTGGCTGACCAAAGAGCTTCTCGTAAGGAATGACATCCTGAAGTACAGAAGAAGGCATCCGGTTGATTGTATAGACAGCAGTAAGGGCAGCTTCTCCCCAAAACCGATCAGGACACGAAGCAGAAAGGAGCATGGCACGAACAGTATCTAGAATGTGCCTATGTTTACGTTCAGCCCTACCATTTTGTTGTGAAGTGTAAGGACATGAGCGCTGAACAACAGTGCCCTGGGCAGAAAGAAAATTGAGAAAGGTAGAATCATTATATTCCAAAGCATTGTCAGTGCGGAGTGTTTTAATAGGACATGAGAATTGTGTTTGAATCATTTTTGCAAAAGTGGAGTAAGTAGAGGCAAGTTCAGAACGATTTTTCAAAAAATAAATCCAAGTAAATCGGGAATAATCATCAACAAAGATTACAAAATATCGATAACCTTTAAACGTACCAACAGGAGAGGGCCCCCAAATATCTGAGTGAACTAGGGAAAAAGGTTTATCAGCAATAGAATGATTATTTGAGAAAGAAAGTGCTGGCTGTTTGCCAAGCTTGCAATGCACACAATCAAAGGATTCAAATTTAATAGAACCAAAAAAACCTTTAGCAGCAAGAGATCGGAGATTATGTGATGAAGCATGCCCAAGTCTGAGATGCCACTGATAGATGGAAGAAGGAGAAACGACAGCAGAGATAGAAGAAAAGGGTTGAAGGGAACAAAGCTCAAACAGGCGACCTTCTTGCGCCCCGTCCCAAGAATCTGGCCCGTCTGCGAATCCTGAACCTGTACACCAGAAGACGTGAAAATAACAGTAAGTCCCTGCTCAACCAACTGACCAATAGAAACAAGGTTTAATGTTAAATGGGGAATGTAGTAGACATCTTGGAGAGATGGTGAAGTGGCATGACCAATGTGTGTGATATGCATGGGGGCACCATTTGCAGTGTGAATGGGAGGCGAAGTGGTGAGAGGTTTTAGAGAATGTAATAGATTAATGTTAGAGGTCATATGGTTGCAACAAGCAGAATCTAAGAACCATTGTTGGTTACCTGATGTGGTGGCTAATGAAGGATTAGTAGATAAAACCTGAGTGAGCAGTTTATAGATATCCATAAGAGTGGGAGTAGTGGACTGAGGCGGCTGCAAAACATTTATGACGGCGGCCATGGAGGAGGAAGAGCCAACTGTAGAGGATATGCGACTCAGTTTTGGGCAGTTCTGACGGACATGACCCTTTTTGTGGCAATAACGACACTCAATGTTGGGACAATGAGTGTAAGCATGATCAGCATTCGGACAACGACGACATCTAGCAGACTTGTCCGATCGAACATCCTTGCAAGCATTAACACGATCCATATTGAGAGACCTTCGTCCTTCTTTAAATCTCCACCAAAACTGCCAAAGCCGCTTTCTCTCAGCAACCTTAAATATGTCATCATTCCTTGTAGCAAGTGTGTCATATTTCAAGTCAGTTCTTTCCACTCTAGTTTGTCCAACTTGAGATGAACTACCAAGTAAGGGTCTTTTATCAAGGATTCCAGAGTAAACTTGTCCTAATTTTTCTTTCCTGTAAATAAGCTTTGTTTGGTCAGTTTTACTTGTTCTACTGACATCCCTTGAGCCAAAATCCCTGGAATGGCAAGAATTTTCTAGTAAAACATGATCTGTATCCTGGTGTTGTGGCAATGGACTGAAATTTGTTTCCATGGGTGAGCTGACAGATGATGACTCAACCAACTGTACCAATCTTTCTGGAGTATCAGGGACTTCCAGAATCAGATGAGGATCCATCCCAACAATGCTAAAACTTCCAAGGTAAAAATTGCTACTGGTTTCTTCTGATAAGGTCCCTTAATCTGACATCCGAGCACAATATATTTCTGTTCTTTTCTTTGAATAAGTATCAACTTTGTGGATGAACAACTAACTACTCGCAAGTTATCAACCAACAGATAACCTATGGAACTATAATGAATTTCATCAAAACCTACAAGATCAAAATTCAAACAAATGATTTAATGGTGAGTAATGGTCATTCCAGTGGCGATATAATTCCTAAATAGACATATTCAAATAATGCTTTAAAACTATTATTCTTTAGACTAAAGTCATTAGATTTATTATTACTCTTTTTCTCTTTCAAAATATTATCCTTCAAAGAATAGATCATTAGATTGATTATTATTATTATTAATTCCTATATGACAAGACACTCCTATATACCTATATATAGAGACATTATGTAGTCTTTGGAGGAAAGCAATAGACAATGAATTAACCAAATCAGTTTCATTGTTAGAGGTTGATTCCCTTGAAGTGATTATTGCTTTTATCTGATTCCCCATGAGATAGGACACAAGTTCCAATCAACTTGGTATCAAAGTGACTTCCTCACCACCACCAATTATTCTTGCATTATAATCCCTCCACCACCATCACTGCTACTATCCCTAACACAACCATTATTATCATCCCACAATACTAGTTATATCCATTGCTAATATCAAAATCTTCAACAACTTGAGCATAAATCTCCTCAACAGAGTTACAATATATTTGAAGAAGCTTCCTTTATAATTTTCTTATTCGCTCATTTTTATTAGAAGAATAAAAAAATATTATGCTTGTTTAATCTAACATGATGGCAGGAAGATTTCATATAGTAACAAACTGGAGATCCATGAGACAAAATAAGAATTCCCTTATTGGAGAAGTAGAGATCCTGTAAGATGAATTTCGAGAGCTGAAATATTTACTCTCCTACATGGCACACGAAATGATTCCAAGGTGGTCATAGCTTATCTACATTTGGAAGGGAAGATTCTCCAAATGCATAGAAGCTAGCTACACCTTGGAATTATCTAACATGTCATGTAGGAGAAAAAAATCTTTTAGCTCTCAAAATTCATCCCATGTGATCTCCACTTCTCCAAGGGAATTCATCTTTTATCTCATAGGATCTCCAGTTTGTTGCTATAAGAAATTCCCTTACCATTGTGTTAGAATTATCCAAACAAATGTATACACACACACACACACACACACACACATAACATTCATTTTATTTTTAATAGAAATAAACAAATAAGAAAAATATAAAGCAAGTTTTTTCAAATAAAATCATAACCGTGTTAAAAAAAATTTAGGCTCAAGCTGTTAAAGACTCTGCTGCTAGTAATGGATATAATGGTGCAGTGGAATTATAATAAGATTGTGTTAGGAATGATAGCGATGGTGGTGGTGGTGAGGAACCTCACTCTAATACCATGTTGATAGTAGGGAAATAGAAAAAAGGAGAAAAGCGATTATCATCGATAGGATGACCTCCAACAATCAAACTACCTCCAATAATCAAATTAATTTGATTACATGATTTTCTTGCTTGACTCCAAAAGCTATATAATGTCTCTATACTATAGGCATATAAAATTACCTTGTTAACATAACAATAATAATAATTGTAATGAACTACTCTGAATGATAATATTTTAAAAGAGAAAATTAATAAATGTAACGACCTATTCTAAATGATAACTGAAACGACCTCTTCTAAATAATGTTTTGAAGCGGGTTTCGATTTATCAATCTGAGGATCGTATCAGGTAAGGTTCCTATCAAGTGATATCTAAACGACAAACAAATTTCCAAATAAAAGCAAGACCAAAAGTATGCATTTTGAAGGAGAAGGAGAATTCAATCAAGTACCCTACATCGTTAATAAATGAAATAAATTCGCTGATCATTTGTGCTGCAAATAAAAACAATTTTTGATAAGATGAAGGATGCAAACTGTTTCCAAAAACAAGAAAGAAAGAAAAAAACACAAATTTTCGGCGACAAAATTAAGGTATGCTTATTAAAACTGCTATGCACACAAAGAAAAAGATAACCAAAAAAAGTATTACTGCTAAATGGAACATTAGTTGCGTAAGTCCTTCGGAAACGTTAAGTAGGAAAGCAAAAACAAAGATAATGAAAAAGGTAAAGCAAATTGACAACGACAACCTCACCAAGTTCGCGAATACAGAGATGAAACTGGATTCTGATATAGATCAAAAGAGGTAGTCCAAGAATAGGGATTGAAGTTCCAAATCAAATTAAAAAAGAAATGCAACGAGAAGATAAGATTGAAAGGCAAAAACGCATCGGAAGAACTCGAACAATAAATCCAAAAGCCAGTCATCGATCGAGGCGGCCGATGCCTTGCCCTAATCGATCTCTATCTTACCACGCAAGAGATTGTTGCCGGACCCGAGATCTTGATCTTGACGGTGTTTCCGCCGCTGCGACGCTAAGCTGCGTATCAAATTGCACGGGTGCCAAGAAAAGGGGATGAAAAGAATCGAACCAGGCCGTTTTGAGCCCAACCCGACCGGAATCGGTCCAAGCGCTAGCAGGCTCGGGTAAGGCCCAAAGGATATCAGTAAATAAATTTAAAATTTATAAAAATAAAATAAAATAAAAATAATTTGATTAGAATTAATTCTAAGTTTTTAATTAACAGTTGGAATAAAATTATTATTATTATTTATAATCCATATATTCAAACTTGATCTTCTTTTGCCTAACGAATAAATCTAAAACCTAACTCAGACACATTTAAGTTAGACTTATTCAAATAACACTTTCAAAATATTATCCTTTAGAATATATTATTAAATTTATTATTAATTTAAATAAAATCTATTAATATTTATTCTTTGAATTGATTATTAAATTTATTAATAATTTTTATATTGACTTAATATTATTGTAGAATTATATATAAAATGATTATGTAATTTTTTGAAAATAAATAATGAAATAATTTTTTTTAATTAATCAATTCTGTTGATCCCTTCCAAATGATCAATCTATCTCTATTGATTTTTAACAAGATAAGATATGAATTCCTATCAATTGGTATAAGAGCCAAAATAATTTAAGAGTGAAGAGACAAAAGTCATAGGCCTAACAAAGAAATTCAATTAGTTGTGTTTCTAAAACAAAAAACAAACAGATTTATTATTAAAGTTAATTTTTTTTATTATTATAATTTTCAGTTAAGTGGTTTCATTCAACAAGTTAACCAAATGAATGACTGAGATGTACCTTCATTGCAAGTTTTATAAAGAACTTATAGAGCTATTAAAAAATTCTGGATTGCCCGTCGTATGCGCTTCCTGATTTATCTGGTGGTCGGTGGAAAACTTCCGTGGGACCAGACCGACCACCTCCAGGGATTGAGTCCATGAGACTGACTGAGATTTATCATTTTTTTTTTTTACATAGAGCTATTAATATTCTAATTGATTAATTAGAGAGTGACAGACTTATTACAATAGAATAAGAGATCAATTTCTGATAGGACATAACTCTCAGGAAAAAAAAATCCCTCCTATCCGTAACTACTTGACAGGTCACCTATAAACTGCATAATCACCTTTTGCTACAATTGCATAGAGCTATTGATACCACGCGTGATTTGATAATGAAACAAAAATTAATTCTACTTGAAGATAAAATTTGAAATCAACAAACAGTGAGTCCAAGTCAACAGAAGATTACATACATTTTAGAAGCATATTTAGCTGCAATACTTTAAAGTCAACATTAGCTGGGACCGTATTAATTCTTACAAGCTGAGAACACATTATTAATGAACAAACGCATTCAAAATTGCATCCGAGTGCATAAACAAAACAATCCGATTGGGAGGGTGAAAAGCTTCGCGTCGAACATATGCAAGAAAGCAAAAGTTCAATCGAGCCATCTAGTAGCACCGTCTTCGTTCAGAGTTGCAAGAATCTCAATGCTGACATCCAAGATTGCCTGCATAATCCAAAGTCAGTGAGACTCTACCATACGATATGTATCCTTGGAGAAGGCAAGACAAAGAGAAGGGCCTCTTGAAAATGGAATAATAATTGAAAATGATCCAGTTTAGTAAAAGAATGGCATCATAATTGGAATGTTTTTTTTTTATGTTTAGTTTGCCCAACTCATTTGAGTTTCAGCCAATTGGACATGCTAAGCACATCCTGCTAGTTCAAGTCCTCTGGCTCACTCAATGTGATCTTTCTTTTTTAAGATCTCAGCAAGGAAAATTAACTGGAGTGCATCTTAAATCACAAGAAGGATTCTAAGAACAACAAAATGTAACAAAATCAATACAATTATATACTGTTAAGATAGAATATCGTTAGCTGTTGGAGTCACCAAGTCAATTCAGACGCTTGGTTTGACTCCAGTAGCCTGATACAATTCAGAATAACTTTGAATTTTTCGACTTAAAACAATGACTTAGTTCCGGATCACCACTACTACCTGACCCATCCTCTTACTTTGGCTTGCTGTTCCTCCTTTTCAATTCTACTATGAGGGAAGAGCTTTGGGGCTGTGACAACTTTTGCTGTCCTTGTAGCCTTTCCATATGCTTTTTCTTGGTCTAGCTTCCTAGTTCTGTTAATTTCCTTGGGTTCTGTCTTCTTCTCTACTAAGCTTTTAGAAAACACACCATGATTCTCATGGTCGTCGGCTGATACATTACTCAGACGCTTGGGCTCTTCTTTCCTCTTGATTCCATAAGGAGATGCGACTTTGTAGAGAGCTGAAACTTGACCACCCGTCTTTGGCCTGTTTATAGAAGTTGAACTTCTAAGAATGTGACAGTCAGTATAGCTTGTTGATTCATTACTTGCTGCTCCAATTCTTGATCTATTGGCAGACTGTGACAGTAAAATGGAGGGAGTTTCAAGCTCTTTAACCTGCAAATTAAGTCATTCAAGTTTATGAACTTCGAGAAGATAAGTGAACTGAAAATTGAAATATCAATATCCAACTCTCTTACTCTTTGTTCAAGAGCAAACTGAATTTGCAGTCTTTCTTTAAGCTGGCATTCTAGCTCCTTAACCTGTTTAATATGGATGTCAATTTTAAGTAGAATGAAAGGTAGGAAAAGGTTGAATGTGTGCATGCCAAAGTTACCTTCCCCTTTGCTGCAATTTCGGAGTGTGTTTGTTCATTAAGTTTGAATTCAAGCTCTTTAACCTGTATGACAACAATGAAAGTGATGCAGGAGAATCTAAAAATTTTTATTATTAATTTTGATAATTTTTATTTTTAGTAATTTTTGAATTTTTTTGGTATTTAGAGTAGTTTTGAAAATTTTATTTTTTTATTTTATAATTTTTTAAAATTTATTTAGGATTTTTAGGATTGAGTCTATTAAGAATTTTTCTTAGGATTTTATAGTTAAAGTCCGTTTAGGATTTTTAGGATTTCAAGTTTGTTAAGAAATTTTCCTTTTTATGAAGAATCTTTTCGAGTTTGTTAATAAATTTTTTTTTTATGAGAAATCTTTCTTTTAGAATTTGTTAAGAAATTTTCTTTTTTAGGATTTGGGTCTATATAAACATTGAGTTGATGTTTAGGGAGAAGAAGTTTTAGTTTAATAATATTTTCGGCAATGTCGTTTATTTCCCTATCTCTTGTTTTTCTTCCGAATTAATAAGTTTTAGAAGATTATTTTCGGTGTTCGCAATCGAACCAACGGATTCTCAATATTGCCTCCAGAATAATCGCTATTTTGCCCGGCGTCAGTTGGTATCAAAGCATTGCCATAGGATAATCGTTATCCCACTCGACGTCAGTTGGTATCAAAGCTTTCAGATCCGATGGATCGTCGTCATGGTGGTTATCATGGTCGTGACAGATAGGTTCCGTCAGAGGAAGTCTCATACCATAATCGTAACACCCAAGATGAGATTCTTGATCTACAGAGATAAGTTACAAAGTTATCCCAACGTCTAGCAGTGCAAGATCATAAAAGTTAGCTCTCAAATCCGATGGATCATCGTCGTGGTCATGATAGACAGGTTCCGACTAAGGAAGCCTCGGTGATCGTAGCACTCGAGACGAGATACTTCAAGATCTACAGAGACAAATCACAAAGTTATTCCAGCGTCTAGCGGCACAAGATCGTAAAAGACGTAAGTTTCTTTATTCTCCTTTTGAAAATTCATTAATTTCTAATCAAGGAGAGATGTCGAAGCACAAGTTTGGTTTCGAAAAATTTGAGATCAATCGCCCCGCCACCTACAACTTCAAGAGAACACTGGCTCCGCAGCACCTCTACGTCCCCCCTTCCTCCTACGATAGCGAGGACATTCATGAAGATGCGGACCTCGACAACATCAAGTACGATCAATCTTATTCTCTCAATCGTCCAATCACAGGAGGCGGCAAAGATGACGACAAAATCGAAATATTTGGTGATCTAGTTTATGACGATGCTGATGAAGAGGAGATAGACCTAGACGAAACATTGATCGAAGACCAGAAACACACTTTGTCCGACGGCAATCAACAGTATGGTTCATCTATCAATGAAGTCCAAATCTCCATCGTCTTACCTTGCATTGATTCAGCGTCCCAATTCATTCAGCATGAAGAAAACGAGATCGAGTTAACTGGCAATCCAATTTATGACGAAGACGAGACCAAGTCAATTGGCGAGCCAATATACGATGAGGATGAAATTGTCAATGAATTAGTCAGTGATTTGTCTCGACGCCGATGTTGGTGAGTTGCTCAATCAAGGCCTTGTCAATACTTCTGAATGCACTGACGCTTCCACTACATAGGAGGCTTCTCCTTCAAAGCAAGCATCAAGCCTTGTCCAGAACTTTGTTGACCATTCAGATGATTTAGCTTCAACAGACATGATGCAGCAGCAAACAGATTTATCCAAGGACATAGAAAATACAGATACTTCAGTTGTATTGGAAGGACATGAGTAGATGCAAACAGAGGTTTCAACTAATGGAACCAAAGAAATAGTAGATGATTGTGATTTGAATGAAGGCATTCTCGTAGACGAAGGAAAACAAGGGAAGTCAGCTAGCTCTTCAACAATATCCCCTTCTTCAGTACATATGTCTTACCAATCTTTTTTCTCAAACTCCATGTCAACTAATTTGCCAACTTCCAACTTCAATTACTGTAGCTGCTCTAATTTCTTTTTTGACATCCTGCGGAAGGATCTTGGAAGGCGGAGCTCCGAGCCTCGATCGTTGTGTTACTTGGGAGGTGGACAACGGCTCGAGTCGGATCCGCTAGGACCGACTCTAGTAATCATGGGGAAGGTGGCGGTGACAAAGACGGTGGTGAGCGCTATGACTGCATGCACGGTGGTTGTGCTCGTTGTGTGTTACCATATGCAGAGTTCGAGCTTATAGTCGCGGGTCATTGCAGTGATCAAGGAGCTAGAGGAACAGACCACTTCGCCTATCTGGAAGTTGCGACAAGTAGCAGACGCGATGACAGTAGAGATGATGGTGGATTCTGCCAAATTGATGTTAGAGGATCTTCCTCTTGGACGACCACATGATATTATTCTAAACTCGAGGAGGAGTTTTTTTCAACCCGGGGCATCTGATGCAAGAACATCTAGCAACATGATTAGTTTATGTCTTCCAATACAACTATATTCCCTTTTGACTGTGATGAGAAGAAATCGAGACTATCAACCTCTCTTTTGGGCTTTGAAGAAGGACGATTGAGACTACCAACAAGGAAGATGATCAACCCGTGACCTCTTGATGTCATATTTGTCAGCGGATCGACGAAGATTTCTAAAGCCCAGCAACTACTAATGAATTTTATTGATTTGGTGCACGACGATCTTTTTCCTGGGCGACTACCTGACACTACTCTAAACTTGAGGACGAGTTTTTATTGGGTTGCAAGGGTACAAACAAGTCCCACATCTAAAGTACATGGAAAAGATCATGGGGTTAAAAGGATGGAGTATCTCCATTGGTATGAAGCCTTTTGGGGAGAGCCCAAGAACAAAACCATGAGAGTTTAGGCCCAAAGTGGACAATATCATACCATTGTGGAGATATTTTGATTCCAGTTTCTTTCAACCTGGGATGATTGATGCAGGAGAATCTAAAGATTTTTATTATTAATTTTGATAATTTTTATTTTTAATAATTTTTTGAGTTATTGGTATTTAGAGTAGTTTTGAAAATTTTATTTTTTTATTTTAGGATTTTTAAAATCTGTTTAGGATTTTTAGGATTGAGTCTGTTAAGAATTTTTCATAGGATTTTATATTTGAAGTCTGTTTAGGATTTTTAGGATTTTGAATCTGTTAAGAAATTTTTCTTTTTATTAGGAATTTTTTTTAAAGTTTGTTAAGAAATTTTCTTTTTTTTAGGAATCTTTCTTAGGTGTATATAATATTTTTAGGAAGAAGTTTGGTTTAATAATATTTTCGGCAATGCCGTTTATTTCCCTATCTCTTGTTATTTTTCCGAATTAACAGGTTTTAGAAGATTATTTTCGGCGTTCGCAGTCGAACCAACGGATTCAATATTGCCCCCGAGATAATCGCTATCCCGCCCGGCGTCAGTTGGTATTAGAGCATTGCCCACAGGATAATTGCTATCCAGCTCGGCATCAGAAAGGTTAGTTGTTATTAGTGTTGAGAGAATTTTATTTTATCAAATATTAATATGAAAATTTCTCCCATAGTCACAATACTGGAGAGGATTTTTTATAAGCAATAGGCAGACTTAAATCAACTTTGAGGGAAAAGGGAAAAGTGAAGTTTCCCTGTATTATTATCACTAACCTTTTCTTGAAGACTAATTGATTCTCTGTGTTGCTGCTCTTTCAATTTTTGTTCCATCTCTTTGACCTGTAAACAATATAAATTTGATTTGTTAATCTGTAATGTCAAAGTTTTTCTTTGCAGAAAATATTGAATTCTTATTATTAGTCTAAACCATACCTTTTGCTTTAACATCATGGACTCTTCTTCCTTCCTATTCAACTTTTCCATGAACTGGCATTGTTTTCTATCCAATTGACTTTGGATTTCTGCATTTGAGTTGGCTTGGCTAGCAAGATCTTTATTCTAACAAGAGTAAACATAAGCGTGAAAATGTTTTTTCCTTTTTGAGTAAATCAAATACTGCACTCTTTGATATAGTACCTTCTCTTGTAGCATCCTACAATGTTGTTCTTTCTCTTTCAGTTTATTCTCAAGGTGTTGGGAGTTCTCCTCGAGCTTCTTTAACGACTCATCCTTGGTTCTAGATTCCTGTCTCAGTTTATCAAGCTTCAAGAAAATGACAACAGAAGGTAATTACATCGACCAAGTGATTTAAAAAGACCACCTTGTAATTAAAACATAGCATAAATAACCATCAGGAACCAATACCATCTGCTTCATTTTTTGTTGCTCAACTGTGTCAATCTGCCTCTTTGCAGGACCCAATTCTACTCCTCGTACTCGACTTGCAAAGTTTAGTGAACTGACAGTTTCACCCATGTCATTGTTTGACGGACTAATTTGTACAAACATCAAAGCTTTTGAATCACCTCCTGCAATTCACAATAGCAAATGCAGATATTTTAAGTATTCAAGTGATTAAGACTTGAAGAAATGCTCATTTTCTAATCTATCAAGCTACCTAATGAATCTTGCAGTAAATGTGTAAGCTTGGAATTCCTGAAAAAATGGGAGATTTTCTTAGATTCTGAATTAAGCCAAGTGATAAATCTGAAGCAGGCAGCATTGTATCATTTCAAACCTGTAAGGTATGTGGGTAGTTTTGGATGCAAGAGCAAAAATGACATCTCCAAGGGCAGAGAGCGACCTGTTAATGTTTTGGGCTTCCTTGAGCCTCTCCCCTTGAACATCTGTCTTTGTTAGTCTCTCGCTTCCGGCCAAATCCACAAGCCAAAGCTTGCTATTTGTGCACTCTCCGTTCATCGAGTTTTTTGCTCTCACCATTATACAAAGCATGCTGAATGTTGAAGAATCAAACAGCTCTACTAGTTATATAACAAGCTAAAACCATGCTTGAGAACAAATAAACAATGCAAACCCAAGTTATTACTAACCAATGAGATCGACTGCTATGCTCATTTACATTGTTTGAACCAACTGCTCTGGCATTGCTCCCAGCCTGCAGCACATTCCAAGCTTCCTTCATGTTCTCAACTTTAGCTTCTACCATTCCTGGCACGTGATGAAATCCTTCAGCTGCTTGCCGAACTTCCAACCTACATGAAAAAAGTATCGGCAAACAGCATAATTGTAAGCATAATAACCGAGTACAAGGCAAGTGTATTAATAGAGAAAGATTTTACTTCTTGTTTGAAGGAGAGGTTGCCAACAAGTCCCTGATTTGCTCATTGTACACCTCTAGAACACTCACAGATATGCTGTAGGAAATTGTCTCCTTCCTCTCTACTGCTATTTTAAAAAGCTCCTCCAAGGTTCTATAATTCACTCCCCTGTTATTCTCAGTACCTTCCATGGTGAATGTCTTCCCTGTACCAGTCTGCCCATATGCAAATATGCAGACATTGTAGCCATCAAGGACTGACGTGACCAAAGGTGAAGCATCCACATAAACATCAGCTGCACATCATCATTTAATAATGGCTATTAAATAAGGCAGACAAGTAATTATTAGCAGATAAATCAATTATCTTACCTTAATTTCACTTAAGTAATTATTAGCATACATCATCTCCAACCACCCCTAAGAACAGTTTCACATCTTTTTCCATTTCTTTAAACTGCAAAGTTTTCACTATGAACATTTTGTACCATGTTTTTAGGATTCCATAGTCTCTTCTTTTTCAATTTCTTACTTTATTTTTATTAAATTGGCACAGCTTATTTCTGGATGCATACTTCAACTGACGCACTGAAATGTATTTCTATTAATCTAAGTACAGTTAACTACTGTGTTGAATGACCCAAATTTCTTGTTATCTGCATTCTCAAAGAATGATTGCAGTCTTAAATACCTTGATTGTCCTTTGGCGTATAGACACGATCAAACTTAAAGCTTTTCTTTGTTGTTCCACCAGTCATGATTCCAATTTCACCATCCTTAGCTGCATCAAAATCTATAATGGCATGGCAACCAGATGAAATTTCCTCCTTACTCAAGGGGCGACACCTACAAAATACCCTAATATTCCCTGGAACAATGGAAAAACCTATCCTAGTCAGACAAATGATGCAAGAAATATGTAGATAAGTAATAAGAGAGGCATACCTTTTGTCTCCTGGAGTTGGTTAAACAATCTTTTTCTCTTGATCATCTCCTCACTGTACTTTACTTTGAGATCTTCGCTCTGTGCAACTGTATATATAAAATTATATTTGAATTTCCTTTCTACTCATTGTCAAGTATCTTGAAGTGTGAAAACCTACCTAAGGCCTGAATTGCAATGCTCATCTTATTTAGATTAGGAATTGAGTTAGCACAGTCATGTGCTTCTTGAGAAAGTTGCGTGTGGTCTTCTTTTATTGTCTGAAGTTGTAGCCAGAGTAAAAAAAAAAAAAAAAAAATTTAAAAATCAAAATCTAGACTTATGTATGTACCTTAATCTTCTTTTCCAAATTATTGATTATAGAAGACCACAACTTCTTATCCTTCTTGTATTTATCAGAAACATCTTTAAAATTTTCAATCTCCCTTCCAACAGCTTGTTCTACAAGCAAGAAAAGAATAATCAGACAGTTTATTAGAGGCATCATTAACAAGGCAAAAAATAATAATTCCCCTACCAAGTGTTTCATTTTGGAAGATCATGTTGTCAAGCTCCATAGTGACCTTCTGTAGCTTCTGATTTGCATCTGTTAGTGACATCCAAGCTTCATAGCATTCATCAGATTTCATTTTACATTCATTAGTTAGCTCCTGTATTTTCTTCTCATACTGGGCAATGTTTTTACTCTGTAATTTTTTCTGCAAATGCAAAACATATCACTCTTGGTGATAAAAAAGCTATGCTTCAAATCTGAGGACCTCACTACGAAGGTTCAGTTCCAGACCTGAATAGGAGAACCCTCTACCTCAGTGGCACATTTGATGCACAACTGAAGCTCTGGTCTTACCGTGGCTGCTAAACTCTGATGAAGTTAAAACTGAGAAGACATAAATATTAAACTTCAATCCTAGAGACATAATAAATATAATGTACCTGAAAAAGTTGGAGCCTTTCTGATGCAAATTCCAGAAACTGTTGGAGATCCACAGAGTCCCTCAAATCTTATCAAAACATTCTCATTGTGCACGACAGAAACTCTGATATCAACTAGCTGCAGAGGCTTATTAGCTCCAACAACAGCATATATGTCAAGTCCAGATAATATCTGCAATTCTAACCCAGAAAAAGATTTCTCAGAATCCATACAGCTAAAATATAATACACCATGCAGCAGGTGAAAGAGATCTTGCCTTCTCTTCTTTCACATATATGTTAAAGACCCTAATTCCTTTAGGACCATTTGTATTGACTATCTCCACAAAGTGCAAGTCCACAAAATAGTCTCCAGGAGCAAGATTATTAAACGTGTAGTGGAAGTCGCCATATCGTGCAGATTGATAAAGTGATGGGCGGTCACCACTTTCAGCTATGATTTCATTGGTTTCTATTATATCTCCACCTTGGAAATAGGCATCACCGTTGAAATTCTTGTGGCAACCTTTTCCCTGAATCTCGCATCCTCCAGCATTAACGAACAGCACGACATCGTCTGAATGTAGAAGAAATGAAATGAAAGAGTTATATCAATTTGGCAGCATAATAGCAATAAGCTCAAAATTTTATCTCTCAAGGAGTTGTAACAGGATATTCAGTGTCTAATCTAAGTTCAGATGGAACGTAAAGATTTGATCTTCCAGCAAGAAATAACAACAGAGGTCGCAGCTCTGAGAATGCGAGCTAATACAATCACGACAAAAAGGAGATGCATTTCGAACAACCGTTCCAAAACCCTAGAATTTGCGTGAATCCTGACTTGTCAGTCTTCCCTTCAAAAGCATTTGTTAAACCCTAATTTTACCAACAACCAAAGAACAGCCAAAATAAATTCTGACCTCAAAAGCTCGCCGAACAAACCTTGGACCTGAAACTAAGATATGGAGTCGAACAACTCTAATTTACCAAAAATACGGAACCCTAATCAACCCCCCCCCCCCCCCCCCCCCCCCCCCCCCCCCCCCCCCCCCCCCCCTCCCCCCGGGAACCCTGATCGAGCAAAACATGAACCGGCGACCAAAAATATGGAACCCTAGAATAAAGCCTGACCTCCAAAAGCTTGCTCCTTGAACCCTGATCGAACAAAACTTGGGCCGGAAACCAAGATCATCGAGTCGAACACGTCCTCCATCACCGGAATCTCAATGGACGAAGAGGGGAATCAGAATCGGGTGACTTCTCTTGCTGCCTATCTTGAAATGGGAAGAGACGGCAAGCGAGAAGGTTCCTTATATAGATCCTTCGCTGCCTCCTTTTGGTCCTTAAACAGTTCAAATTTTAAGGGAACTCAACCGTTGCGATCAACCGACCGTTACCAGGCGGTGGAGTGGACGGTGGACTGTGAGAGGGCAAGATAGATCGCAGCCGTTGATGGGACGGAGCTGTAAGTGGCCTGGGAATCGCGATGTCGGGCCAATTCATTCGGAAAGCCTTTCATGTTATTTTAACAAATTCATGTGTTAAATTACAAAATTACATTCGGAAAGCCGCCTTTGGTAAGTACTGATCTGAAATTTTCAAATATGTGCACCTTAGTTTTAAAATTACCGAGTTACACACCCGGTTTCTAAAATATCCTTTCCCTCCTCTCCGTTTGCCTTCCTTCGCCCTGTCTGATCAACGACTACTTAAATAGGTGACGGAGCCAGTGAAACAAATCATGACCGAGATAGTCGAGTGGCCGTTTGCACACAATTTTGCCCTAATGCGAAATCGTGATCGAGCCATATCCGGACCTAGCGACAAACTTTTGGTCAGGCTTGGCCGTGAAATGCTATGTAGTTTTGATATGAGCAATGATACACTACATGAAAATGTAACATGACATACGGGTCTCACAATCATACAGTAAATCTCACATCCATACAGTGTAATATGTTATGTTATATTTTCATATTGTATTTTTATGTAATATATCATTTCTCTTTTGATATATCACGATACGAGATAGAGAAAAAGAGTGTTTTGGTAATTTTAAAAGTAGGGTGGGGGTGGATCAAAATTCCAGTTCAATCCAAAGTGTTTTCCTTGTCTCATAAAACACTCATAAACATGTTGACATCTGCGCGCCCCTTTTTTTCCGCTCGCCTTCATCCTCTCAAGTAAACGCAGTCAGCCATCTACACTGGTACGAACAAATCGAACTGATCCCCCGCAGCAGCATCTGACTCCATTCGTTAACCTGCACGCAACAGCGACAACAACCTCCATCAGTTCTCCAGACAGCTGCAGATCTTAAAACACGAGGAAGGAAGGAAGGAAGGAGGAAGGAAATGGAAGAGTTTACATGTTCTTTTCACAAAGGAGAGGAGGATTATGACGAGCAGCAGCCCGGCCAAGCTTCCCAGAACTATCGCCACATTTCTTGCAGTGTGACCATGATCATGAGAGTCTTCTTTCATCCACCAACAAAAAAAAAAGAAAAGAAAATATGTAAAAAAGTTTGAAAAGTAATGCAATGGAAGCCATAAATGTCTGTTTCAGGCTAATTAATTACATCACAATCTGAATTCATTGCTGAGAAAGGACGTGTTTCTGCCTCCGAAATACCAGAAGATGATTTTCCTCGAGTTAAATAAATTAGACTGTAATTCGTGGTCTGATTGAGGATCTAAATAATGGCGATGAGATCGAAAGCATGGAGATGGATTGGTTGATGAAGGAGAGGACGAATAGGAGCTTGTACCTGCGGTAATGGCGGCCTGGAAGTAGTGGGCGGGAGCCCAGTACCTGGCGTAGCACTGGGCCAGGTACACGTCGGCGGAGAGGGCGTCGCCGCAGACCGCCCGGAGCTGCGCCACCGCCTGCGCCAGGCACGCGGCGCAGTCGGCGGCGACGAGATCGCCGAGGCACTGCGCGTCGCCCTGCACCGTGCCGGAGGTGCTCACCCGGTAGCTCGCGGCGCTGAGGAGGTCGGCCAGCACGGCCTCGCGCTGCCGCAGGAAGGCCGCGGCGTCGCCAGGGGCGGCAGTTGCGCCGCCACCGGAGGCCGCGTTGCAGAGGCGGAACACCAACGAGGCGTCCGGCTTGCCGAGGAAGTTCTCGTTGCTGTAGCGGACGAAGCAGGATGCGAGCTGGAGGGAGCCGGCGAAGGAGCGCGGACAGTCGAGGGCGAGCTGCTCGACGGCGTCGCGGACGCAGGCCGCGCAGTCACCGGGGGGAAGATCGGAGCGGCACTGGAAGAGGCCGAAGGCCGCGAGGCCCGGAGGCAAGGTGGAGTTGTCGCCGACGGAGTAACTGTTGTAGAGGGCGAGTGGGGCCCCGGCGACGAGGGAAGCGAGGAGGGAGGTGAGATGGGCCTGGAACGGCGTGATGGGGTCGTACTTCCCCTGCGAGCAGCTGGCGTAGATGAAGGAGGAAGCTCGCGATCGCCGGAAGAGGAGGAGACCGAAGAAGAAGATGATGATGACGTGGCGGTAATTCTTGAGGAACATGTTGCGACTTGGTACGCAAACGATCGATTCTAATCATTGAATTAATAGTCGAATTTTCTCGAAATGCTTGGACCGGTTGGTTCGAACTTCGAATGCTATAAAATTTAATATTTATAATATCACTAATATCTAAATTCACCTAATACTCTTCTGCGTCATGATCAACTGTAATTTTCTGCTATAAATATCGTAATCAACTACAGTTTCTCGATTTATCTCTCCGATAAATGGCCGGATGGCGGCGATTTGGCCAGAAATCCGAGACTACAGTGACTGACAGATTTCACCTTTACAACTTTGAATGCTATAAAATTTATTATTTATAATAATGACAATTAATATATATCTATAATTATATATATATATATATATATATATATATATATATAATATTTAAATTTGACTCATTTAAATTTCATATTATATTTTCAATGTCAACCAATGTTCATTGATCAAATCCGGTGAGATTCTCTCCAACTCTACAGTCATCAATTTTTAAATCTCGACCATTGGAAGTGTGGGACCAGTTGAATGATCGGCTTTGATGTGGCGATTGCGGCGTCGCAACCAAATGTGGTCACGAGGGGATCCCGTCCAAGGTTTCGTCTCGGCCATCGTTCGGATCAAATTATTATTGTTTATGCGCTGCGAATAGAATCGGGACTCCACCGGCGTTTGCTCTCGATTTCGTCGTCTCCAAGGAAGTCCGATTCCAGATCGAGAATTCGAGATCTGTAACGGAGTGGAAGCAGCTGATCGCCGTCGTCGATACCAATCCGTCATCATGATCAGCGGAGGCCTTCTCAAGATCTACCCCTCGGAGCTGAAATTGCCTTGTAAATTCTATTTCCTTTCTAGTACTTCGAATTTGGTTATAATATGTGTCAGATCTCTCTCCCGTCTCTAGATTTGACCTTCTTTAATTTTTGTCTAATATCGATGAGCATTGAATTGCTATTTTGGGGGTCATGGTCCGGAAAATTTCTCTCGGTTTCATCGAGTTTTTGATGGATTCTGATGATGATTGTTTGCATGCGACTGATTGTTTCATGAAGTCGAGGTGAAAAAACAGAGCACTTGTAGTATGCAGCTGACCAACAAAACAGACCATTATGTTGCTTATAAGGTTTGGTTTGTCCTCCAAAATTTACTCTTTTGTGCCTATCATCAGAGATTGTAATCTTCTGGAAGGGTTTATTTCTTGGAATTTTTGGGTGGATTCCTTGCAATTCTTAGGTTAAAACAACTAGCCCCAAAAAATACAGTGTGCGACCAAACATGGGAATTGTCCAGCCGAGGTCATCAGTTAGCATAACAGGTGAAATCCTACTAAAAGCCTGGATTTAATTCGTGCTTTCTCCCTTTTTGTTTCTGAAGTTACTTTTTGCTGTTTATCCCCTCTGTTAGTGACAATGCAAGCTCAGAAGGAGGCCCCGCCTGATTTGCAGTGCAAAGACAAGTTCCTAATCCAAAGTGTTGCAGCAGATGATGGAGCTACAACCAAGGATATAACCACTGAAATGGTACCTTGCTTGGTGATATTACCTGGTTTTCTTCGGAGTCTTATTTCTTAATCCTTCAGATGTCTTGAGAATTGATGAACTCATTCAAATTTTAGTTCAATAAAGTACCTGGTAAAGTTGTCGAGGAGTTTAAGCTACGCGTCATTTATATACCTGCTAATCCTCCCTCACCAGTCCCAGAGGAATCAGAGGAAGGAGGTTCCCCGCCTTCTTCCATGTTAGACAATGAAGTTCAGAGTTCAACATTACTAGATGCTGTAAGTCCATTTTACTGTCGAGTAAGCATGTTTGGAGATTTCACACTTTCTCTTTTGATTTAACTATCTTGTTGGCTTGGGCATTAATAGCAAAACTCAAAATAATTTCAGGCATCAAGATCATTGGAAGAACCTTCTAGAGAACAAGAGGTAACTTTGAGATTCTTCTATTCTGCCTATCCGCGGTGGAAGTTTTGCTTAACAAAAAACATCCTAAACATGATAAATACAAACATTTGCATTCACTGCGCCTCGCTATATTGAGAATGAGATATGTGCTCCACTCTGAAATATAAGCTTTCTGGTCAAATTCAGGTCATTTAACATAAACTTTACCTTTCAGATAGTGAAATGACCATTTAATTTGTCAAGACTTATTTGATGGTATGCTACCATTTTTTTGCTTTGTTATGGAGTAAACTGGGACTTCTTCAAACCCATATTTTTGTCATACACTATTGTCTACCCATGTATTGCTTCAGAGCACTTTTTGGTTATTATTGTTGTTTATTTCCATTGGTCATAGAGTTCTTCATAAATTAGGGATCTGATCTGGAACTCATGGAAGCTGAATGAAACTAAGACTTCAGCGATATTTGCTATTTATATGAAGCATACTAAAGGGAACTACCAGGCAAAAAGAACTTAACAATTGCAGATGGGAAGTAGGCGGGACAAAAAGGGTATTCAATACCTATATCAATAGGGTTTTATCAAATTATTAGTCATGATAATCAAGTAGTAGTGTCCTTGCGTTGTGCTTGGATCAGGCACGTCGTGAATTTGTTCGACCTATTTTTTTCTTTCTTCTCACCTGGTATGACTCCTATTGTGTTGTGTTGAGCATAGCCTAGAAAAGGGTTTTATGTCACCCAACATGAGCATGAGTCTGAGCAAACCATACTCATGATGGCCCAAACCCTTAGGCCTGATAGTTACATCAATTACAAAAAGGAAAAAAAATACAATTAAAAAAAATCATTTTTAATAAAATTTGATCAATTAAAATCTTTATATTACAAGAGGAGCTTTGCACAATGGTAAAGTTGTTGTCATGTGATCTTTTGGTCATTCATTCGAGTCGCAGGAACAACCTCTTGCAATGTAGGATAAGACTGCACATAATAGACCCAATGTGGTCCTACCTTTCCGGAGACACCACATAGGAGCTTCGTGCATTGGGTTGTCCTTTCTTAAAATCTTGATATTAAAATATATATATTTTAAAAAATATGAAAAATAAAAATCTTTAAAATAAAAATTAATGTTATTAAAATTGATATTTTTTATTAGTTACTATCTAAAAATATTTAATATTATCAATTTACAAATAAAAAACCGAGCCAAAACTCAACTTACAAGTCGTGTTGGACTAGGTCCAACATCTGTGCAACCGAGTTCGAGTTAGCACAAGCTCGCAAACCACAACCTCAATGTCTAAAATTGGTATCGTGCTAGGCCATGGGCGACCCAACCACTTATACCTCTATAGTCAATATGGATAAGGTGAGTAAAAAATGAATTAGTAAAAGCTAGATGATCAATTTGGAGAGCATTCATCATGGCAATCGTGCATATTGAGATTTGACTTGCAATGCATCAGAAGTCATATGCAAGATTATGTTAGCACCAACTATTTGGTAGATGGTTACATGGATCTTATGTTTATATTGACCTTTATGCAAATTATATTACTAGTAATATTTAAATTTATTTCAATCACTTTTATGTTCTCTTAAATATTCCCTTCCAATCACTCCTGCAACTCAAATCAATTCAACCTGTCTCCCTATAGATTCTTTTGATCATCATTAAGTATTATTGATTCAGCTCTAAAATTTGACTAATATAATTCTACCATTTCTCGCAATATTGAGAACTTGTGCTCTGCTCTGAAATATAAGCTTGTGGTCAAATTCAGGTCATTAACATAAACTTAACCTTTCATATACATGAAATGACCAATTGATTTGTCAAAAGTTATTTAATGGTATGTAGATTTTAGTTGCTTTGCTACCATGTATATTAAGGAATGCTTCTCCCTCCCAATTCTTCAAACTCATATATGTTTAATGTAAGATAACTGTATATTATTGTATTAGATCTGTTAGAAAGCTATTATTTTTTACCTTTACCATATTGTTTTGTTATTTTTGCTATGTATTTTCATTTGCTAAAACATTCTTCATAATGCGAGGATCTGATCTGAATCTTAGGGCAGTTGAATGAAATTAGGATTTTAATTATATTTATCTTTTCTATGAGGAATAATAAAGAGAACTATGAGAAAGAGGAACTTTAAAGTTACAGATGGGAAGTAGGAGCGACAGAAAAAAAAGGTATTCAGTAGGGATGTTATTGAATAGTTAGTATTCAGTAGGATGTTATCAAAGAAGGTGGGTGAAAGGAATTAGGGGAAGGTAGATAGATAAATTTGGAGAGCAGACATGAAGAGAAGGGTGCATTTCAAGATTTGACTTACAAGTCAGAATACATTAGAAGCCATATCCAAGGTCATATTATCATTAACTGTTTGGGGGCAGCTACATTGACCTTAGCCTTACAATAACATTTAGGTATTAACCTTTGTGCAACACTATACGGCTAGGAGATCCAGATATTTTTCTTCCAAACACGTAAATTTTCTTTAATATTCACTGTCCATCTCTCCTACAACTCAAATCAATTCAACTTTTCTAATTATAGGATCAATTAGTTGTCACTATATCTATTCGATTGAGCTCTAAGATTTATCAAATGCAATTATATTCTATCGTTATTTTGTAAACAAGCTAGATACCCAATTTTATCTCCTTATGCACATTGATTGTTATGAATCTAACTCTGTAGGTGGAATCATTAGCTCAAAAGCTGACCGAGGAGAAGAAGTATGCACTTCAACAAAATCAGAAATTACTACAAGAGTTGGTATGGTTTTCCCTGATGTTTGATTTAATATCTTCCAGATTTTGCTAATAACAGTTTTTCAGCTTTTGAACACTTTTTAAAATATTCAAATGCCGAGCATGCCCAGTTTCTTGCATATGGATGTTATTAAAGCTGTATGCTACTATTTCCAGCCTTTAATTTCCTCTTGTATTAGTGTGTTTGCAAATCCAATTTATTACCATCTGTAGGGTCATGAAGATGGTCTAAGTAGAGGTGGGGTAAATAGATGGTGAGTGTAAATTGCTCAATTCCTTGCATACAAGCAAAAACAAATATAAAATTAGTAATACGAGTGTGTTAGTGTATGGTTGATCATGTCAAGTTATAATCAAAAGGAGCAATGCTAATACACCAATATAAACAAGAAACAATGCCAATACACCAATATAATGTGGATCAGAGTCTCTACTCCTACTTCAACTCATCCGGTGGATCACCCTCATAAATCCACTATAAACCACCCATTTATAAGAGGCAATGGGGAAAATCTCTGTAAAACCTAGTTAATGAGATCACACTTCAACAATTCTCAAGTCTTCCTAACAATGTAAATGAATGCACAAGGAAGACTAAATTAGCAATAGCTTGAGTTGGAGCCTTCAACCTTCGTCATCTTTTGAGCATTTAAGCACAAAAAATATCGGATGTAAACAATATATTATGTGCCCAAAAGCTCCCTAAGACTTTTAAAATATGGTTCCGATGGCTAGCTACAGAAAGCTATTGGTCTGCAATTGTTGTAGACATTAGTTTAAAGTATCTACTAACTTGAGTAGGTCATGGAATAGGGTTGTTCCTTATCATTCTAGTAATTTATTGTCAACATGGTTCTTTCAATATTAAAAGAGACTAGCTAGTTGTTTTGTATGTAAGGCCCAAATGAGTCTGCCAATATACACTACATTTAGTTGAGAGAGATCTTGACATTCCAGTTTTGTCGCCCAAAATGGCTACTAGTTGTGTTTATATATATACGTTCTATTATCATTAACTAACATTTAAGGTGCATTAGTAAATCACTGACTTAATGGAGATAGTTGCCCCCATTGATCTGCCTTTTGAAATTCTGCCTAGCTTGTTCACTTATCATAAACTTCTTTTTCTATATTCAATCTTCAATATCACCTTCAACATGTAACTTCCAAATAGCCTCATCATTTTGCACCTAGCATATTGCTTGGAAGCTCCAGACTGCAGTATCCAACTATGCCCTAGGTCAAACAAATGCTCACAAGAAGAGATGCCTTAGGATGCTCTGGTGTAGTGGTGTTTGCTACTGCATCTGCTTAGAGAATTCAACAGCTACATATGGACTCTCAGATGCTTCATGTGATGACTATCCAAATGTCACTCTGTCTCAATGTGGTAAACGTTCTTTGCAAAAAGCATAAATGAACTTTTCTTCTTGTCTCTCTTGAACTTCTAGTTAGATGAGCAGATTTTAGGTTCAGGTCTCTCTGCTGTGAGATTTTTTCCAAATTTAATTTAGTCTACCTCATCTTTCTAACACTTGGCATGCTCAATGTATCAGGGAATAACTGGTGGATATCGAATTCTAAGATTGTTATCTGCTAATATATTAACTTTTACACTGTTCTGCTTTGGCTTCCACTCAATTGTTTCGTCACATACTTGCCATCGCATGGTCAACTACAACATTGACAAAATCTACTACCTTTGTTATTCCTTAATTGATGTTTAAAATGTTGATGCTAGCTATTAGAGTTATAATTTTTCTACCATTTGAACTTTCAGGAACTGATAAGAAAACAGCAAAGCCGCAGTGGTTTCTCTGTTTCATTCGTTGCGGTTGTGGCTTTCTTGGGCATCATCATAGGTTACCTCATCAAAAACACATAGAAGCAGGAGTTTCTCTTAAATCACAGAGTTCAGTGCTGGCCATGAGCATCTATCTAGCCGATTCTTCTTTTCCCTTAATGATGAGGATTGTGCTTATTTTTTGAAACAGTGAAGAGGATTGGTTTGTGCGAGTTCATTCTTTATAGTCAAACAAAATAATCCTTTGTTGGAGTCTGATTTGGGGATTTAATTAAATTATCTTGTATTCTTGAAAACATCTACATGGCTACATTTATCAAACAGAATGATCCCTTTTATGTTTCATGCAGTTCATGGAAATGTGAATGATCCATGGATCACCATAGACAAGTTTGTTTCTGCTCTATTTTCATGTCTTACAATTATGAATTTCAATCGTATTAGCAGCAACAAAAAAACAAAACAAAAAATTTACTGTTTGTTTGTTTGTTGCAGGAATCAAAGGAATCCATCATCATCACTTTGAGCAAAATTCATGAACCAGCAGAGGAGAAATAAGCAAATTGCAAGAAGAATTCCTCTCAGGTTGGTACTAGGAACACCTCCTCATCTACTCTGTAGAAACTCAATGCCAGCACTCCGACTACTGCCCCCACCGCCGCCGCCGCAGAGATGAAGCGGCATCTGAACCGCCGGCGGTCATGTTCTGTTTCCTTTTTTCTCTCCCTTTGCACTGTTCTTGTCCCATTCAGTTGCCAAACCTACTACTTTCTCCTCCACAAGGGTGCCCAAATCCTCGGGCTCCGGCACACCACCACCACCACCCCCTTCCTCCTCCCTCTCTGTTTCTGGGTTCGCCGCTTCGCAGCACTTGTAAGTGCAGGGGCAGGTCAACTCGTCGCGGAGGCCATCCGCCGGCGGCACGTCGGAGTCCTCCCAGTCGCGGAGCGCCCGCTCCACGGCCCTCAGCCTTCCGGACAAGTGCAGGATATGCGACGGCGGCGCGCGGCCGGCATGCGCCTCCATCTCGGCGGCGAGCAGGGCCTTGAGGAAGTCGATCTTCGACGCCGTCCCCTTGCGCTTCGACGGGTTCGCTTCGCGGAGCCTCAACTCCAGCTCTGTCAGGTTCTTGTGCAACGCAGTGTGCAGAGGCTGCATGGCCGTCGTCCTCTTCATGGCGTGTGGTAGTGTGCAACGAGGGCGCAGGGGCGGGGCACGCGGCGGCGAGTTGCTCGAAAACGAATCGGCGGCGTCGTATTTGGATGAAGGAGTTGAGGCTTTCGCCGAGTCAAATCTTAAAAAAAACTTATTTTGAAGTATTTTAATAGATTTTCTGATTTTTTAAATAAAAATTTAGTGATATTAAAAGTATAACTTATTTTAAGTATTTTAATAGATTTACTGCTATTATATTTAAGTAATTTTATAACTTATTTTAAGTATTTTAGTGATTCTGTAACTTATTTTTAGTGTTTAACTAGATTGTCCTATCTTTTTTCCTAATTTACTAATATTATTATTCTATTGATTTAGGAAAATATTTATTTGATATTGATGCTAAATTTTCTTCGTTTTATTTTGTTAATTAAATATTCATAATTTTTAAAATTTGAATAATATATTTCATTTGCTTTTATTATATTTGCTAGTTTTAGAATTTGATTTTTGCAATATTAGTTTATTGATTCTTAACATATGTTGTTAATTAAAGTTCTTAAATGTTATCTTTTTTAAATGTTATCTTAAATGTTAACATCCGGGGTTATGATCCAGGGACTCGCGGTTCGATCTCCAGCTATGGCGTATTTGCAAGAATTTTTTTTCAAATGGGAAACACGATCAAAAGATGCTGGACATCTGGATTGGTCGCCGTATGCGCTTCTCGATTTACCCTGGTGGTCGGTGGGAAACTTCCGTAGGATCGGATCGATCACTCCAGGAATTGAGTCCTTGAAACTAATTGGAATTTATCATTTTTTTTACAATAACTGTTGGTAGTATTTTTAACACTTTAATGAGTAAAATTACTACCTTTTGGATTTTTTTTTCGTGTCGTCTTATTTTTAATTATGCTTGATATACCTTCTTAAACCCACTTTGACCTTGCGATCAACCTTATTAACCTCCTTGCCATATTCCTTTTATCATCCATTATGGTCTCCGGGGCTGTAGTGCCGCGGTAGAACATCCAGGTTGTCACTCAGGTATCCACGATTCGATCCTTAGCTACGACGTATTTGTAGGAATTTTTCTCCAAATGGGGATCACAATCAAAGGATGCTGGATATCTGGGTTGGTCGTTACATGCGCTTTCCGATTTACTCTGATGACTGATAGGAAATTTCCGTGGGACCGATCATCCATTATGGATCGTGCTCAATGGGCTTGTTGATCTTCTTCTTGTGTTTAATTTTCTCATAATTGACCTTGTTCGTCTTGCTTGATGGTTGGTCAATCGACTTCATTACTCTCGCCACACACCCAACTTTGCCTTATTGTTGGTCGACCTCATCACATTGCTTTGGGTAAATTTGATATTGTAATTTGTTTTAGCTTATGTTAGGTATTCAATTCTTAGAACCGATTGATCGGATGATTGATCTGGTCCCATAAAAGATTTTCATTGGTTTAAAGTGTTCACGGAGATCTATACAAATAATTTTTATTCTTAGATCAATTTCTCATTGGAGGGAAAATCCCTTGTAGTCCGTCACAATTGAGATAAAACATAAGATGTTTTATTATCCGTTAGAGAACCTAACTGCTGTACCGTAGCTTTGGGGTTAATATTTCAACTTGAACCTACAAAGACCGATTCAAGCAAAAGTATCTCGGGCAAATACTTACTCAATGGAAGGGGGCAAAAATGCTCCTTCCTCTGTTCTATCCAAGTAAATGGCGAATTTTTGCTATGAACGGAAAGACATTTTGTCCTTCAAGGTAAACAGACACCGATATATGAGTTTTTTTTGAAAAATGAAATGAAAGAAAGAGAATTAAAGAAGGAAAGAATTGAAAAAAAGAAAACAAATTATATTTTCTATTTTAAAATTATGCTTTATAAAATGTTTTAAACGGTAGGTATGGTGTTAAGATAAAATATTTTTTTAAAAAATAAAAAATTAAATAAGATTAATTTTTGAACGTGTACAAATTGTATTTCTTTTCTTCTTCTTCTGTAGAATCTGTCACCTTAACGATCCCACACGATCCCACGATCATTTATGAATACCTAAAAAATTGCATTTCAGATTCACGGATAGGCGAATAAAGGATAGAACATTTATTATTATTATTTTTTGCAAATTAAAAAACCATGCCCATTTAAAATCTAATTAGGTAAATGAATACCTAAAAAAATACGGCATTAAAGGCCAGCAAAAAAAAATACCGACGAATGAAATGTCCATAATGCCCTTGTGGGGCGCCGTCTGCATTCGTAGGTTTTTCTTGAGCACCCGAGCTCCGTCGTCTCCGTTTCTGCGCTGCCGTCCGAATTAGGGCTCGCAGACGCAATGGACGCCCAAAGAGCTCTCCTCGACGAACTCATGGGGGCATGTGAGTGGCTCTTCTCGCCCGCTTCTCACCCTCCATCTGCTCGCTCGTCTCAATTCCCCTCTTTCGCTTTCCGCAGCACGTAATCTGACGGACGAGCAGAAAAAGAAGTACAAGGAAGTCCGTTGGGACGATAAGGAGGTGTGCAGCTGCTACATGGTTCGGTTCTGCCCGCACGATCTGTTCGTGAACACGAAAAGCGACCTTGGTCTGTGTTTGGCTCATCGTTTATTGAGTTCATTGGTTGGTGTGTTGCTACCTGTTCTTACGTTTCGTTAGCTTCTTTTTAGGAGTTTGTCCTAAAATCCATGACCAGAAGCTGAAGGAGAGGTAACTACTGACTACTTAAATCGCCCAAACCTTTGGAATTTAGTTTGTATAACCAAAGGATCACCATTTTGGGTGGTTTTGATGTTTGGGCCTGTTTTGAAGTCCTTCAAACGGTTTTTGTGGGGGGTTTCTTTATTGTCGAGTTCATGTGCTGTTTTCGTGATAGTTGAATGTTTGTTCGTTATTGTCTTATGAGGTATGCTTGGGAAAATGCTTTGAACCTTGATTATGCCTTGGAGGTAATAGCACTGTGAAGTTTGTCTTGTTTTCTTTAATTCCATAGACTCATGGGTAGGATATGGCTCTTTAATTTCATATTGCTGCTTTTTTTTATTAACATCACAAAAACTATTATAGTTGATTATTTGTGAAATATTATTCTTTATGCCCCATTAATTGAACCATAATTTCTGTATAGTAGCTAATTATTTGGAAGTTCTATATGTATATGATGTGAAAGAGTGCAAACAAAGATATACTTGTCTACAGTCTGAAAAAATGAAGAGGTCCAAGGGAAAAATATGATAAAAGGTCATCTTGTGGAGCAGCTGACCTTTTTTTCCTTGGCTAGACTGTTCTTCAGCAACATAGTTTGAGTTTTAAGGAGTAAGGACCATGAATGATGATGGTTAATTTAATTCTATCCCCAGCCCAGATAGATTGAATATGTAAGGTAAGGGGCATGCCCATGAGCATACTAATTGTTAGTTGATTTTTTTTTTAATGTCTCTGTTGAATCTAATCCATGGAAACAAATCTTGATTTATCTATGAGCTTATTCACTATGTTCTTCTGAATTGTTAATGTCTCTCTTTGCATCCATGCAACTTTTAGGAGTGTGGTTCGAGTTTATGTAAACTGTAATACTGTCATTCTCATATCTTGGAAGTGTTGAATTAATTAATGTAATGGTTCACCCAGAAGATAGTTTTCTTTCTCTGGAATATACGAAGGAGAGTTTGTAGATTATATTCTCGTATCTCATGGATAATTAGTAGTTGAGCTGAAAGTTTGAATTGCCCAAGCATGGTTCTTCATGTTATTTAAGTATAGAAAAATTTCTGTGTTGCAGTTTTGAGAAGTCCCCTAGACATGATGCTTATGTTCTGAGGTTTGAAGCTGACCTTGCAAAATTCTGTGAGAAGCTGGTGCACTTCTTTTACCTATTAATCATTTCTTTAGATTCAAATTATTGTTAGTTGAAGTACTAAAAGTATGTGATGCAGGTGACTGATCTAGATAGAAAAGTCAAGCGTGGCCGTGAGCGGTTAGAACAAGAGGTAGATGCAACACCTCTTCCAGTTCCTAATGAAAAACCTGAACAACTCTCAGTGTTGGAAGAAAAGATCAAGAAGCTTCTAGAGCAAATTGAGACACTTGGTGAGGCAGGAAAGATAGATGAAGCTGAGGCACTTATGAGAAAGGTGATAAAGAAATATTTGGTGCATCTTAATTTACCATTATAATTGCAACATAATTGACATTGTGTGACTAGGTGGAATTGCTTAATGTTGAGAAGACAACTTTGGCCCTACAATCAGCAGCTGATAAGGCTATGCTTCCACAAGAGAAGAAAATGGCACTATGTGAGATTTGTGGCTCTTTTTTGGTAGCAAATGATGTTGTTGACAGGACACAAACTCATGTTACTGGAAAGCAGCATATTGGTTATGGTATGATCCGAGATTTTCTTAGTGTGTTCAAGGTAAAGATTCTCAGTTTAAGTGTTTTAAGTCTAATATTATCTTTGTGGTTTAGACATGCTCTTAATATGCCTTGTTGCACAGGCTGCTAAGGAGAAGGCAAGGGAAGAAGAGAAGCTAGCTAGGGAGAAAGAAGCAGAGGAGCAGAGAAAACGAGAAAAGGATCATGGGAGTCGTGTGAGAGAGAGTCATATGGGTGGAAGAGAAAGATCTAGAGAACGTGATCGTAAACGTGATCGATACACAGATAGGGGCTATGAGCGAGAAAGATCAAGGGATTTGAGTGGCCAAGCAAGCAGGGCAGGAGGGTTGGACCGTAGACATGACTATCGCAGAAATGGGAGAGAATCTAACAGAGACAGGTATCAGAACAGATCTGGAGCACGAAGCAAGTCCAGGTCTCCTTCCAGACATGGGTATTGATGATCAAGAAGTCCAGTCTGACAATACTAGTTGTTACTATGAATAGTTTGTCAAGTACTGAGAGCAAAGAGGTAGTCCGTTCAGCCTGTTTTTTCTTGATTGCACTTGTGCTTGAACTGAAGTATTGGTTTTGTTAAGACTCTGTGTTGCTGTCTAACAGCTCTGTTGAAGTCAATGTGGTGTTCAAGTTAAAAGAAAACCATTGAGGTAGGCAAAATTGATCCCTCCCTTTTATTACAAGGTCAATTCGAGCTGCAACTAAAACATCCTACATTTGTATCTATGAGCCCTTTCACAAAGCATCCTTTTGGTTTGTAGTCATTTTCTATTATAACTAAGGTGATAGATTCCAATACATGACATGGTATGGCGTTCAAGATGATGATTATTGATCAACTTATGGGGAGGTAACATCAGTTCTACCTACTTTTTAAATGCAGTTAAGCCTCTACAAAATTTCAATTGATTAACATTTACTGATCCACACAAATTCAGACTACATATGCAAAGAAAGTGTGAATCTTTGACACCCTTGTGTGTGATTCACCTTGTTCTTTTAGTTTTTATATTTTTATTCATTTTCTTCTTTGATACAGTTTTGTTTTATATTAGTTTGACCAACATACAAAGGAAACTAACAACACAGGTTACGCTGAATGACATAGAAGGATGTGAAAATTGCTTTTATACTGTGTCATTAGATGTGTTTTTTTTGTCTCCAGTATTTCCAGGATATGAGGTCTCAACTGCTATGGAAATTATCCATTTTGTTCTCTGGCTGTTTGTCTTTGCATTTGTTCGTTGGAATATTGGGTTTCACCAGCAATTATTGACAAAGTGCATGTCTGAGATATTCCTATGTTTCTTTGTAATCTGTAGACAAACACAACCTGTATTTGTTATGCCTTTGTTATTTGCATGGAACAATAGAAGGGAAGAGTATGCAGATGAATTATCAAATTTTTTTTCATGCATTTGCCTGTCCTTTCTTCCCTTTACTTTTCTCCAGCCTCTCTTCCAATCACCAGTCATTCTAAGTCAGATAAATTCCATCTTAGGTCATGACTCACGTGGCTGATATTTCATTCAAGTGTTTTAGAATTTCTAGGAAGGTAAAATTTCACATAAATGTTTCAATGCTACAGGACAATGATGATTTGTGTAAATGTTCTGGAGTGGCATTCTAGTTTTCTGTGAGAAGCATCATCTATGAGAAGTGCTTGTTTTGTTTTTCGTCTTGTTATCCTGCCTTTTTCCCTATATTGTTCATACGAGCTGTACGAAAACAGAAAGGATATATCACCTTTATTTGTCAGAAACATGATCTTTTTTTAGGAATTATACTTACGGGACTATATTATTGCTTGGCTACTTTTGAAGAATGGAATCTCCTACGCATTCTTGAATCTATTGGACTTTAGCAGCTTGAACAAGAAAGTACTCGAGCATTGAGGTAACGTCGGAGACTTGTTTTGACTCGAATGGTTGATGAAATTTTTTTGTGGCATAGCTTCAGGTTGCAGCAGGCAAATAGGAAAGAAATGCCAGATGATGATGTTTCTTGAACCAATCAAATGAAGTATAGGTAACTTCCCAGACTTACTTGCACTTGAATAGTGATGCAATTTGTGGTCTAGTTTCAGGTTTTTCAATAACTAGGGAAGAAATGGCAGATGCGATAAAGTTCAATGGAAGCAAACTATTCATGTAGTCAAAATCTCAGATAGTTGGTTAGATACAGTTTACTGAGCATGAGGAAAGAAGACACCCATAATGTGTTTTAATCTACACAGGCCATTATTACCTGAAACAAGAATTGGAACAGAGTAACATTGACTTGTTTACACTTGAAATGTTAATGAATTCCCCCTTTTTTAAGAAGAAAAAAAGAAATGCCAGATGACGGCACTGGGAGTTCTCAATTCATTTTTGTTTTTGTTTGAGCCATCATCTCTTTGGTCCTATTTCTAGTTCATTTATTCTTGACTTTGATCATTCCTTCAGTTCAAATGTTTGCATAGTCTCCTACTCTTCTCTAACATGCCATCGAACAAATCACTTCAGAATTTTAAGTGATATTTTGATAATTACCAGAAATATTTTGACACTAATAAAATCTTAAGGTGCAATAAATGTTGGAAGATGCCCTCTCGAAATGATGCATTCGTAAAGTGTTTTAGTGATTTATTAAAACGATTTAAATACCAACCACATAGGACGTATTTGTAAGAATTTTCTTCCAAATGAGGAACATTAATGTTAGGATGTTAAATGTGGATTGGCCGCTGTATGTGTTTTTGAATTTATTTTAATAATTGGGAAATTTGGAAAATTTTTGTGGAGATTTATCAATTTTTTAATGAAATTAAATTAATTTTGATCACTTCTAGGGATTGAGTCCATGAAGGGATTTATCTTTTTTAGTGATTTTTAGTAATTTTAGAATTAATTGGATCATAAAATTAGATATCTGAATTATAAAAAAACTATATTGAAAGGTATTTAAAAAATTAATAGAGTTAATATATCAAAGATAATGAGAAATAGAAAAATATTGTCTATTTTTCAGAAATAGACAAATAGATAAGATAATATATTTATAAGAAAAGTAAGGGAGATGAATTGAAAGGTGTTATTCCACCAGTGAACATCGCGGTGCCCAGATCTTGTGTTCTCTGTCACCGTCTTGTCGCGATTTCCCCCAGCGAGGAAGGATCGAACTGATCGACTCGAAGGTACTTTCTCGTATGCATCTGATCCGATGAGGTAGGGGTTTTCCCCCTGATTCGGTGTTGGATTGACATCGTAGACGCGGATTCGGAGCAGATCGGGTCGAGATCGATGGAGGTGGAGCCGCCGGGGCCGCTCCGCTATCTCATTGGAGCGGCGGTGATGATGATCGGGGTGGTGCTTCCGCTTGGGTACATGATGTTCCGCGTCAAGCGCGTCCCTTCCTCCTCCTCCTCGGCATACTCCAAGCAGACGTAGGTGTGCTTTTCATTTCATATAATGGACTCGAATCCAGTTCGTGATTACTGATTACTTGTGAGATGAGAAGTTTTTCTTTGGCATTGGAATGCAGGACCAAGGGGCTGATATAGAGATAATTGTCAATTCCTACTGCCAATGGCGATCGGCTTGCTTCTGGTATTTCACTATTTGTGGTTTGATATCTTGTTCTTCTGTTGATGTATTTGATGACTATAGTGTAGTAGCTTTATCCCCTTTTTTGCCCTGTGAAGAGTAGGGATTGTTGTGGTGGAACTGGGTGCTACTTATGGTTGATTGCATTCATTGTTACTATCATTATCAGAACATCTGATTGCTACTTGCTTTAATCTTAGTAATAAACTAGTTTTTAGAAGTCTTTATTCAATTTGCTTCATCATTATATCAAAAAACAGTTATGCGGTAGTAGAAACACTTCGCTTTCTCAATTTAATGACTCTAGTAGGAAAGTTTTAATCTTATACTTTGAGTCTATAGGTCTGTTCTTCTCTACTTCACCTAAAGTATTGTTCTCGTTGGTTTGAAAGGGGTTCGGCTTCCTCTTTTTGATTGTCATGAGCTTACACTCTTGGGTATTATCATATATGCTCTTGAGACCCTATCTTTTAACAATGATTTTTTATACTGCACTATGGTAGATCGAATTGGGACATGAAAATTTTGACAATAAACTGGTTGTTCATGTTCCTTACCATGTGATTGCAAGCTATGAACGAAGCATAGTTTTCCCTTTGAGTCTTCTTAGCTTCTAATAATGAACGCTTATAGAAGCTAGAGCAATACACTTGCTTCTAGTTCAGTAAATTTGCAACAAAGGCCCACCAATTTCAAGTTAATTTGTGAAAAAGAAGAACTTCGCAATGTGGATGTTTAATTGTAACATATCCTAGAGAAAATTTGAAGATAACCACCTATGTGAGATGATACATGGTTCTAAACATTATGATAGAGTCAACTCTTCTGATGTTTTCCACTTTTTGAGCAATGCATGCTAGATACTAATTCACACAAAAATATTAAGGTTACTATTATATATATTAAGGTAAGGTCACCGTTTTGATACTTTGGGTAGCTAGTTATGAAACTCTGAACCATCTTAGGGCAATAAAATGCTAAATTTTTTTGTTCAATTTGTTTTTTTTTTATTCTACTAGAATTTTGCACAAACAGTTCTTTCATTCATATTTATCTTTAAGATATTCTCGATATTTTTAACTGTCTTTTTTTTGTTTTATTTATATATGTCTATAAAGAGACTGCTCTAGACACAGGAAAGTAATTCACTGATGCATCTGGTTAATCTACTTCAAGGTCAGAAGACTCGGAAGGTCAGATCATCTTTATTTTGACGGAATTAAAATGTCTTGAATCGCTCTAAAAAAAATATGGATATCCTCTGCGTTTGGATCACAGAGTTAGTTGTTCTGTTCGTTACGGATGAATAAAAATTCCTATGTAATCAAAACAGTGAATTCGAAATACCAACTATAATTATCATATGAGTTCGATTTGGATTTTTTATTATTATTATCAATGTAGATAAGAACACTATTCAAGGAGTTTAACAGTATCGCCTTCGGGGTATAGTGCAAGTGGTAAGATATCAGTGATACAAATAAGAACATCTGAGAGCAATTCTTATCGAGAGTGTTTGTTCACGGTGATTGATTTATATCATTTCCATTTGGTTGTGCTACTATACTGAGCTAATTTAATGAATAAATAAAAAAAATTGTATATAAATAATTTATCTAACTTGTCCGGAGCTCACTCGCGATAGATCATCTAGTTTAAGTGGTCCACCCGATTCTCCTGGTGGCTTTGACCAATTGGCTCGATATTCCCTAAACTGTCTTAACAGACTTAACCAACTGACCCATTTTGACCACTTGCTATATAACTTAATCAGACCGCTCAATCTAAGTAGATTAGTCTAGTCTACCTAACCCATTTGAGATAGATTGGTACTATTGGTCATATCCAACATCTTATTTGAATGATAAAATGGATATAATTTATTTATTCATAAAATGAATTGAGAAATAACACACTCCTGAATTTGAAATGCCTGCCCCATTATTACTAGATTATAGACTTATATTAAAATCATCACTTTAAATTAGATCCATCAAATTGATCAATCCCACCAAATAATTTAAATAGATTAAATCAAAATTTTATTAATTCATTTAAAAATAAACTTAAACCGACTAATCCAAGTGGGCAGTTTGCGATTGGCCCACAAGTTGAAAAGGAAAACAAAAATAAAAATAAAAAAATTCAACGAAGAATTGATCTTATCTAATCCATAATTCAAATTTAATATATATTTTTTAATGGACTCGTAGATTGATCACTTAACTCGCAACTTATTTTGAATTAGACTGGATTGGAAATTAATTTTGCAATCAAATATACAAAAGTATTTGTTACATAAGAATTCATAAGGAATAAAAAAGTTGTCACCCAAATACACCATCCATGGTTTCTTGCACAATTCTACTCTAGTCAGGAAACTCAACAAAGTTTGAAATTTATAGACTCTGAATAAATTGAAGGTGCCACACTTGGAAAACCAGCGAAATCTAGATTTAACACCATGCCGATTAAGAAGAAAATAAGCATATCTTATATCGCAATACACCATTTTGTTTTTACCAAAAGTGAAATGGAAGCATGACTACAAACTAAAAAACTTTGGACAAAGCAGCCTCTGATTGTTACCATCTAACATTTCGAAGCCAATTCTCCAGTTGATTCGACATGAAAACAAGTGTTCCTGATACAATGCAAACTAAATCATACAAACCCTCCAATTGATCAAAAAAGGTGCGCAAAGTAGTTGCTTTTGGTTTAGGAGGAATACAGCATATCATGATATCCAATTCCTGCATGCAATAAACAAAATTAGGTTTCATGCCAAATTTAAGAACCTAAATTTGAGTATTCAATGATCGATAGAAGTGCAGTTTTAGCCTAATAATTTGTCAAATTGTTTTTCCTGCTTCGGAAGAAGAAGTCTTTAATGGTAAACAAATGATTATGTAGTACAGAAATTCTAGCATCATTGAAGAAGCTAATTGTTGTAGGAGGAGAAAGAATTAAAAGTAACTTGACCAAGGCATGAATAACTGTAGTCGTGGTCGACATGGAGTATATTTATGCAATGATCAGCATTGCCAGATGCTACAAAAAGAAATAATAAACTAGAAGAGCGAGAAGAGGAATTCATGACAGTAAAAGTTTTCTACGATCGAGCTTGATGTTAAGAACAAGTAGTAATTGGTTAATTCTTTAGCCCGATGGCACTTGCACATAAAATGTTTGAAGCAAGATTTTTATAAAGCGCTTAAATGAGAGAACTCATTAATTTATAATACTTTACCATTTGCCTCAAATGCCTAAATTATTTAAGCCAAAATTATAGCAGTTCACTCATTTAAACACAAAATCACACCCTTAAATTTTATCAAACGGGTAAAACCAAGTCAGATGCTCAAAAGCAAATCGGTTATTTATTTCTACATTAAAAATCAGCTCGCACAAAGCAATAGATAACAAGTTGTCCCAAAGTTAAATAGAATAAGTAAACATCACATATAAGGGAGTACCTGTTTCCATTTATCTTGATTGTGTAGGAGAGCAAAC